>NC_092695.1:9240527-9595845 GCF_964275005.1 Diadema setosum
CATTCTCAACTATCCACAGTGAATTGGAAAGCAACATATTGTCATCAGTGATGATACACAATTAATATTCTCAAGACATAAATGAAACACGCAACAACTGTTGTTGAAATTAAAAGAGAAAATGTTTGGGTTACATTACTGTGATTAAATACTGCTCCAGCCAAAAGATCATCAGCGAAATTTTCTTTCTGAATTTAACCCTCTTCCTTTATGACTGAAAGTTGTACAATCACTAACTTTTCTGCATGTATAATATTTGTACACTGATACTTATTATAATACTATAATTTGTAATGTTTACTTCTGATCACCAATCATTTAACACTAAGCCTGAAATCCAGGTAATGTTTTATTCTGCCATAATCCATCCTTAGGGCGCAAGTTTTTGCATTGAATTAGGCCATATACTGTATACACTGTTATTTTCGCGTACAGACATTTTCGTGAATGAGGTGGTCACGGACATTTTTCGCGAGCTGTTGTTTTCACGAATTGACACAGACCTAAATAAGCGCACTACTACTTTAGCGTATGGTGACATTTTCGCGGTCCAACTGAGATTCGCGAAATTTGCGAAAATTAAATCCTCGCGAAAATAACAGCTCATCCAGTACATGCTTGAGATATTGCATGAATAGTGTAATCAACAGTTTCCAACCACCACTACCACTACCACCAACACCAACACCACCACAACCACCATCACCACCACTACCAACAACACCACCACTACCACCAATACCAACACTACTACCAACACCACCACTACCACTATCACCACCACTATCACCACCAACACCACCACCACCACCAATACCAATAACAATATCAATACCAAACACCACCACCAACATCACCACCACCACCACCACCATCCAACTAGATTCTAAGATGCCAAACAGCTCACCTTGGACCACACCCCATGGGTATTGCCTCGCCCTCACCATCTTGTTTCCCATCTTCACCTCCTCTGTGCTCCCAACAACCGCAAAGGGCAGATGACCCTGTGAAAATAAGCACATGGAAATTTAGTGTGAGTGTGTGTGGGTGTGTGTGTGTGTGTGTGTCTGTCTGTCTGTGGCATACATAAGTATTAACCAAACAATACCACTCTATGGTCAAGTTGACCAACATAAGCAGAGTACAGTATGTCCCCAAAAAAATTACAGTCAAATTTTTGCCATTATAACAGCCAATATGATTAAACTGTCTGAATGCTACTTCAGGGTCTTAAATATATAACATCTTAGCTCTATTTTGCAGAAAACCCCATTCAATTTGGTTAAGCGGTCACAGAGAAATGTGGAATGTTGTAAAGCATGTCATAAGTTCCAAGTTTAGCACTTCGATGCTTTTGTGTGTGAATACAATAGACAGAACTTGGAGGGAAGAGATTCTTGACATCCTCTACAAAATTCCTCATTTCTCTCTGACTACTAAAGCAAATCGAATGGGGTTTTCTGTACGATGTGGGCAATTAGTTATAGTTTCATATCCTGAATTTGTATTTGGATTGATTCACTATCTTTAAAGATATCATTGCGGAGGGTCCCATTGTATTTTTTTTTTTTTTTTTGGGGGGGGGGGGGACATACGGTATAATCAGACAATCAAAATGCTGAGGTTTCATTAACCCTAAAGGGGCCGGGCTTTTTTGGCTATGCTCAGACCGGGGGGGGGGGGATGGATTCCCCCCCCCCCCCCCCCCGAGATCATCGGTGGTGCGATCGCGATGAAATTTTGCATGCGTGAGACCTGCGTCATAATCTACAAGATTGTGTCATAAGATTTTTTGAAACAATCAATTTCTAATTTTAATTAATTAATTATGCAAATTAAGCTCAAGATGATATTTTAGCCTAATTAAAAGTATTGAGAGTCTAATTTTTGATCTGTAAATCTGTTTTAGCATATTCAACAATTGTACATCACAAAAACTTCCAAAACTCATTTCAATTCTTATGTTTTTATTGTTTTCAGAATTTCTTATGTATTTCCTTGTTTTTCAACTTTTGTTTTTTCTTTGTTTTTTCATTGGAAATTGTCACTGACCACTTTTCAACCATAATTAGCACAAAATTAATCAATGAAAGTGATTAATTGTAAAAATAATCAGGTTTTATGACATTCATGACAGAGCACTGTTTTCCATAGGAAATGTACACAAAATCACAAAATTGTGCCCGTTTTGGGGCGACATTCCGTTACAAAAATGGGCGTGGCTTCGCAAAAGTATGCACGGATGTTGCAAATTTGGTCTCAAAAGTTGCGCGAGACTTGAACAAAAAAAGTCAAGAAGCCTCACGACGAGGCCTTCTCGCGTTACAGAATTATAGCGTGAAACGTCGAGGGGGGGGCGGATTCCGCCCCCCTGGCCCTTTTAGGGTTAAAGAAAGGTTCATCCTAAGTGTAAAGAGTTTTCAGACAGCTGCACAATGCATACACATCTATAAACTACTACACAGACACATACACACACAGATAGGTGATGCTTGATGCTTGATGGATATATAAATAGATAGATTGATAGGCATATAGATAGACAGATAAGATAGATAGATAGATAGATAGACAGATAGATAGATAGATAGACAGATAGATAGATAGACAGGCAGTTAGATAGATGGATAGATAGATAAACAGATAGAAAGATAGATAGATAGATAGATAGATAAATAGATAGATAGATCAATTGATATTCATGTGAAGGCTTACGTTCATGGTTGAGTTCAGTTCTGACACAGTCTCATCGTCGGTGGGGAATTGGTAGATCTGAACTCCATTGCTGACAAGCTCACTCATGATCTACAGGGGTACAAACAAATATAAGAAAAAGAAATAGTGGTCACTGCTTACTTTGTCATGACCGTTGTTTTTTACACCTCCATTCCTTCTTGATTTTTTAAACCATGGATACAATGTATACAGTATATGAGGCTCAGATGTACTAAGCAGAGTTTGATCGAGATTAAATTTGCAGACTTTCTTCAAGATCACATCATTTAATTTTCTTTTTATTTGAGAAGGAAATTGCACATACGGATTCAAGCACTCTCTCCAAAGGTAATGTGTGGAGTATCAATAATTATGTCACTGCATTTAATTAGTTTAGAGCAAAAGGAATTTTAACTTCAGACCAAAATCATTATATCAAGCCCTTCTGTTTCTTTTAATGCAAGTTTTGTCACATTATGGTGTACTTTGTTTCTTGTTCTTGATGTATAGAGATTGTAAAACTGAACTCTTGGCTGACTTCAGTCTTTAGTATAACAAAACTGGCAAAAAGCAGACATCTAACATAAATGCCAAACTGGCAGACAAGGAAATAGATCTACAATTTGATTTCATGCTCACACACACCAAAAAAAAAAAAAAAAAAAAAAAAAAATCCTGAAGTCTGGAAGACCTACTAACCTTCAGCTACATTTGATACTGTTGCCAAGTTACTAAGATCATGAAGACAGATACACTGTAGGTCATGAAAGAATGCATTTGACTTGCACACAAAGAACATGAACAACACATAAGGCTTTTTTTTATCATCTAATTCTAAACTTCTGTATATTTCACAATATGAAATATAATGACGACAAATGAGGTGAATGTTTTCATTTTTCCACAGTATAGTAGGTACGTGTACGTAATGCACATGAATATTTAATGGACTTGTTCTCATATGCTGCAGAACATATCCTAATTTATATTCCCAGCGTTCTTCACAGTTGATTTTGTGGATGTGTCGCTGTGGTAGCAGACCCGCAAGTATGACTTCTACAATTTATGATCAGAAATTAAGTATGCCTTAAAACTTTTGAATGGACAGGAGTCTCGATGAGCTGTTTTCAAATCAAACTCCTTAACTCTACAGTCTGCGTTCACTCTCTGTAGACTTGGGTCTGCAACAATAAGCATCTTTGCATTACATCCTCACCTTGATCTTGAATCTGTGGAGCTCGCTCTTGGAGATGGTGTCGGCCTTGGCGATGATGGGGATGATGTTGACCTTGGAGTCCAGCTTCTTCATGGTGACGAGGTCCAGGGACTTGAGGGAGTGTCCCGTGGGGGCGATGAAGTACAGGCAGGCATGGATGCGGGTGTCATGGTAGACATGGAAGGCTCGCTTGATCTTCAGCTCCTCCTGCAAGTAGTTCTCAAACTGAGCATCGATGTACTCCACAATGGACTTGTAGCTGAAAAGAGAGAGAGAGAAATGAAAGGGAAAAGGTGAATGTATGCATTCAGCTGACATATTTCCAAGCCCTCCCTTAATCTCCGGAAAGAGAAATACACAAAACATTTAATATGAACGATGATCTATGTAAACTTAGACCCCTGTGAAACACATAAATGCCTGTATTTCACATTTCATTCATTCTTCTCTTACAAATTCCAACATGCAAAACAAAGTAACATTGGGAGACTTGAGTATTTGCCTGTGCAGCTCCCAAACTCTGGAATGACCTACCATTAGAAGTCAGGAAATTCTCAACTGTAGTAGTCTTTAAATCATGACTCAAAACACATCTTTTCATTTAACTGTCTGTCATCATCAAGTACATCAGAAGTTTTCGCAGCACAGAAGAATGTATGTCTTTAGTTTCTGCGTTTTATAAATTGATATATTATTATTGTCATTATTTCATGAAACACAAAAATGCCTGCATTTTACAGTTCTGAGAAGAGCTTTAAAACAGTGACTGTTTTTTTTTTTGTTTTATTTTTTTTGTTTATATCCAAGAAATGTGTATAATGTAGATATTTTTGTTCTGGTCATTTGACTCACCTCTCGTCTTTGTTGATCTGGTCACCAAATCCAACAGTGTTCACTACAGTCAGCTTCAGCCTTACATTGGATTCTTGCAGTTCTGTTGGACAAGAAAATAATGGAAGGAGGATACTTGTAGTCATATGGACAGAAATACTCATTCTGTTTCTCCAATACATGTATGCAGACTTTCACATAGAATGCATATTTCATCTATGTACATAAAAGTGTTTTAATACAAAATTCACTAGTAGCAGGATGTATGCTAACCATGATTAAAAAAAAAATGTGACAAATGGCTCACCTAAGTCCTTTTATTAGTTTTCACTACTTTGCACATCTTGAACAACGAATGCATCATATCAACATGCATTCTGCTAGATATAAAGTACCGTTAAATTGAATCTGTACCATGTAGCTGCATATTTTATAATAGAGCAAATGGGATGAATGCTTATTGCTCCATTTCAGGAGACATCTTCTGAGCAGCCTTCAGTGAACACTGGCAATACTCATTAAGTGCAAGGCAGGACTGTTGATAAAGGGTCTGATAGAATGTTTCAGCACAGAGGTCATACTTGGGGGAGTTGAGTAATTGTTTCCTATTCAGATGCCTATCTAGCGCAGAAGAGGAAAGCCGATATCACGCTTTCCTGTATCATCCACTCTGTCCCTACCGACACTGAGACACAGGCCCTGACAACTGTCATATACTGTCACTTCTGTGTTTACTTTCCTTGTTGGCAAGAACATGAAATACAACACGGAACATGGGTGACCTCTGTACATCCATGCACTCTGCAGTTTTATCAAAACATTTCCTGTTACATTGCCTTAAGTGGCCAGTGAGGTTCACTAGCATCTTCATCCAGTAACATTCTATTCTATTCTATTCTATTTCTAATGTTTCACATATCAGACACTGTATGGAAGAGAGGCTACAGTCTTGGGAGGGCCTACAAAGTATGAAGTACTTTAGGATACATTTACTTGAAAAAAAAAAAAAGTTAGAAATAAAGCAAAGACCGAATGCATCTATTTTCATAGTACTTACCAATAATCAATATTCTCGTAAAAAAAAAAAAAAAAAAAAAAAGATTATTTAAAGGTATTATGTGTGCTTTGCATCATGTGCGAGCTACAATGTACACACACAGCCTTTTACCATAAACTTTATAAAGCTATTAATTGCAAATAAGAGCAATTGTTCATTTCTTTCCATAACTCTTAACAATCACTGAATTGCCAATATGGATCAGAACCTCTTGAACAAAATAGATAAGTAAGCTTGTGTGTTAATGAAGAAGCCAACTTAATATCACAAATTTTGGTATCTTGCATTGTATTGACAAAACATCACTGGTGGATTTCCATTATTTGTAAAGATGACATGTCCACAGTAAAAAATGACTGAAGGATAATACACTGTAAAACTGGCATAACATCAAAACATGCAGTTCAGATATGAGAACCTCCCACAAATCAGATGAATAACAGGCACAACCTGCATAACGTCTCTAACTTGGATGAGTTTCACAATTTTTGAAGAACTTGTTTCCAATCATTATTTAAAGGTAAATTTTGAACACATGAAGAGCCATTTGTGACATAAGCTTTGGAGAAATGTGATTCAAATTTGCTTCCAGAAAAAACAACAACACACAAACAAACAAACAAGCAAATACTCAAATAGCACGAAACACATTTCTAACCACATAAACAAGGAAGTTCTTCTCTAAGTCTGAAACCTCTCCTCAACAAGTCATTTAGAATATAAGTGCCTGGCAATTGCAAAATCTAGAGGCATTTCAAGGACTTAACTCCCTCTGATTACCAATGGCACCTCTTCCTTACGCAATACAAATGACATTTTGTGCAAGTAAATGACAAATTGCCCTACAAGCATTGAATTGATTAGTGGTTGTTGTGTTTTTTAGTGGTAGCCATAATAAAAGAAATCATGGGTGTACGTACGCCCATGATTACTTTTTATCATGCCACTGCTCAATTCAGTGCTCATTTACTGTGATGTAGGGCAATTTACGTCGATGTAGGGCAATTTGTCAATCAGTTGCATAAAAACCTCTCGACGGAAGAATTTCATGAATTGGAGATGACATTTTGATTTGGTGGTCCTGCTGGAGTTAATAGGCCCTGCATGAAGGGTTGACATGTATCTCCACCCAGAAGCTTACCATATGTGTTGGCCTTGAGTTGCACACCTGGTAGACTGTGTGATGCCTGGACATTTTCAAACTGTGTATTGAACAGAGTGTCCATCAGGGTGGACTTCCCCAGACCTGTCTCACCTGGTAATGTATGGGAGATAAAGAAGTAACAGACATCTGTGACATATGGTGCATAAAAATACATGAAGACATGCAGCTGCCCTCCATTAACCCTTTCTGTGCCACGGACTTTGGACAGTGTGTACAACACTAAGGGGGATTTCTGTGCAAATCTGCACCGGAAATACATGAAGAGTTAAAGGACAAGTTCACCTTCATAAACATAAGGATTAAGAGAATGCAGCAATATTAGTAGAACATATCAGTGAAAGTTTGAGGAAAATTGGACAATCAATGCAAAAGTTATGAATTTTTAACATTTTTGTGTTGGAACCGCTGGATGAGGAGACTACTACAGCTTGTGATGTCATATGCGTACAACAGTATAAAGAAAATATAAAGAAAATTCAACATATTTTCACTTTTTTCGCATAATAAAAGAGCACCTGACATGCTTCTTTCTAAAGGCAGGGGGAATAATATTACCCATAACATATGTCGGTAACGAGTCAAGGAAATGTGTACTTTTTTCAAAAGATGGAATGTTGTGAAATTCTCTTTATATTTTCCTTATATTGTTGTACACATGTGACATCATACACTGCAGTAGTCTTCTCATCCAGCGGTTACTGCACAAAAACTTCAAAAATTCATAACTTCTGAACAGATTGTCTGATTTTCCTCAAACTTTCAATGATGTGATCTACTAATAATGCTACATTCTCTCAATCCTTATGTTAATGAAGGTGAACTTGTCCTTTAAAGGTAGGGAATCCCATTTGCATGCCTTAAATGAAGAGTTGTATAAATACAGTGGTATGTTGAAGAGAGTATCATTTTAGAAACTCCCATAAAGTATTGAAAGTGGAAGGTAACATTTAGTACATTTTTATTGACCGTTAGATTTTGAATTGAATTTTTTTCGGGGCTCACCATAAATTCTAGTACATTACTAGGCTACCTTTGCAGGTCCATCATGTATATTTTGTGAAGAAAGTTCATCAAAACTTACAAACATTTCTATATACATTCTTGCCACACACTCTATATGTTATTACATCAGCTCTTATACTTTCAGATTTGTGTTTACAGATAAAAAAAAAAATACAGAAGACTGCAACAAAAAGGCTTAAGTGTGGCTGACACACAGAACTACTGAGTAGTTGAGTTTTGTGCATTATTCAAATTGTAGATAACTGTTGACTTCCAAATTTCTCAGCAGTGGCCTAAACAAGTCCCCTAAGGTTCATATTTAATGTTTTGCTGCATTTTGGGAGGTCTGTAAAAGGTATCCCCTACCTTTAAGGAATTTGTGTGTGTGTGTCTGTGTGTGTGTATGTGTGTGTGTGAGTTTTTTCTCAATGACACATAGGTGAGAAATGTGTTGCAAAATCCCAAGCTGCCTAGACATACAGCTTTAGGAGACATCATGAGAGAAGGAAAAATTATGCATGTGGATACATGTTTCAATATGAACCTCTAAAAAATAGAAATAAAGGGAAAATGCAAATACCCCCATACAGGTGTTTGCTGAGATATACTTTGATATCACCACACATTGTTTTTACTTGCTCAATACTCTAATTTCATAACAAAGTCAATGAAAAATCTGCACATTCAGTCACTGTCAGTCTATTCCAATAAGCTTGTCCCATTGTAGTTTATTTAGTTGCCTTGGGAGGGTCGAAACCACATTTTGCTTCAAAGACATAAGAAGTAAAGACACTCAGGAAGTGCAGTCTCCTGCCTAAAACCAGCCAGGAAGGTATGAATGCTACAGTTAGGATCAAGTGTGCTCATACAGTAGCAGAAAAATGCCTTGGCACCGTACACTGTGAGAGTCAGAGAAGACTTAAAGTGCAATTTTACCCTCATTCAAGTTGACTCTGACAGAGTAAAATCAAATGGATAGAATGGTAGAAGTTTCAATGAATTATCACAGGAATTTAATGTCTCACCATGTTTCATAAGGCTGTGACACTAGTTGCAGCCACAATATATGAGAGATGATGTGATCAGAATATCCACTAACAAGTTTCCCAATGACCTATTTACAAATCTTCACCAATTTTTATTCTTTCTGATATGAAAATCAGTGAGAATAGTGTGTGTGAGTGTCCTTTGTCTCAAATTACAATAACTCAGCAATGATAACTTTCAAGCGGTTAGGGGGTGTAATGGCTGAATTATTTGCCAAGAAAAGATTTACACTATGACTTCCCTACTCTAACTTACAGCAAATAATATGACACATACACGTAAATGGTAATCATCTCATCTAATTTGCATGTATACACTGTATACAGTTGCAACACATTACTGTTTTGTGAGAACGCATGAAACTTTTACTTCATATTGTGTCAGTGTGTGATGAAACTGCTACCACTCTGTTTGTTTGAATTACTGCATACATGGTAACCCCAGAAACATGTGCGGCATGAAACTTTCTTGAATTGCCACTGGCATTCAATGCATTGTGTAGAAAAGACTTTCGCATACATTTCACTCTTGTCAATCTTGGCTCCTCATGAAATTTCTGTTTTTACAGTATTCAGTAAAGTCTCTGTGCACATAGAGTGGCAGTGCACTTTAAATAAAGGGAAGAAAGGTGACAGCACAAGGGCAAAGTATATAGAGGGGGCAGTCCCATCTGTTTCCTCACTCGATCCCTGATGGGCTGAACACACAGGGTGCTAACCTCATTACCTGACCTTAACGAGTTTCACTCCTTGGCTTTGGATTACACATCAAAGCAAAATACATGAAAACCTGCCTCCTAATGAGAAGATGACAGGGTAGAGAAAGTGAGCATAGAGGTTACCCTAAACTTCACTGGCAGACAATTTGTATAGAGGGATTCTGTAATGAAAAGATTTCAACTTAACTTATGTATCATGGTTAAAATCAGGTACTGCTTCAAATTCAAGCCTTTGGTTCTCCATCTGGTACAGTTCTCTACTGCACCAGTTCAGAATGGACCTTTAAAAACTTCCTCAAATTTATATCAGTATATCTAATTTCACCACATTGCAAAGGTGACAGGGGAGACAGAATTAGAACACACATGTACATGCATGAATTATACCTTTCCAAAGCACAGCAGCAGAATATTTTGTTACAAACTAATGTTGACTTTCAAGCACTGCCTGTTTCACATGGAGAGCCTTGACTTGATTTTGAAACAAGCAGACAATATAACTGATTGCTACAAACTTTGAAAAGCCACATTATCCCACATCCACTTTTTAATCTTTCTATTTCATGTATTAGAATGCTAGAGTAGAGACATTTAATGTTTTTTCCTAACTCTAGTAGGACAGAGTAACATATGTACAAGCTTTTTGAGGTCCTTGAGACATTTGATAGCATATCTTTGGATAATTGACATAATTAACTACAAGGAAGCCTTAAGGCTGGCACAGTATGGATGCATCAATTGCACTTGCAATGAAAATTAATGTTCACTTTCTGCAGCAAATCTTTTAAAAGGAGTTCAAAAAAATTGTGACTGATACAGTATGTAGTGACATCATTATTATAGAGATGGTCTACATACTTTATGAATGGAATATAGCAATTGAAGTTCAAACTGAAAGTTGTCATGATATTTTCTCTTGTATGGTCGCTCTAAATTGCTCATCCAACACAATTACCTCCACTGTGTTTACTATGAAGGGATCTGCAGTTGGCATTACTGAGCACACTATAACATCCATACATGAAGTTCAACTGATTGAAATTGACTTGCAATTGAACTTGAAATTTATCAAAGCTTTTTCATCAGTGGGGCTAGCAAGCATGTGCCACAATCATAGTGGGAGTTGAAATAATGAATGCATCGGACAATTGCATGACCAGTTTTAAGATACTCAGTAAGTAATATCAGTAACATTTCAATAGTTTTTTTTTTTTTTTTTTTTGTCTGCTTGACCCCTGGTATGTATTTTAGGCAAGGTCTCCACACATGGGAAAGGGAGGTGCTGTATCATTTTACATACCCGGCCATGTTTCAGTAGTTGCCCAACAAAGGTGGTTTTGTGGCACATTGACTTAAAAGGCCAGAATCATGCTTGTATATTTACATACCTGGGTGCCACTCAACCCTTCCTTTCTTTTTTTTTTTCTTTTTCTTTTTTTGCTAGTTCTTTCTTTCACTGTTGTTTTGTTTTTTCTTTGCCCGACGTATTTACATCAGGAAAGTAAATGACCAGTCAACTCGATGACCTGAAAACAACACAACTTTTACTCTCTCCTACACATTCTTTCAAAAAGCAAAAAGAAAAAAGAAAGTATACATATAAACTGAAAACCCCCAAAAGGCAGCTGATGTGTCCTCAATCGTCCCAGTCTGCATTACACAAATGCATCTTCAGGTGCATATCATACTGATCTTGACCTTCATCTGAAAAACAGAAGTAGTCAATGTCCCTTTAATACCAAATCTTTAAATATGATTTATTTTTTAAACTGCATAATTATATTGATAACTCATACATTCATCCTTAATTTTGTAAAAAATGAAAATGGGACAGGAATCCAATTTTGTATATAATGTTTGAATATCACTGGTCTCCCAATAGTACATGTATACTGAACACAGTCTGAACTGTTGACATGATAATATTCTAATCATAAATATGCTTCAAAATGTTCTGATGAAGTACAGCTTTGACTGATACTTTTTGATGAAGTATAGCTTTGACTGCTAGAATTAGGAAGGGTTCTGCCACTTACCGACACACAGGATATTGAAGGCAAATCCTTGGTTTACAGACTTGTTGACCAGCTGGTCTGGCAGGCTGTCGAAGCCAACATGGCCCGAGAGAGGAAGAGTTCGAATTCTTTCGGCTGGTTCTTCATTGTGACCAACCTACAAGGGAAAAATAAAAACAAAAACAAAATAGCATGAAATGTTATCAACATGCTGAGGTCATTGATGGTCAAAATGAAGAATCAAGTTACATACCAGGGGAAAAAAACAAACAAACTTGTAACCTTGTAGATAAATGGCGATTCCTTTCACTAACATCCCACTTGCAAGCACGTAACTTGTTCTGACACACAATCAGTAGCAAAGAGATTCCTCAAGCTCCAAAACCTAAATTGTTAAACATTCAAACATATTTACTGTTTAAACACTACAGTGTGAAATATATTGTCAGTGACTGTCACTGGATGAACCCTTTGTACTCAACAAGAGTTGTCTAACTTGGCAGTTTATTTAATGCAAACATGTGGTGCTGTTCAAACTGTCTCCACGTGATTTATTGGCATCTCATCAAGTACAACTATGTAACAGTGCATGATCACACTACATACATGTGTTTTGAAGAAACCAATGCCCATAGGATAAAAAGGAGAAAATGTAGAATTGAACAGAGTTGTAGCATGCCTGTGATCTGGACCTAAAAGAAGACATGATAAACTATTCATATGCCAAATATTTTGCGAATTGATGATTCTGCAAGTGGTTGAATTAGTGATCAAGAAATACAGCACTGAAATTAGAAATAAGCACTACCCTAATACCCCTTTCAGGTAATCGTGGATGCGGATAATAGGAGCACTAAGTCGTAAAATTTTGATTACATGAACGGGAGAGGAGTAAAAAAGTGCGCATTATTTTGATGCTGCTATTATCCGCATTATTGCAGCATGAGGAGATGATCGAGAATACATGAATGCGTTTTACGACTTATGCGCACTAACATTCCACAGTTCGGTCAAAGGTCACTCGATTTCCCGCACAACCGCTGATTGCTGAGCTTGAGCGAGAGCTTTGCACACACGTGAGTATATATCACCGGAAACATTACGTCATTATAAAGGCGTGCGCAGTAACCATGACAAATACTCCCGTCTTTCGCACCGTTATATGAACAGGCGCTCGTAAAAGTAGTGCGCACTTGATGGGATATATGAACGCGATTTTGATTACTTCATCCGCATTATTTGGATGCAGATAATTGAACCGCGATTACCTGAAAGGGGTATAAGAATCATTCCTTTTTCAAAAAGACAAATTCTATCAATTTCCCACCATGGAGATGTACATGTATATTGCCATGTCTTATGAAATTGAAGGGCAATATTGTGTGTTCTTAATTTTGTGACTGCCAGTTCACTTGGCAGTTGCAAAATATGGTAAGAATATGCATTGTAAGAGGTTACACTAGTGGACACAATGTTTTTGCTCAGTGTGGACACTGGACTGGACACTAGTGGACAGTCATGCAGACAATAAAAAACTTTTAGGAGCAAATCAGTCTTACATTCAGTGGAACATGCACTGTGTACGTGCATGCACAAGGTTCCAGGCAATCCTGGGTTTTTAGGGGGCTAAATTATTTTAGGCTTTTTAGGCTTCTAACTTCTGCGCAGACATTATACATATGGACTAAAATCAATGTTACCCCAACCTAACCCTAACCTTAAAGTGTAACCCTATTAAACCCTAAAGCCCCCTAAATTTAATCATATTACTTTGATACATATCACTTGACTTTTTTTTCACCTTTAGCGGGGGGGGGGGGGGGGGGGGGGGGATACATATGGAACCCTTGCCTGGCTTCCCATAGTCCGTATGTAGCGGCACTGGCACAAAGGTTCAACCCCCCGTGCCAAGTTTCAACCATGCGCAAAAGTGTATAGGTTTCTACAGATAGCAGCCAGTCAAATTCTCTGCGTAATAATGACATTCAATACGCACATGACTTTAAATAGACTAGCCTTACAGAGCATTGTATGGGCTGAAATTCCAAAAAATGTGACAGAAAATGTAGAAATCAAAGAAATTCACATTTCAAATCATATTTAGAAAAAGATGACAATTTATCACAAGATTTTATCGTGTAAATTGTTTGAAATGTTCATGTTAGATCTTTCACTGTACAACATTTGAGCCTCAACCTCATTTGCCAACTTTCTTTTGTCGTCCGCTCCGTAGTTATGGGTAAACAAGGCCCCCAGCGTGCGCTCTACAACTTCAATGAGTACAACTACATGTAGATGCGCACGCTGGGGGCCGAGTTTACCCATAACTACAAAATTCTGTACGGAGTACGGTATATGATGGATCGTGGGCATAAATTAGGATTCTGGTGCATGGACAAGATGTGAAAAACGTTGATTATTCCATTACGAAAATCATGTCTGGAATTATAATGCGATTTTACAGTACACCACGCCAAAAAAAAAAAGATAATTTTTTTGTAGAGGGGTTAGATTCTATTTCTAATTTGATGTCTATTTTCCAAAAAATGAAATCATTAATTTACATAATTTTGCAAAATTCATAATTTTCAGGACTTTGTGAATAACTAGTGTTATTTTTGGCTGAAATTTCATCCTCTGAGTACTGAATTTAGAGCGACAGACAAAAAGCATCCGGTGATACAATCCACTTTCCTACATCCAGTGCAGTCAGGCAGTGTTAGTAGCTGACAAGAATGAATGACAACAGTTTCTAGAGCCTCCCTACTGGAGTGTACTGACATACATTGTAGAACCTACAACAAAGTCAACTTTACATAATAAATCTTGATATAATTGGGGTCTATTCAGTTGTTTTTGATTGCCAAGCAAGTTCTTCATTCTGACAGTGAGGACGTTCGTATTGGGAGTAAACCCACCCGTATTGAAACCGTTACGTTTTGCGTTTAATCTCTCTCCACTTTTATTTCGCCTGGCCTGATCCGACGCGGTCACGCCCAAAGCTTATCTGTGGATTAGCCGGGGCACACAGTATGCTATGCCCGCGGCTGCACACTCTCCCTCGCTTGCCACGGCTGACAACCATCAGACAAGCTCGTCTACCCGAGTTATATCCCGCCCTTCTCAAAAGGTAGAGATATATGATATTCTAGAAGCGAATATCCTTTAAGACAGCTGATGTTCATACTTACTGAATTTTCTTGTGCTTCCTTTCTCTGCTCACTCTCCATCGTCATTTTGCCGAAGTCTACGAGGATCCAACTTTACAGACAAAACTCTCCCGTTGAAGAGCGACTACTTGTGCAAAATGGCCGATAAAGTTAACAAGCGCCATCTGTCGTCCACCACTTTTATACACTGTTCGTTCGTCGATCGTATTGGCGTAGTGAACGATCAAGTACTTACAGTACCCCGATCTGCCGGTACGTGTACTTATATTGACAATAAAAAAAAAATGGGTGACACTATCCATGCAGATCATTCGAACATTTGAAAACTAATAGAATATCCTGGTAGTGTTTATCCTTTTCTTCGATTTCATTTCTGGTCTAACCAAACACTATGAAAAATTGGGACGATTTCTCATTAGTGCAAGAAGAGTACACATGTCTCAGTCTGCACATAATGAAATGTTGAGCTATAGGCTCATCTGTTCATACAAAGACATAAATATACTTAGTATACCATTCTTGTTAAGTTGTGATATTTGTGATTAAAGCTGCTAAAAACAACAAAAAACTAATAAGCAAATACAGGATATTTTTAATAATAACTTCTAGAATATTCCTTGTCATGTTACAAGTGAGGTATTACTGAAAAGATTTAATTTTGCTCTATCTGATGATGGACTTAATTGAAATGTTTATCTTCATATATATTACTACATATTTATTTATATAAAATCGATTCACAATGGGAAATTTACCTACATCAATCTCTCCCCTCTCCTCCCTCTACACACACACTAACACACACACACACACACACACACACACACCTACATAACATGTATGTTAGTGTCATTATATATATATAATATATATAGTTATATATATATATATATATATATATATATATATATATATATATATATATTCACACTATCATCCCTGACGAAGGGGAGGCCCCCCCCCCCCGAAAATTCGGATTTCGAATTCAAATCAAGGCAATTGGCATTTAATGCATTCCTCTATTGTGACATTATTATTGCTAATATATATATATATATATATATATATATATATATAGAAGTGACAAAAACTGTATGTCAATAAACATATTTCCTATTTCTTTTCAAAAAAAAAAAAAATCATACAAATATAATAGTAGCTAACTTCCCGTTTGGGTTTTTATAAATAGGAGTTCATGATCTTGTCTATTACAAATGTAACATATCTTCTATATACTGTGACCTTGGCTACTCCACTTCACAAGCAAGTTTGATATATATATATATATATATATATATATATATATATATATATATATATATATATATATATATATATATATCAGAGACTCCAACTCTCCCGTTTTCGACGGGAGATCTCCCGCCGAAAACCCATTTTTTCAAAATCTCCCGTTCTCCCGTTTGAGATTAAATTTCTCCCGCCCTGGCTCTTTGTCTCCCGTTGGAAAGGATTTCTTACTTATTTCTATCGTGTGTTGAAAAAATAAGCCTTAGATAGCACAAGAGAGCATCTAGAACCCTAGGAACTTCGCGCTTCGCACACATCAAGTCGGAGTCTCCCGTTTGCTAGGGGTTTCAGGCGGGAGAATCTCCAGATCAGAAGGTGCTTTGGGTTGGAGTCTCTAATATATATATATATATATATATATATATATATATACATGTTATATATCTCCATCTCTACAATATATGTTTTATCTATCTTTCTTTCAAACATACATACACAAACACAATGCAACACACTCACACACACACACACAGAATGACACTGACATTAATAATATGGCTTCTCTTTGTGACACTGATGTGAAATAGTTGTGAATAAATGACCCCTATTCACTTGATGCACATACTTCATTTACTGACACATAACACCCTTTAAGATATGTGTATATAACAAAGAAATGAATAATGTATATATATATTATATACATATATACCTCATAACGATAAGATTTGAGGTGCAAGGCATGTGACCTCCTAATGGTCATCATCTCAATCACTGGTCATTTGATAACATTTGCATAGATGAGGAAACAGTGAAAATTGACAAGGAGTGTCAAATGGAGGTAAAAGGTCACCCACCTAACCACCTGTGCCCTAATCTGTCATTATGCCAAATTACAAAGGGACCAACTACTGTATACGCCATGTATTTTGCGAATCTAAATTTTCGTGAATCAGGAATTTCCGACGATTTTGCGAGTAGTTAAATTTGCGTGGAGTCCTGTACTGAACAGAGAAATGTACACGCATCTGTCACATTCACATCGGGATCAGAGTCAATATTTTCGCATGTCTTTAATTTCGCAAATAGCACCTGACTCGTGAAATTTGCGAAAATAAAAACCTCGTGAAATATTCAGCATATACAGTATTATAGGGTTTGTCTTGAGCAATAAAAAAAAAACCCAACTTAACACATACACACACTCCCACACACGGTAGCGTGATAAATAACAGTCTTAATAGTGTGGGTATAAGTGTAGATGTGTATGTGTGAGTGTGTATGTGTGTGTGTGTGTGTGTGTGTGTGTGGGCAAGTATATGAAATAATTCATCTAAAAATAATCATAAAATCATCTTGCAAATATTGCAGGATACAGAAGAGTCTGCACAATAAATAAACCAGGAAAATAGCATTCCATTGACATAGCACAGTTTATTGATAAAAACACTACACTGACAGTAGAGCGTACAATTATCTTGTTCATTTAGGCAGCCAGTACCTATTTTTTTTTTTCCAGTGATGCTAAGCTAATAAATGCCAAGTACATCCTTCGGTACTAAAGGGCTACATCCTTCAGCTTTGATGAGTGATGCTTGCTGTTAAAAAAAAAAAAAGCAGAGTATATTACAGCGAAAAAATCTGTGTGTAGCACTGACAAACTTACTTTGCAATATGGAAACAACCCTTACACAAGGATCAGCCTGCACCTGTGCTGATCCTCATTGTAGAATGGGGACAGGTTTATTCTTATTCTTATTCTTATTCTTATTATTATTATTATTATCATTACTACTACTACTATTATTATTGTTTGTTGTTTGTTTGTTAAAAGATTACTGTGATGGCAAGGACACACTGTTCTCACTGTATTACACAAGTCAGCTCCCAGTATGTAGCCACTAACAGAAACACAGTGCTCCCTCTATTGTTGTCACTAAGTACAGTTGGTATGCTATTGAAATGTTATGAGAATAATGTTACATGTATTACACTTTTTTTTTTAAACTACAAATCAACATGCACTGGAACTAAAGGTAACAGCAAGATGTTGACACACAGGTTTCGTTCACACAATGATGTAACTCACTGTATTGACACCATATTTCATTACTCCAAAAATTGCCTTTCTTCAAATTAAGGAATTGAGTATGTATGCCTATGAGTTTCATCATTACTGCTACTAAAACACTGAATAATTAGTGTTCTTTTACACTGATGAATGGTAATTTGTCACTCAGTTGCAATAAAAATGCCTTTCTATAGGGCATATTTCTCACAATCATCAAAACAAAAACTGGAAATGCATACATCAGTAAAGTTATACAATAAAATCCATAGAATCTTTCAGCTTGATCTTGTGATTTTATTGCAGAAGCACAAAGTACTGGAGCCATGCATTTTTTTAAAGAGATCCATATATGATAAATGAGTTGGAACCATGGTATTTTGTCCCCTCCTATTCTGATTTAGCATTTTGGCTTTTGAGTTCACAAATACCTTGCCACTAAGATCTGCAATGTTAAGTCAGTCCATATCTGAAAAGAAGCAGTAAGTGTGTGTGTGTGTGTGTGCACCAAAACAGCTATAACACTGTCATCATTATGATTGACATGTCAATAAATACAAAATAATATAAATGGCAATCATTTACCCTACTTCCTTCCCTATTCTTTCATGAACAGATCATGACACTTGTTAAACAGGTAAATGCATGCACATTCATGAAGTGGAATGTTAATCTTTTGTCCTACAGAACAGACATACAGAATACACACAGGATATGCAAATTTTACTTCAGTGTTCAATTGGAAATCATTTTCCTTTCTCAATGAACAAACTATTCATTGAACAAACCAGCCTCCAAAACAAATACCCAACTCCTACCAAATGGCAATGAGGAGATTTGGCACATTTTCTAATCGGAGACATTTATACATAATATTAAATGCAAATGTTCAAAAATGGGAATTGCTGCCAAAGCATAGTCTTCATGTTAAATATGACTCCAGAATTTACAATATCTGAAGTTTAAAACAGGCAGGTGAGAGAGAACGTACCGTAATGTATGACAAAGATCATGTAAAGATCTATTTTCATCGGAGATTTCTGATTCTAAAATGCGTCCTTCACATCCAGTACAGAGATGAGTTCAATTCAAACTCTATATCATATGCATCCACACCCTAACCTTTATGGTCACATACCAGCACTCCTAATTATCCTCTAAAGGGGCTTCACACATAACTTGAGCTTCAAGATGAATTCAACCCTAACGCATCTTCCCTGGGGTGCCCCATGACGGTATGTCATAAAGTGAATCATACTCGCCATCTTCACGGGGCCCTACCAACAATCACAACTGTTTTCATTTACATTAAAGGGTCTTTTTATACCCAACAGCCCTTGGCTAAGGTAAGCTAAGTCAGAATTTCCCAACTATCGAGTATGAAAATCTCCGGCTGACAGTACAACAATAAAGGGATTCCTGACCCTTCAACTTTTGCCACCTTTCTGCATAAGGGGAAAAAAGATCATCCATTATATCATCAATAAAGATGATATCGCACAATACAGCTACTTGCACGCGTTGTGTGAATTATGAGCCGGCCATTAATTTCCTGCATTGTGCCTACAGCAATAGCACCGCACGAATGACGAGACTTGCAAAGGAAGAAAGAATCACAACAAAACAACACAAAACAAAGCAAAACACGCAATCCTTTTGGCTAACAAGGATGAAAATCAAACGGCCCGAGGCGAGGAACTAAAAATCTCTGAATTCTGCGCATTTACTCAGCCTCTGCTGTGTTTTCCATTGTTTGGATGTTGGCATATCAGTAAACTCATGCACAATGCAATCATACTACACAATCAATTATCAATTCATAAAAAGATGATCATTTAACCCTGATCTGGACAACACTGCAGTTAGATAGGTTTGGTGACAGCCATATAACCAAGGGTACCACATGTAATTCATGAAACTCATTGCTTACAATAACTCGATAAGCCTTGTACAAAGACTATGGGGATTTCTAGATTTAAATGGGAATGGGTCAACATTTATGATTAATTGTCACAACAGTTTAAATTCTTTGACATAACATACAGATACATGTACTACGTAATAGTAACAACACATAGTTGACACAACTCTCCTCATAGAAAGTGACAGCTACATCGTAGGTGCATTATGATGCAGTTGCCATAATTATCAAAGACAATTAATCACAGGTGTGATACATGCATGGACTATGGTCATAAAGTGGCAACAACATTGCTCAACAATGGTCTCAAACCTAAAGCTGCACTCTACAAACAGCCTTGGTGTCTACAGCAGAAATTTTACATCCACATGTCCAGGGAAATGGGAACAAATACCATGGAGACATAGATAACAGTGTCCATACTGCATTCCTCATCTAAAACATGGCTACTTTATATTCATTAATCACAGTACTTTTTAAAGATTTATTCAACATCTTAACGTAACATTGCACTAAACTGTTCTCCAAGACAAATTATGACCTGGTGATCCATCAAAAACTTGATTTATACTTCACGATGCTTCATGGCGGCTCTGGAACAGTCACTGATTTAGAGCCTTTCAGTGCCAGGGGCTTTGGACAGAGTGTACAATGCTATGGGGTTTTCTGTGTCAATTGATACTCAAAACACACAAAGGTTTATACAAAGTGTCAGTGACGTTTCAGCCAGTTTCAGTTGGGGAAGAGTTTAACCCTAAAAAGGCCACGGGGGTTGAATCAACCCCCCCCCCTTGACATTTTTCGCGACTATTCCGCCGCGCAAAATTTTTTGACTCCGCCCTTCGCTGGCTTTTTACTTTCAAGTCTCTTTTGACACCATTTTCGCAAAAATCGCGCATACCATTACAACGCTGCACGACCTTTTATACATGCCTGTCAGACTGAAAATGGCTCAAAAACGTGATTTTGTGTGTAAAGTCTATGCAAATGGAGTTTTCTCACCTTATTCATGAAGATATGATTATTTTCACTTTCATAGGCTGAAATCAATTAATTTTAGCATAATTATGCTTGGAAAAGGTTCTGTCATAAATTTTGCGGAAAAAAAATGATAAAACAAAAGGTCGAAAAACAAAGAAATAAATAAGAAATTCATAAAACAATAAAATAAATAAGAAATTAAGTTTGATAACGGATTTTTTTTTTCAAGTACATTGTTAGGAATGCTACAAAGAATGTTATCACCAAAAATTAGGATTCTAGGAGCTTTACTTTCTGATTTAGAGCAAAATGTATGATTTTATGCATATATTAGCATAATTAATTATTATAATGAAAATTTCCATTTCTTTTTGTATAATGTGGTAGATTACACCACAGGTAATGCATGTGCCAGTTTTCATGGTGATTGCGCGATCGACGGCCGAGATCTCGGGGGGGGGGGGGGGGGTTGAATCAACCCCCCCTCGGCCACAAAACACCCCAAAAAGCCCGCCCTGGTTAGGGTTAAATTGGCACATTGCCCGATGTGTGGATGGACTCGAGAATATATGACACAAAGTTGTCCAATCAAATGGGAACTTGGAATGGCCAAATGGTACAGAGGACACAGACAGTAGGTAGGTACTAGATGGGAATGGAGCGTGGAACAGGAGTATTATACATCACAACAATCATAAAAAATAGTTCATACTACAATATCTCTATCGATGTATTTCATCAGTCTTCAGCCCGTGAATATACACTCTCTCCGGAGTTAAACACATATTATCTATTACAAACTTCGCCAGTCACATCAGCATCATAGGAAAGATAACTCTGTATAACTTTGTTCTGCATATCATTATACCATACTCAATAATCTACAATCAAACAATCAAATGTGGATAATGCAGTTCAACCATCTGAACTGATCAGATATGGCCTAGTAGACATTCTAAAGACCAACATTCTAATATTACGATAGCTAATCTCACAAATGCTATGACACCTAAATATTTAATGACTTGCTTTAACTGACAGGAAGTCAGGTCTACCATTACACTCTTAACAATTCCCAGAAACACAGTATCAGTATAACACAACTCTGATTGGCCAGCAATTTCAGCACTGTAAAACACTGCATGTGAGCTCTAAAAATGACTAAGTCACCCTCTAAAATAGCTCTTGGTGCAGGAGACTCAGCATTTTAACATGACAGGGTAGATCAAAGATACCATAGAATCATGCTTTAAATCAACAGAGTTTATCACTTCAAAATCTTTTACATTTTTAAATTGGGACACAAGGTAAATCAGTCCAAAACATGAAACTTTTGATTTTCCAACACATGTCAAATATCTTATTCTTAAGCCAAGCTAGTGAGCATAATATGCTGTGATTCAGTCTCCAGCCTGTCACAACTGCCCTGTGCTGTGGTCTATGGTGTCGCCCACACAGCAAATTTGGGGCTGTGCTGTGCCGAGGTGTGGGTGTGATAGCAACTTAAAATAATGAGAAATTTTGTGTGGGGGTGATCGTAAAGCCATTTACAGCCAAATGTGGGATTGGTTCGTGCCTGATTTACTGCCACTGGAAGTGTTTCTATTTTTCTGTGCAAAATCACACGACAAAATACATTCTCCTCAAAATTTGAACAAATCAGAACTTTACTTCCATGTCACTAGAGACTAACCATTACCATGTCTTGATAAATCACATTACAAATGCCTCACAGATTTGGACCACATAAGTAGTATCATCCCTTCTCCTTTAATAATTCACTGCCACTGTTGGCTCTGTGGACACCACCTCCTGTGCTTACATTCATCTCTGCTTCTAATACACATTAAAAATTCCCCAGTGTAGCTGTTGAACATGCACATTTCACACTCTTTGAGCTTCTTCACTCATTTTAACCTATCAATCAATAAATTACATAACTACAATACTCAAATAATTCAGGCATACAAAACTATCCCTAAATACTATGTAAACGCACTTACCATGTCCCCTACATTTTTATTTATTTCATTTTTTTCCAAATGACAGTCTAAACTGCAAGTTACAATACCAATAAATTCCACATATGTTCATAAGATCTCCTTTTTAATAAAAAGTATACAGTAAAATCTGCCAGCAGGGAGAAAATGTCTTCTTTTTTTTTTTTAGTCACAAAAGCAAGTGCACAAAGTTTATATACAGCTTTCAGTGCAGCCAATTAGCTATCTACCTTGACACACACATATTCTTCACTTGGATTCCTGACGTAATGTACATCTAGATTTACGGGTAAATTACTAACTGCAGACAGCTTGTAACTGCTCACCCTACTCACACATAGACTGCACACACTATATGCTCTTCTCTCTTACATAAAGTGTCATGACGACGATGTGAGCAACCTTATGGCAGTTTGTACATTTCGAAAATCTTCAAGGTAAAAGTCACACATGGGTTGAAAATGTCAACAGACAAAATGTAGTTAAGACATACAGTGTACAGCTACACATACATGAAGGAAAGATGCATCATAGGTCTACATATTACACATTTACTCGACTTCATTGAAAAAATAATGCTGTATTATCATATCACTTATTCCCACCTATGCAGGTGAGAATAATACACATTGTGTCTCCTTTATTCAAACTGTAGTATTAATTACACGGAATATTGTTGAATACTTATGCATGTATCATCACTTGGCAAGACTTTTTCCCCACTTTCCATACACAATTATGCGAATTTCTGCAAATCTCTAAAAGTACACATTTTTTTTTTCTTTGACTAATGCCCACTCTGAGTCATTTATGGTAATGATCAATATATCTCTAGTCTGGTAGAAAAGTATATTCCATTTTAGAGATAGTCATCCATCGTAAACTGACGAGAAATCTGCAGGCTTTAGACCATCTTGTGTAGTTTCCATGCTCAGTTTTATCTTTTTATGCAAAACTATGCTAATTTGCACCTATATTTTCTTTGGCAAACAGCACGATACACACACATGCATATACACACACATACAAAATAAAAGTCAATACATTTAGTTACACGTGAATGAGATTATTAATGTATATTTCACATATTTCTGCTTTAAGTCAGAGGAATCATGGGCCAGTATATCAGAAGTACTGCCAGTGGGGAAGAAGAAAGGTCAAAAGGTCAGCTACAGCAAGATACATTGGTTTCTTCCTTTGTTAATACATGGCACTCTCCTACAAATACTAGTACTTCTTGGAAGTTTGGGATGGTACATTCATGTCGGAAGTTTTCCAATCAAATATAAAGATGCCCCTATAAATGTCCAGCATATAAAGACAGGTCAAGCTCGTAGTAGATTGCTTTTGGGTGTTGGCACTCACTACAGTAATCCCATTCAGGGAGTATATGATTAGCTTCATATCACAAGGTCACACCTATCTTATAGGCAAACAAAAATGTTTTGATTATATATATCACTGAAAAGGATGCAGTAATTTTCCAGAAGCAGGTCTCTAGGAAAATATAATTTTGTCAACAGGAATTAAAAGAGAAGTGCCTTGCCTGTGTCAGGATGTATAGGTGCAGTCACCTCACCAGAGATTTCAGAGTACCAAGGTATGCCTCATGCTTGATCAAAGACTACGAGCTTAAAGAATTTAATTCGGTATTTGACAAGTGGTTATTCTATAGAATGATTTTATGAAATAACTTTGATATTTTAAATGCAGAAATGTGAATTGTGAAAAACCAGGGCATGGGGTTATGGGCAAGACCTTCCCCCCCCCCCCTCTCCCTTTTTCTACCTGCACTGAAACCTTTAAGAAAACAGCACTGTTTGCATACATCCTCTTGAGAATATTGTACGCCTGGCACTCCTAAAGTGGAGAATTTGCCTCTGTGATTCAATTCCAGAACTTTACATAAACACCATGATTTTGAGTAGCACCGACTCTAGGAAAAATTACAGGCATTATGAAACAATCATTCATCTCTGAAAAATCTTACCTGCATGGTCCTACATGTCACTTATGGATCTTTCATTGTATAACAATGAAGTTACGAAACAAATGTGCTGTTAAAAGTTCATGTTACATGCATTATATAAGTGAAAAGCTGTGCATAACATGATTTATTGTCTGACCTTTTCCCCCTCATTAACAGCGGAGGCTGAATGAACCAATTAGGAATAGGTTTACTGCCACGGTTTACGTTTGTTCATAGATATCTTGATAGTGAGAGCATAATTTTTCAAAAACTTTGTATTCTAAAAAGTGTTTTCCTCATTCATTTGAGCATCATTTTACAGAGCGGCAAAGTGAAGTTCACATAATATTGAGCCATCCAAATGCAAACACAGTGCCTTTTAGCATCCATCAGCAAAATCTATTGGCATACTAGAGCAAAAACATACATCCTAGATCGTACTGATGTATAATAGGAGTTTGGATCTGGTCAGATCATTTTCAAATTCACACCCCAAATAATTCCCAAGTGCATTACCCTTCAATGAAGTGATTGACAATATGTATTCTGAATTTCACGCATGACTCACATCTCAAATGGACACGACAGCATCACTGCTCCATGGGAATTATGCAAACACATACACTACAAATTTTGTAACAGTTGAACATAGAATAACATCTCCTCTTGCATCCTCATGAATCTAAAGATACCAAGGGCCATATTATCATCTCAAATTTTGGTGTGTCTTGTTGTTATCATATGATACCATAGTATCATTCAGACAATGTTTAATTTTGAGACAAATTTGGAACAGTTTCTTTGATTTGAAAATGCTATTCTTCTCGGCCTTCTTTTGAGCTTGGAAAATGCAAAATTGACTGCTCTGAGGAGTCTTGTAGATTGAAAATACTTGCAACATGACGAGTGCAGCAATTTTTCCCCCTATAAAGACAATAAACAAGTAGTTTTTCTATGCACAATTTTGGCAAGATCTCATAAAGCATCAAGAAATAATTAGTTAGTACACCAGTTGATTTGTAGCTCTATGATACAAAACACATCAAAATCAAACCTTGAACTGTGCAGCAGAGCCAAAAAAAAAAAAAATAATAATAATAATAATAAATAAATGGGAACAAAAATCACAATAAATTAGAAATCACTACACTTAATATCTTAACTGAAGCCTACATCCTATTACTCAGATCTTATTGCTATCAAAATTATACCCACAGAAATTCTAAATAGTACTTGCTTTTGACACACATAGCTACTGAAGATCATTGTACAACAAATAATTATGAAAATGTGTTCTGCAAAGTATTACACACAGAAAGTTGCTTGCTTTAAGAAATTATGAGCAGAATGCCAGTTTCAGGACAGGAATGTACAACGTTTCATAGGTATGCAGCAAAGATCAAATAGAGTTGAATATACAAGCTGAAAACAAATCTGGCGGCATGTTGGCAAATTTTTTATACTGTAAGTATAAAAATCAAAAGCACAAGCCTCCGCCAAAATTAGCATCATAAATACCTGGTAGAGGGGAACTCTCATTCTCGCAGTCACTGTAAACAGAGGGCCATATGTGCCTTAGGAAATACTTTGGCACAAAGGTCTGGCCCACTGTGTGATGAAACTCTTTATACATCAATGTCCAGCAACAAAAAAGGATTTAGTGCATTTCCACACAGCTAATGTTTCCCAACAATGGAAGGCTATGCTTGAGTTTTTGCATGTACAGGCTTCTTAAGCCTTTGCTTGTTATGTACAAAAAATGCGACAAGTCACTGCGATAAAAGCCATTTCAAACAGCTTGCGAGATGTCTTGTTTGCTACATTACACACACACACTCACACACGCACACACACACTCACACACAAACACACGCATATGCATAAACTGATAAAAAGCAGCCATGTCGGAAAGTTGGGGTTCACACTGAATACCAAAGTGAGCCTGTAATCCCTGTGTAGAAGACTGTTGCCATATCTACTCCAGGTGCCACAGGGGTGTGAGATGCAGGGGTAGTGGACAATATGGCCGTGCACCATGCAGACCGCCTCAGATCTGCTCTGGTCAAAGTGCATACATGGTGAGTGCTGCCTCCAGCTCGTCCATACCATGTTTCCTGGAAATGACAGGAAACATAACATCAACGATAACAAATATAAACACTGATAAACAAAGAAAGACAATGAAATTTTGTGTAAATATGAGGCAGTCTGTTGATCAAGTTTGTCATATTTATGTCACTGTTTATTATGCATTTGTCTGTATGTGTGTCTGAGATAAGTCAAATTCCTTTTTTATAAGATTACTATGTGTGAATAAAATCTAAACATAATTGACTGTCGAACTGACATCATTTTAAAGAAATGAAACAAAGCGTTTTTTATTTTCATTTTGTATTTCTATTCTTCTTCTTTCCTTCTTTCTTCTTTTTTTTTTTTTTTGGGGGGGGGGGTTTATGATTTGACAGGTTTTTGTGTAGACCCTAGGGCCTGAATTCACGAAGATGGTACAATTGAAACCATGGTTTAAACCATGGACAAAGATCGTAGTTTTTTATGGGACACCAAGTGTCGCATGGCCTATTTTGTTACGAAATCAGTCATTTCGTCGACGAAATGATCATTTCATCGACAAAATGTTCATTCCTTTACGTAATGATCATTCTGTTATGAAATGATCATTACGTCGACGAAATGACTGATTTCGTAACGAAATAGGCCAAGCGACACTTGGCGCCCCATAAAAAGCTACGGTCTTTGTCCATGGTTTCCATTGCACCACCTTCATGAATTCGGGCCTATGTGACATGATAACGTGACTTTGTTCAACTTCATGCCTGTTGGTGTGGAGAGGGTCAGCAGTCTATAAAAAAAAAAATGCAATATGTTTCTTTTCTCTCTTTCCTGACATTATCTGGGTTCTGTTTTATAAATACTACACATTTGTTTGAGCATAAAATTCAATACATAGTCTTGAATGGTGTATTGTGATTCCATGATAAAAAATGTGTTTGATTTTTCATTTAAAACACCACTGACTTCTTAAATATTGCCAAGCTTGTCTGTCAAAGATTACTGCAATAGCATGATAAAGACCGGGGTGGAACTGACTTCTCTTTTACTTTTTTAAAAAAATCTCCTTTTGTTGAATGCATTAATGATATACCGGTATTTATGGTATACTAGGTGTATTATATTTGAAGCTATGGTATATGCCTTACTTGATGAATCACTGATTTTGATTGGTTGAAAGCAGGGGCATAAATTTAAACATTGGCAGCAGCCTCATAGTATCCAAACTGCCCCATAGTGCTTAACCACCCCATAACCACCAAACTGCCCTCTTCTGGCACTACAGTATATAGTAGGTATCTCACCTTGCGAGTGTCTCGCCACCAAGATCCACAAACTTCTTGTAGCTTGTGCCATCACTCTTAATGATGGCAGTGAAGAGGGTGCTATAAGGACCCTTCATCTCCTCATCGAGATGATCCACTAATCGGAAAGAGAAAAATAAAACCTTACACAGTGAACATATGAGACTATCCAACTCAAGGGCACGGAGAATGAGTGTAAAATCTCGTGTAATCTCGGGCACTATCCATAAGGAGCCGTATCAGGGCAATTGCCTCCTGGCTAAATACTGGTTAGTGATGAGGTTAGAGTAACGATTAGGGTTAGGTTTAGGGTTAGAGTTTGGTTTAGCGTTAGGATTAGGTTCAGGATTAGGATCAGGCTTAGGATTAGGGTTAGGGCCAGGGCCAGGGTCAGGGTCTGGGGTAATTGCCCAGAGGGTAATTGCCCTAGACCCATAAGGAGCATTTAAAATTATACTTTAAAATGATTTAGAAGGGAAAAAGGTCCTATTTGCAGTCTACAAAAGTCTAAAACTGGAATGGAAGACAGGTTTAGTCTTTTCTTTTGGCAGCTCTTTGTCTTTTTGTGGATTTGTAGATTAGATTCAGTAGCTTGTTTGTGGGAACTCTTCCACTGAATAAACAGTTTCCAATTAATTTGCTGTCATGAATATTTCTATCAAAAAGAATTCCAAGCATTAAAGTACAACTCTCCTTTTACGGCATATACTGTTAACTTTGTGCATATCCAGTGCACAGAAAAGGAACTTTAACATACTTTGACGTCTGCAGAGTTGTTCATCAACATCACTTAAACAAAACACAGACTTTCAAAGAGGTATACATACAAAAGAGGTGGGATTGTTTTCTGCATGCCACAATAGAAAATTATCTGGAAATACGACACAATATACTCCTCTTCATTCAAAATTTATCTGATACATACCGTGGGAAGATTTCAGGACCTCAACCGATGTCTCCAGCCACCCACTATCGATAAACAACCTCGTCAGCCATGGTATTAGGGGAATAGATGCTGCCAGTACTGTTAGCACAGACCAGACAATGAAGAAAACATGCATATGATGACAACAATGTAACATAAAGATTTTTGTTTGTTTGTTTGTTTGTTTGTTTGTTTTTGTTTTTTTTTACAAAAGAAAGCCTCTTTAACAATATGGAAAGGAAAATTATAATTCCTGGGTCAGTCATCTAAAATTCTATTGTCTTCTAAATAATTTTTTAACTTTTATCGGTGATACTAACTTCTCTCCAGACTCTAAGAACTTCCATGACTATTTAGTGGGCTTAAAGGGATGACATAGTTTTGGTTGAGATGGGTATTCAGGTTTTACTTTTTACAAGATCATTAGAAACCACTTATATGAAATAAGAAAGAGATATCCAAAAAAAAAAAAAAAGAGATCCTAATGAAAGGCGGGACCCACCTTTTATTAGGACCATTTTATTTTACGTTGTTTTTACATATCGCAGCCTTTTCAAAAACCGATTTTCAACAAATAAACTTTAAATTCCTCTTAGAATTGTATGCTCTTTCATATTTCATAGAAGTGGTTTCTAATCATCTTGCAAAAAGTAAAACCTGAACACCCATCTCAACCAAAACTATACCATCCCTTTAATGCTAATGTCAGCATCAAGATGACTTCATAACTTGGTCCAACCCATGTGTCATACCTTTGATAGCATGCCATCAAAGCATGAAACTGAAACTAACTTTTGAGATATGCAGTCAAATGAACAACACTAATTGTTGACTTAAAGAGGTATATAAATCTCCACACAGTATTAAAGATAAAACTAAACTACTTTTGGACAGGGACGGTTATGCTTGAAATGTAATAAATTGTTCCATATGACATGCCCTACCCCTTATTTTCCTTTGGACTATGTGAACGGTTTGTATAACTTTGCATTCCCTTGTTTTCCCTACCCCACAGGATGACTCTCATCTGCTTTGTTATAAATCGATTGAGTATTTAAAAAGGCAATACTTTTCTTTTTCCTACCGTCTCCACTAGAGGTACACATTGGACCACCCCTGGAACTGCTGCATGTAGTTTCTACCATTACCTCCTCCATTTACAATCATTAATCATGTCATCATTACTTATGGCAATGATAAGAATAACTCAAATTATTTATAACTATCACAGCAACTAGGATATTGCATGTAACTCATAATGAGGGTGAGGTTTATGCATTAGTTTGTAGTGATTGCTTCAATAGAATGTGACACAATGTCTGACTGATGAAGTACGCTGAACTCTTGTGTCATACTATTTGGCAGCATGGCCATTTCACTTTCATTATATTTTGCAGGCAAATATGCTAGGCTCTACCACACCCTTTTTATGGAGAACATATAACAAAATTTACAAACTGCACAGAGACACGAAGCCAGCATCAACTCAAAAGACACCCCATGATGTTATAATTATTCTTTTGGACCCTGCTTCAATCTTTAAAGATCCTTTTTGATTTTGTATAAAAATGGACACCTTGTACGAGTACTTACTTTGCATGGCCAGAAACCAAAGTTCAGTGACCTCATCCCAGTACTGCTGGAATTCGTGTGAAATCTCACACATGCCCTCTGACCCGCAAACCAGAATCTTCTTCATGAACTCCAGCGCAGACTGAACAAACTTTTTCACAAGCGAGAGGGAAGTGTCTGTAAGAAAGTCAAGAGCAAGAAAAGAAGGTGTGTTTTATGCACCCTATAGTGTCTCTTTCACTTTAAAACATCAATTTGAATTATTGTAAAACCAGAAACATTCTTGGCATGAAACTTTTATGATTTGGAGCTGACAGCCTTTTTCGCAGGATGATGCTTTTGTGAACTGTCATTGATATTCAATGCACTGTGTAGACAAAACCTTTTGTGTGCCATTTTACTATCGTGAAAGTTTCATGCACACGAAAATTTCTGGTTTTACAGTACCAAGTCTTGAAAATCTGGCATCTTGATATCTCCTTTGGTCTGCGGATACAATATGAAAATCTTGCAGTGATCTGGGACTTAATTTAAGCTTGAATTAACTCTTCAACGAACTGCTTATGTTTGAAAGCATTTGCAAAGTGCCACAATAAATGCAAACATACATGCATACTTATTGTAGCCACACAAATGCAAACACATACGATGTCCTCGGCGTTCAGCTACTAGCACAAACCTTGGCAATCGGCAAGGATCCTCAGGATAGCCAGTCCCAGTACAGTCTCGTAGAATGTCAGAACCACAAGGTCTTTTCGCACAGCTGAAAAATGTGATGGGCAAAAGACATAGTCAGAAATGCAAACATGATGGCAGCTCATCAGCACTTCCAGCTGCTGATGTGAGCACAGTAGATTCTTTTTTTCTTTTCTTTTTTTTACGGTGTCTTATTGAAGCCCCCATTTTCTTGCATCCACTTTAATACAACATTTTGATTATGAAGAACAATTTACATGTAGAGCATCTGTATTTCTAGTTTAATGAAGTACCAAGGCATTTTTTTTTTCTTCTAAAGACATCATGTTGAAATCACTTTTATTGCATCCACCTGCAACCTTTTGATTTTTCAGTGATCAATTTACATAAAGGGTGTCTCTTGGTTTATCTGCTTCCTGGTTTGATGATAGAGAAATGGCAAGCTTCTGGTAATTCCTTTTCATCCTCTGCAACCCACGCAACACATAATTGCAGGACAATAGTGTTTCCATGGAAATGCAGATCAGATTATCTATACAGAAACACGGAAATCTTCACTAACAAGGAGGCCAGTTTCATTTTGAGACCCCAAAAAACAATTCGAGTCAAAGGACCACACCCTACAAAAATTGCTGGAAAATTGCCTCAGCACTAGATGAAGACACACAATGCTCACAGACTGACAAATACATTGTATGCATAACATCTACAAAGAGGGAATGAGTGCTAAGTTTCCTGCTTTTAATTACCTGCCTGCGGCTGCACATTTGAGATGAGTCCAAGGAGCTCGGTGAAAACTGGGTGTGTCCTCACCACATCCTGGTCTTGGAGGGAGATGTTGAGGAAGATGCTGCTGAGGGACACCAGGGCCTCCTGGAAAGATACACAGAAATTGTTACCCCTGGCTAGGAAGATGCACATTAAATCTTTTTTCTTTTTATTTTAAAGAGTTTTCTCAATTTTTGGAACCCCATCAATGCATCATTACAAACCCATTAAACAATTATGTGGAAAATAACATGTGACCATCCTGGACTTAAAATATTAGTGTCGGGTCTAGGGCAATCACCCCCTGGGCAATTACCCCAGACCCTTCCCCTGACCCTAACCCTAACCCTAATCCTAACCCTAGCCCAAACTCTAACTCTAAACCTAATATTTACTCTAACCTTTAGGCTAACCAGTGTTTAGCAGGGGGGCAATTGCCCTGATACAAATGTTATCTAATGAAGGCGAGAAATGTTGACGAAGATGACGTATGAAACGGTACAAAATGAAGACTATATTCTCACCTCAGACTCCTTCCTCTTCAGTTCGTTGACTAGCCTCCAGTGATAAGCAAAGTACTCCAACAAGAGTTCCAGCCCCTTGCAGTCCCTCAGAATCTTCCTGGGCTCCTCTTCAGCAGTCAAGTGGCAGAGGGCGGGAAGCAGGAGCCGCAGCAAGTCCTTGGGCGGAGGAGGGGAGAGGGAGGGCGGATCCGGGATGGAAGCTGGTGGTACCGGGGTGGAGGATGATGCGGAGGCAGCGGAGGAGGAGGAGGAGGAGGCGGAGGTGGATGGAGCAGATGAAAAGCCAGATGAAGAGGAGGAGGAGGAGGAGGAGGAGGAGGAGGGGGCAGCAGCAGCCGAGGGGATGGAGGCGGAGGTCGAAGGGGCTGATGACGACGATGATGACATCTCGCTGAGAGAACAGGAGGATGATGATGAGGAGGGGGAGGTGCAGACTGTTGCCTGGGCAACCTCTTTGTATGACTTCTGCCTATAGAATAAAACAGAACATACGCAACCATAAAAAATCAATCAGAATCTACCAAAAGCGATGCCTTGAATCAGTATTACTATGTAATCAATAATGGTCAGTTGCTTTAAGCTGAGTAGTGTTGTACCTCAATCCCTTCATAGGTCATTTGCTCGAATACCGTAATATACCAACAGTGTGGTCTTTTACAAAAAATGCAAACATTGGCAATTATACTAAATAAAGACTGTAAAATATGAATGAACTTACTTATACAAATTCAAGATTTGACAAAGAGAGTATCTGACAGAGGACATTTGATCCACCTGTGTTCAAAGTTGTCCACTGTCAAATCTGTCTATAACACCCACTCCTAGTAACGAAAACCTGTAATGGGGGTCAAAGCAGAAATGATGCCAAGGGAATGGCATAATTGAAACAACAGACAGACTTCAGAGTTGACCAGCACCCACAAGGAATGTGCCTTGTGCCACTTACCCAACTTTAAGGAGGAAAGGCAGCAGCCTGTATACCTCCTGTCTCAGGGCTGTGGTTTCCTCAGCCAGCCACACAGTCAGTACATGGACAGTGGCCCGCATCAGAGGGCTTGTTAGCTAGATTAACAGGAAAAATAAAATATATCAATAAAAATAAATGAATTAACAAACAAATGAAAGGATGATAATAATCATGATAATTATAACAGAAGTAGTAGTAGTAGTAATAATAATAATGATAACAATAATACATAGAATTTATACGGCGCCAAATCGATCCAATGACTAAATGTTCTAGGTATAACTTCATAATTAAAATCATAGTAATACGGTATTCTTTCAAACTAAAGTTGGGTAATGTTGACTTTCTCAATCTTAAATTTTGTCCTTTTCTACCGACACTTATAGTCCATAACCTCACAAAGGTGCGTATGAATCAGAATACAAACAGACACACAAGAAAAAAAAAAATACACAGGAAGACCGCCTATTCAAGTGTTTCTCAAGGCAACGAAGAAACGATCTCTTCTAAATGCATGCTTCAAACTGTGGAAGGTGACCTTGAGATGGCAAAGGGGAAAAATTCCTTGATCTCAACATGCTCTCTGAACCAAATTCAATTGGTAAGCCCTCTGAAACAATACAATTTTTTAATAGTTGCATCTTCCTAAGATCTTTCTCACCTGTCTCTTTGCTTTGTAATGTGAAGAAACATTTTACGGCTTGCCCTGACAGTCTCCTCTGTAATAAGATCTTGCTTTATTCATAGATGTGTGTACTTCACTCTCTCTTTGACACCAAAACCTTTTTGTAAGCATCTATCAACTCTTTAATACAGTAAACCTCGGATAAGTCGACGTCGAGTGAGTCGAAAATCACTTAACTCGAAGCAAAATAAAAAGTCCCGATTTTTCCCTATGTATTTTCTCTAATGAATATTTGGATAAGCCGAAGTACGAGAGTCGAATTTCGGCTGTGTCGAAGTAAAACATCCAGTCCCTTTTGTACAAAATACACGTTGTTTACATCACTTGAGCCGAAGAAGATTTTTCTGGCATTCTCATTACATTTAGAGGAGAAAAAAAAAATCGGCATGTCGCAGAACCGTCCCTGACCTGCTGCAGGTTAGTCCACTGCCTGGACTGTTCTCTACGAGCTACCCGTGCGCACTTCTCGGCTCACACGCGTCCACACAGATAGATTGACACAATACTATAAAGCACTAACCGTACGGCACGCACGCACGGACACATCGGGCGGACAAATCAGAGGGGATACGCGATCGGTGGGAATCACGCTATCAGTGTGGTAGCTATGTGATTTACGCTGGCGCACGATCGGAGGGATATAATACGATAAAAAACGGCCAGTATCTGGTCTAGCTGCAGGTAAGCATGCACACTCACCGTACCGCTCCGCCCGCATGTCGAATACATACACATGTATACATGTATACACACAGCACATCGATCCATACTTTATCCATACACACAGCACCCACATCCATACTTTATCCATGTCAAGCCAGAACTCCTTGGTCAACCAATCGCTGCTTTAATATTTTAGTGACAGGCCAAGTGGGCGGAGCTTGTTTGTGCGTGCCCGGCTGGCTGTATAGTTTTGTTCAATATCATGGAGGTGGGATGGGCCTGGGAGAGTGTTTGTCTCAGGGTAAGTTGACAGAGATGGCTACCTATGCTGCACCATAGACATAGCACATGCACATTGCCACATTAGCGCAGACATTCTCAGAACTACGTTTAACTACTAGTATTGATACAAATTCCATGTTCAATTTGGAACAAAATAAGAACATTATTTTCAAGAACAGACAAATTTGAATGCAAACACACACACGCACGCACACACACACACACACATGCATGCAAATGTACTATAATACATGTACATAACTGTGAGTCAAAAAAAAAATCGACTCTCGCGAGAGTCGAAGTTCACTTAAGTCGACGCATTTTTGTCAGTCCCGAGAGCTTCGACTCATGCGAGGTTTACTGTACATTCATATTGCTTTTTTATTTTAAACAATGCTATTCTTTTGTGCAATTAAGTCTTACAGCTGTGAGACATGAATATCTCAATAAAATACCATTTATCAAAGAATCAAGGGATGGCCTACATGCAAAGAAAATAGTGTCATCTGATTCTGATTCTGAAAACTTCAAACTAACTGACCTGTTGCTCCTGGTCCTTGACCGAATTCATGTAGAACATGATGGCGCCAAAGGCCCCGGTCATGGCTGAGTGGAGCTGGATGACCTGCTGTCGGTCAAGCTCCAGGGATGGTCCACACGTGAGATACTGGATGCTGACCTCAAGCAGAGTGTAGCAGGATGTCAGCACGGAGGTCTTGGAGTGGATCTACACCACACACAGACACACACAGACGTGACAAAGAGAAGAAGAAACTAGAGATTGTAATTTGTCGTCACTGACAAATTAAGGTGATCCGATCTTTTTTTTAATCAATGATTCAAGTCCTGATCGCAATAGGCTTGACCATGCAGGTTTCATCTGTGGTCAGAGACATTGGCCGTGTGATGTTTGGATTCTCATTTAGAAAAGGGAGTCATATCTGCTATCTTTGGTACCAAATCTGTATACGCTATAACGAAGATACAACAACAAGTACATATGACCTTTGACCCCACTTTGCACAACCTAGATGGCATCTGAGCAAAAAGTGGTTATTTTGTGAAATGATTCTTGTAACATGATCTTTGCGTGTGCAAAATATGGGAAAGATAAGACATGTATTCACCAAGATACAGGATGAAACATTTGTGACTTTTGACCCTAATTTACATACCCAAGATGTTGTCCGATCAAGTAGTTGTTATTTTATGAAATAATGTACGTGACATGAACTAAACATGTGCAAAATATGGGAGTGATAGGGGCTGTTTTTCTTGAGTTATTGCAAAGAAAGTTGCAGAAACATAGAAATATCTCAATACATCGAAGATAAGCTTTAATTTCAACCAAGTTTTTTAACATGATTCCGACATTGTATGAAGAAAGGAAGGCACACATTCGATAGCGCACAGTCTCAGCTACAACATATTAAAATTGAGGAGAAATTCACCGAAGGGTAAGTGAGCTAGTGCTCGATAAAGACAATCATGTCAATTTTCACATTAAAAAAAATTCCCTCCCATAGAGATACCACGTCATAACGAAGATAAAGAAAGAAGTACATATGACCTTTGACCCAACTTTGCATAGACAAGATGGCATCTGAGCAAGAAGTAGTTATTTTGTGAAATGATCCTTGTAACATGGTCTTTACGTGTGCAAAATATGGGAAAGATAGGACATGTATTCACCAAGATACAGGATGAAACATTTATGACCTTTGACCCTAATTTACATACCCAAGATGGCGTCTGATCAAGTACTTGTTATTTTATGAAATAATGTTCGTGACATGAACTAAACATGTGCAAAATATGGTGGTGATAGGGTATGTTTTTCTTGAGTTATTGCACATAAAGTTGCAAAAATAAAGAAATATTTCAATACATCGAAGATAAGTTTGATGTCAACCAAATTGTTTGACGTGATCCCGACATCGTATGAAAAAACGAAGGGCACACTTACGGTAGCCCAAAGTCTCAGCTACAACATATCAAAATCTTGGAGAAATTCACCGAAGCATAAGTGAGCTAGTGCTCAATAAAGATAGTAATGTCAATTTTCATTTCCAGAAAAACCGCACTGCCATAGAGATTACACGTAAACTGGTCAAATTTGACAAGGTTACTTTCAATCCATTTTTACGAGGTGATACCGTCATCCAATCAAAATATTGTTGTTTTATGTTTCAAAGAACATTAAATAAGCTACAATATACTGAAATCTGGGTGAAAATTGACAAAGGATTAGTCAGATACGCTCGAATAAACTTGAAATTTGATGACGTCATTTTGAAAATTTTCTTTTTTTACTTTATTAAGAAATTTGATATCTTTTAATCACTTTGACAGCATTGCCAACCCATGAAATGACATGTACAACTCATCAGCTTTCAAAATGTGTAAAGAAAATGGGGGGTCACCGTCCAACCTGACGAGTAAAATCGGATTTAGAATTGGCGGTTTTTTGGCATAGTTGCACTGTATATCGCCATTGACGCGCGCGCGGAATTTCAACTTTGACGGGCCCGTATGACGTCATGTAGAGCCGGATTGACTTGAAACTTGGTAGAAATATTCCTTGACATTTCAGGCATCCGATCAAAGTAAAAAACCGGGAAATTTCTATTGCATATGAGCTGTGCGTGCGTATATGTGCGCGCGCGTACGCGTCCGTCCGATTTTTTCAATTTTTCAAAATATGCTCCAAATGGTCTGAAACGTGTGCAAAAAAATTTTGAGCTCGATTTGAGCATACAAATATTTCAACGCGCGCGTACGCGCACTTCTTAAAAGTAAATATTTATTTTAAGAATATGAGTAGAATGCGCATAACTTGAAATATATGTGACGTAAATTTCATTGAAAAATTTCATTCCATTAATGAGATATGATTGAAAATGTGTTTTCATATAATGACGTCATAGTGACGTCACGGTCGACTGATCACAACGATACATTAGATTTGTCGTCTTTGGGACATGATGCATACATGGTATAAGTTTGAACTTGATAGGCATAGCACTTTCTGAGCTAACCTCTGCACAAATTTTGGGGAGAAATAAAGAAAAAAAAGAAAGAATCCGTACAGATACAGAAGGTGATCCGAGAGGATACTCGGATCACCTAATAAATGATGTAATGTGCGGGGGCACTGTGGCATAGTGGATAAGACTCCCAACTCCCAATTGGGAGGACCTGAGTTCAATTCCCGCCTAGGCAGTCCTTACGTCCTTGGACAAGTTGTTTTTACCCACAATGTCCCTCTTGACCCAGCTGTATAAATGGGTACCTGGCAACGCTAGGGTAATGATAATGGTGGGTCCTCTGGTAGAACAGTGCAACACTTAAGAGGCTACCCTGGATTGAGAAGATATTATTATAATTATTATCATTAAGATGATTCAACAAAATAAGGAAAGCTTCAGATATCACGGTAATTTACAAAGAAATTATAATGAAAGAGAGTCCACAGGACTACTGTATATGCAATATGTTTTGAGAGGTTTTCATTTTCGCAAATATTTACTTTGATCCCAAGATGAACACCATGTGCACGAATAAATTTCTCCATCCCTTACTGTACTCACTGATCACAAACTTAATCACTGGCAAAATTGTCAGGAAGTCCTGATTCTCCAAACATTAGACCTTATACAGTATACGGTTTGTGTCATCAATGCCTCGTATTACTCACGTATTGTGGCGTGGTGTTTTCGAGAGTCATCCGCGTCTCAACACATGCCAGGTGCACGAGGAGGAGGAAGAACTTTCGCTTGTCACCGGTCTGCCCCAGGGCCCAGTCCACCCCAAAGCAGCGCAGCATGGTGGCCACCAGTCTCAGAGTTGGGTCTCTCTGCACCTCACCTGGGTGGGGTAAAAACAGCTATGTAGCACAAAGGTTGCAACATTCATTACATGAATGATCTACAATATGACTGACTATCACATGGTCTGAGTTATGTCTGAAAGCATAACCCCCATGACATGCTTAATTCTGTGAACACTGTAAAATGCATAAAATGTGAAAATCAAGAGATTGCAGACAATGCGAGGCGCAAGGATTGTGACTTTGCTATCAACTACTATATGTTTAAGCTAATGTGTCAAAACATAGTCCTACCTGTCACTACAGTGTGTCCTTGAAATTCTTTCCTAGCATATCAACTTCATTATAAGTGTTATTTATTATTATTATTATTATCATCATCATCATCATCATCATCATCATCATCATCATCATCATCATCATCCTCATCATCATTTTAGCTAACCGTAGGTCAATTTTTCGGGGAAAAAAATGTATATATATCTATATGTCTCCTATAACAGGGTATTGAAAACCGAATCAACACTGACAGTCTAATCTTTATCTCATACTTGGGGTTGGTAGCAAAAACTGATCTGAGATCAATTACTTTTGATTCAACCAATCACACATCCAAATTCTATCACAGTGTTACCGATTTGGCTTGGCTCTTTAGGGAGAGATGTATAAGTATCCCTGTTCATAAAATGTGAACAATCACTCATACTACCAGCCTCTTTTCATGAAATATGGAGTAATGCTCATATCAACAGCATTTGCTGATGAAATATCCCCCATAATTGACATTAACCCTATTCTAACTGGGGGGGGGGGGGGGGGGGGGGGGTCAAATTGACCCCCCCCCTCGACGTTTCGCGCCACGATTCCGCAACGCGCAAAGATTTTGCCGCGTCGTTTCATGACTTTTTTCATTGAAGTCTCCCGCATATTTTGAGACCAAATTTGCGACGTCCGGGTACACCGTTCTGAAGTTATGCAATGTTTTGCATATGCATGTCAACCCAAAAACCGCTCGAATTCATGATTTCGTGTGCAAATCCAATGCAAACTGTGTTTTTTTGTTTAATTGATATAAATTAGATTATTTCAACTTTTAACCATTGAAATAAATCAATTCTAATGTAGATAAGCTTGAAAAAGTGCCTCCAACAAATTTTGGCAAAAAAAACAATAGAAAACAAAAGATCGAAAAAACAATAAAATACATAAGAAATTAACAAAACAATAAAAAACAAAAGAAAATGATTTTGATTGCGCTATTTTTTTACAAGAAAATTGTTTTAATGTGTCTTGAGGAACTCTGACACAAAAATTTAATAATCCTTCAGTCTTTTAGATGGAGTTATAGGTGAAAATATGATTTCATGCGTTAATTTGCATAATTAATTTATCAAAAAATATGAAATCAACATTTTTCTACTGTATGACCATGTAATCTTGTAGTTGACATCCGGCTCTATGTTCAGGCAAAATTTTGCAGCGATCGCGTGATCGGCGGCCGAGATCTGAAGGGGGGGTCAAATTGACCCCCCCCCCCCCAGTAAAAACTTGGTCTCAAATAGCCCAGTTAGAATAGGGTTAAAATAGTCAGCATACAATAAATCATGGCTTACCCAGCTTACTGCGCAAGGCATCATACAGCCCCTTGTGGATTTGTGCTCCCCAGTCTGGTACCTCCTCTGGCATCTAGGATAGTAGATCACAATCATTCGAAATTCACTACCGTTATAGTAGTTAAGTTCACATGGTGTTCCTTAACTTCTAATCAAACCAACTTCAATGGTAAGCTCTTGCCCCTTTGACTTTGAAGCGTGTCCACTTGATGAGGCTATCATCAATGGTAGCTAATCATCGATGTTAAAATTTTGCCCTTAAAGCACGAGCAAGAGTCACACTTGTTGATTAAACTACAGGAACTGGAAGTTTTGTGATGACCCCAGTATGAGGGGCACTGTATTTACGTTCAGCAGTTTGACCTGGAAGCTAAAGGGGAATGGGGGTTCATGACAGGTCATGCTTACTTTCAAGTTCATTGATTATTGTGTCCACAGTGCTTAACTACGATTGGAGACCCCTCGCAGCTCGTGGATAGAGGTAAACCCTAAGAAAGGTAATGGTTCTTATCATTGAGTAATCTTTAATGATAACTGCACGAACACTTCAAATAGCAAACAGCTGCCACAGCTGTTATCTGCTTTGGCAACATATACTATGTTAAAAGATCGCAGGTCTGCATTATGAGAGCAAATTCATTCCTGCTGCAGGACTAGCATTAGCACAGAAAACTACAAATAGCATAATAGTTTTACCCCTACAATGCCTTACTTCAGATCAAAGATACAAAACAAAATTACACACAACAAGCAAAAAATTCATGTTAGTTTCATATTGCACGAAATGCACATAAATTTGTAAGTTGCAAACATATACCCTTTTACAGTATTCTCAGAATGAAATATTTCATGATGTGAAAATTTAATGAATTCTCTGTGCATCACTGCACTTGTGTGAGGTAAAATATCCATGAGAAATTTACTGAAAATGGCCCAGGGAAAAAATTTGCTGATTACTGTAAAAGTGGATATTTTCGCGCGACTAATTTTTCGCGCTAGGCCGGGTCAGAAGAGTTTCGCGTGTTTTTAATTCCGCAGAATCAAGACATCACGCACAGGAACGTATGGCAAGCAAAAATATTCGCGTGTTTTTATTTCGCGCTAGTTTCTGGTTGCGCGAAATGCGCGAAAATTTCAACACCGCGAAAATTTCCACTTTTACAGTAGTTTAAACTTTGTCCTAATGAAGACAAGCCTTGAGGTTAGGCTAGCTGATGATCCTGATATGTTGTTGTTGTTTTAAAGAACAAAAGGAGAGAGAGAGAGAGAAAAAAAATTCTGATATGCTCGTATACGATATGACTTGGGTTATTTCACAGCATGGAGGACATTGTGCCTTGTACATGCGGTTTTCACAATATTTTGATACGGATGAGCACTTACCCAATTACTCGTGGTGATGATTGCCGACAATTTTTCACACAGCTGAAATTTCCTGGCATCCTGAGAAAAGAAGAAAACATCATCATGACCACAAATAAATTGGAGTTCCTTCAATCATAAAAGTTGAGCTTTCAACACCAGTTTATGATTCTGTTATGACTCAATTTATATATATACACACACACACACATATATATATATATATATATATAGTGAGGGTAGAGAGTTTTAGTGTGATGATATGACACACTCAATATCTACTAATTTATGACCAAAATCTATTGTAGCCTGGTTGCTGCCTCTTTTGCAAACCATCAAATGAGAGGGTTGAGGAATGAAGCATACATTTAGGGAAAATGAAGCCCTAATTTGAAAAGTATGAGCAACAAACCAACCTTACGTTCACTGTGATCAGACAAAAGACAGCCATCAAACAGAAAACATACTTCAATGAGAAATTCCTTGTACTTACATCATTCCAGTGCTATTCCAAGACATAGCCAAGCATACTCACAAAATACTCATGATTTCAAATAGAACAAAGCTCCAGGGAGTTGGTTGATGTCCATCACTATCATGATTAGTAGCAAGATTTTAAAGGGAACAGAGTGCTCCACTATACAATGGTGATGTTGAAGAATTCTATGTGCAACATCTTGATATGTCACAAAGATGACAAAAAAAACCCCCAACATATTTATATATTTTTTTCTCTCTTTTATGAATATTTTCTACACTTAAGCTGTAAGAAATTATGATTTTGTGCCCTTTCAAGAATGCAGACTTGGAGATGGACTACCTGATTCTGCTGGAACTCCGTGGCCATTGCACCGATCCAGTGGTTCAGTGCCTTCTCGTTCGTCTGCCACATCTGACGACCATTCCAGTTGAGGAGATGGAAGAGAACCTTTAGTGCCATCTCGTGACCTACAACATGACAGCAGAATAGTTTTTGTGTCATTACCAAATTGTATGCAGACTTCACACTTCACATGGGATCCATCCGCAGAAACCTCAAAGTTTTGGTGGGGACGCAAGGCAAGGACATACTGCAAAACGAGGAATGTTCATGTGCATTTTGATTTCACGAATTTCACGAGAGCCAAGATTGGCAAAATTAAAATGAACGCGAGGTTTTTGTCCACACTATATGCAATGAATGTTTGAGGCAACTTGCGAAAGTTTCATGCCACGAAAAAGGCCGTCGGCTCCAATTCGTGAAAATTCCATCCTGCGAAATATTGTGTTTTGCAGTATGATCACTGAATTTTTTCAACACACCTGAGCTGATAAAATGAACAAGAATGTTAACCCTTCATGTGCCCAGGCACTGAGTTTTAACTGCATTTTTTCCCATGTTAAGCAATCTATCAAAACTTGACCGTGTTGGAAACTCAGATAGCCCATGCGGGTGTTGCAATGCGCCTAAATCCAACAGAGAGGCCATGGTGCCAGGATGTGGATTAGGGGCATTATGTAATCTCTAACACTTGACAATTTGTTTCCACATTTCTGTGCAATTCAGGGAAGAAAGAACTACAGGTGCATGCTAATTAGTGGACCAAATCACAGTATGGGTTAACTGGAGAGGGACAAACAGGAGATGCAATCACATCAACTGTACACTTGTACAACAGACTGTCAAAATGTTTGAGACTTCCTTCATTGACAGGGAAAAATAAAGAAACAAGTGTCACACCTGGCTCCTCCTTAAGACAGATGTCACACAAAACAGCCACAGTGTTTCCCTTCATCAGCTCTTTCCTGCCCGTCTCCGTGGTTGCTATGCCGACCAACACCTGGTAGGCATCTTCACGCATGGCAGACTGAGCCTCCTCAGCACTGCAAATGGACAGAGAGAGAGAGAAGGAATCACAGTCACATGTCTGATTCAAAAATGTTGACAACCATGGAGATTTTTTCTTCCATCCATCACAACGACTAAAACAAAGAGGTAGAATGTTGATGAAGTCGCATTCATTACAAATCTGGCCAAGCCATATTCAGTGAAATTCCGGCAGCATTGATTATCGGCTAAACTTGTCAAATTTGAAATGTGTGACCACCACATTTGTAAATAAGTAATTAGTACTCTTAGTGATATTCATAGTAATTATTATTTGTTAAAATACTTGGTTTCAACGTGCATGAACCTGGTATTGGTAATGAGCACAAATTATCACGCCTAAAACACAATGCTGGAAAGAACCTGATCAGCATTGCACAAAGTTTATTGGAATTGAAAAATCTTGCTGTGAATGCTTTAATATATCCTTGCATATCTCGTGACTGGACATTTAATAAGAAGGGAATCACATGGATGGTGCCAAACAGCTTGTAAGCTATACAGGAAACAACACATCTCTCACATGAAAAGATTTTTTTTTTTTTTTTAACTTTGATCACACTTCAGTAAGGCACTAGTCAACAAAATGATAAATAAGTAAAATATACAAAGAAGATTTGTTTACCTTAGATGACACCAGGAGTGTCCTATACAATACACAATCAAGGTTTGTCAAACATGATGGTATCACAGGTCCTATCTATGATTTGACACGCATTTGTAATCACCATAATTGACTGGAAGGATAAATGACAGATCATTGTCATTTCGATCAGAAAACTTACCCACTTTTCACGGAGACACTTTCTATGAACTGGGGTATTTTCTCAAGCATTTGTGGACTTTTTGCAAGCTGTGGGTCCGTGCTGAAGCAGGCGAGAAGCGTCATGGCCAGAGACTTGTACATGTTGCCATCACAACCATCAGGCACCGTACCTTGGGGAGATGAAAACATGGCACTCAAATTTGGCAACTTTCATCATTTTTCACCATTTATAAGGAATATACAGGGATACAGAAATAAAGAAAATATACCAAAATTTCATTTATATAATGACAAGTACACATTCCTTCAACTTGCTACCAACCCACAAGAGGGTGAAGGTAATATTATTTTTCCTGCTGTCTGAAAGAGGTAAGTCGAGTGCTCTTTCATTATGCTAGAAAAATGAAAAATATGTTGAATTTTCTTGATAAACATCGATCTTCATATGTGACGTCACAAACTGTAGTAGTCTTCTCATCCAGTAATGGCTGCACCAACACTTTAAAAAGTCATAACTTTTGAATGGACTGTCCAATTTTTCCTTAAACTCTCACCGATGTGTTCTACTAATATTACTGCATTCACTCAATCCACATTTATATTCAGGTTTCATCCCCCTTCATTACTTCCATTAATGACAGTGTTTAGTTGTGAAATAGGAAATCACTTTCCATGGAGTCCTTATACAAATGCCATCACTGCTTTAAGTGAGGGCATCCCCAGGGGGATATTGGTACTTACTTGAAGTCAAGAGACGAGAGAGGAAGGTGAAACCCACTGCATCAAAGATCTTTTTTCTCACGGCAGCATCAGACTCTTCCGCCTTCACAATTTTCGTCACCTGGACCAGAAAATGGGGGATGCTTTTAGTGGGGCGATTCTTCTGGTAAGGCTATGATGAATACTATCAACAATAAGAATGACCATTTATGAACAATTTTCTTAACCTTGTTCAGGACCCAGCCTCCACTAATGCAAAAAAACAAAAAAAAAAACAAAAAAAAAAAAAACCACCCTCAAGATTCACCTATTTGATGAACAATATTGATGACTATGCAATTCATAGATTTGACTTATTCTAATTTCATTTGTCAATTGTTAATGTTCATTCTGTGTTATTATCTTGAAATATAAAGCATTCAGAAACATTTTGTGACAGGCCCTAGAAATGTTTTTCATATTATTATTATTATTACTATCATTATTATTATTATTATTATTATTATTATTATTATTATTATTATTATTATTATTATTATTATTTATTATTATTATTATTATCATTATTATTATTATTATTATTATTATTATTATTATTATTATTATTTTATTATTATTAATATTATTAATATTATTATTATTATTATTATTATTATCATTATTATCATTATGTCATAATGATAACAATAATGCTATTAATTGCAAAAAGAATACAGCAATAGCTGTACTTATACCACTTCAACTACTTCTGCTTCTTCTAATATTAATGATGATGCTGATGATGCATGTGCCAATGGTGATTAAAAACATTTCCACACATGGCACTTGCTTTAGCATATCACAACTACTACTGCTTCTACAATTCCTAATGGTCGGTTCAATAATCATTACTCACTAGCTCCTTTCTACCAGATCATGGTACTTACAATGCATTAGACAGTGTCGTATCCGGGTAATTACCCCCAGAGGGCAATCCCCCCCCCCCCCCCCCCCCCCCCCCCCCGGCTAAATACTGGTTAGTGGTAAGGTTAGAGTAAAGATTAGGGTTAGGTTTAGGGTTAGGAGTTTCGGTTAGGGTTAAGATTAGGTTCAGGATTAGGATTAGGATCAGGGCCAGGGGAAGGGTCCAGGGTAATTGCTCAGGGGGTAATTGCCCCAGACCCGACAGTGTAAATCACTATCCAGCCTACAATCAAACGCCCACCTGCAATAGGCACACTTTTAGCACCTTAAAGTTTCTTAAAGTGTATCCTATTAACTGATTAAGAAAATCATACTTATCTAGCAACTCGCTATGTGTAACTAGACCAAACAGATGAAGAGATGAAAAATTTGAAGCAATCTTCTCATGTGAACCTCATGTCAGTCTACTTTGTCTAATGGAGAGCTAATTTGTAGCAAAGAAGCACTCAGGAAAACGTAGACCTCCATCCAACTATGCACTGGGCCGTTAATTGAGCCCGCAATGCACTGCCTAATTCTCGATCCTGCAGAGCACCGGCCATTATCTGCCAGTGAAGTGCAGTATTCTAAGGTATCGTCTATTTGTGTGTGTGTGTGTGTGTGTGTGTGTGTGTGTTGTGTGTATCATGTGTCATGTCAAACAGGCTGCATCGTGTGATGTATCATAATAAACCATGTCATTAAAACACTGCTCACATTTACTACACTTTCCTCAATGTTACGCACAACATTCATGCACTGGTTGTACACCACTCTACCAGGTACTGTATCAAATAAGTAAACATTTTTGTGCATTTCATGTGACATGAACTAGCATGAAAATACAAGCATGTGTCTGAATTTTTTGCCTCTCATTATATGTTAATATTACTCTTTTAAATTTTGACCCTGTGGAATTAGAAATGCACTATTCATCTTACCTGGCCAAACACAAAAAAATAACTTTTGCAAATATTTTCACTTTTAAAAGTACATTTTGATTTAGGACAGTTATGCACTGCTATTGGTCACCTTTTCAGAATCTAACTTCACCTCTGACCTCTAACCTCTGACCTCAAATAGGAATATCCCAAGACTATGCCAAGCAAGCTTTCCAGAGAAAGGCCAACTCTAAAATTGTAAAACTGTTACTATTGCTCTAACCTATAACATACAATGATGGGGGGGGGGGGGGGGGGAACGGGGAAAGTGTCGTTCTAATTGTCATTCTGGGTCATGAAGTATAACAGTTGTCACATATTACAATTTACAGCATGTACACCCTTTTATCTTTTGAGGTGTGTCCTGCATAATCAACATGTACCAGTTAATATCACCATCTCGTAACAGGATACCACACATGCATGCACTGCTGCACATGGCTGAGCTACAGACTTACAGAACACCTGCACTGTATATGAAGGTTACTCTGCCGTTACAGATATGTTTATGTTCAAGTCTATGATAATTCCATGTCAAACCGGTATCCTACACAACTGCTTAGAGTTTCACAATATCAAGGAAAACACTTAACAAAATGTGGTGGCAGCAATGTATACCAAACCTCATATCATATAAGGATAAATCTATTGTCTATAAGGTGAGATATCAGACTTAACTTTGCTTCCTAAAAGGATCAGCATAAAATTTGTCGATCCAGTGTTGTGGTTCTCCATTACAAATCAAACCTTTCCAAATATTGTCTATTATTATTTATAAACAAATGCATTATAAAACAAAATAGGACCGCAAGATATGTGTAATTTTGATACGATTAATATCAACTTCTCACAAGTTCATCAGCATTTTTTTAAAATAAAGGATTGATGTGTGTTAGTGCCGAGTGGCAAAGAAAATCCCATAGCATTGTACATACTGTCCGAGGTCCATGGTATGAAAAGGGTTAAAACCGTGACGGGACAGTTCTAATGAGGCATTTATATGCTCTTACCAGCATCAGGGCAGCAAACTTCTCAGCGTCCGTCTTGGCTGCCTTGAGCACGTCCAAACATCTGTCCAACTGGGCAGAAACGCCGGACGTCTCCGCCGCCGGACCGGAGCCAGGCGCAGCTGGTACAGGCTGATCCATGACTGGCTGGCTGCTACCCAGAGCACCAGGGAGAGAATATCACGCAATCTTGGGGGTAGAGAACAATGGTTGAGTGTTACATGTACTGTAAAACGAGGTACAGTTAAACTCGCCTAAGTCGACGTCGCATATGTCGAATAATCGCGTAAGTCGATGATTTTAAAAAGTCCCGATTTTTCCCAATTGACTTACGTGTATTAATTCACTCACAAGTCGAATTTTGTAAGTCGAATACTCGCCTAAGTCGATGAAATTCCAAGAACACTTTCACGGAAAAACCATTGAATTCACTGTGCCTAAGTCGAATAAGATTTTATCGTGTAATAAATCACTGTCATTTATTATTCATTATTTATTACTCATTATTATTTTGTTTGTCAGATGAGTTTGAGGTGACAAAAAAAAAGATCTAAAGTATCAAAATTCAAAGCGATCACACCGCATGCGATCGTTGAACTCTCTTCGTGTTTGGAGGTCCGCTGGTACAGCCCTGTCAGCTGTCGCGCTTCGTACGTATGTACAGCGACTGGGCTGTGTATTGCTCCACTCGCAGTAAGGCGTTCGTACAGTACACATGCGTTCATTTACATGTACAGTATAGTATTGAGCTTTGCAGTGTAGCTTGGCATTTGCAGCGCTGTGCAGTGGAGTGGTATGGATGAAGCTGCTGAGTTTTCAAAGCGGAAAGTAGGGGGAAAGTTACGGGCACGGGTAAAACAGAATTGCACCTCTACACGCATTTCAAGCCACGGTATGGTAAACTGGAATCAATCACTGCTCAAATGTCGTTCATATTCACTTCCCAAAGGTTTAACAAGGGTGTAAAGTAATCGGACCTGTGCCAATACTAATGCACTGTCCATACAAAGTTAGCCGGGGCCCTGCCGGGCGACCCGTGCTGCGGCACACCGCTCCAGCTCTCGGCTTCTGAGTAGACAACATACATGTACATCATACATATGTACGTGTGGTGTAACTGTAAGCAGGGAGGTGAGACACCTCCCTGCTGTAAGTCGATTTTTTTTCGACTTACGCACAAGTCGAAAATCGCCTAAGTCGATGTGTTTTGCTCAGTCCCGAGAAGATCGACTTATGCGAGTTTAACTGTATCTTCGTGTGCATCTTAATTTCATGAATTTCGTGAGAGCCGAGTTTTGCAAAATTAAAATGCACGCTAAAGATCTTGTCTGCACTATATGCATTGAATGTTAGAGGCAACTCACCAAAAATTTCATGCTGCGAATAAGGCCATCGGCTCCCATTCGCGAAAATGTCATGCCGCGAAAATATTGTGTTTTACAGTATTAAGTTTTGTACCATTATATGTTGTATTAAAGGGAAGGCAAACCCAAAGCACAATGTGGATTGAGTGAAAGCAGCAACATTAGTAGAACATATCAGTGAAAGTTTGAAGAAAATCGGACAATCGATGCAAAAGTTATGAATATTAAAAGTTTTGGTGTTGGAACCGCTGGATGAGGAGACTACTAGAGGTTATGACGTATGAGTGGACAACAATATAAAGAAAATATAAAGCAAATTCAACAAAAATTTATTTTTCATGAAAATGACAAATTTCATCAACTTGATACTGACATATGTTAAGGGTAGCAATTATTCCCCCCTCCCCCTTTCTGAAGGCGGTTAGTCAGGTGCTCTTTCATAATGCTAGAAAAGTGAATTTTTGTTGAATTTCCTCATGAATATAGCAAAACATGATTGCATTGAAAATCATGGTGCAACATGCCTGCAAAATGTGTTTATGGATATGCATTATACAATCAGCTGTATAACAACACAATGAGGCATGTACAGATGTAACTTGCAGGTGCAGAAATTAAATGATAATGTAAAATTCCATATTTTGCTGTTCTGTATTTGCCTATAACAGTCTTAGCTTACAGCTTCTTGCAAGCCACAACTCACAATGCCAGTGTACATCCACTTCCATGTGGAGCTACATTAATAATGCCTCTACGATCTACGTGTACTGTCTATCTTTTTTGCATGGCTGCCAACCGCTGCTGATGAAACATACATTTAATGCTCAGTAAAATCATATTTAAAGGCAAAAATAATACCTCAATAGAAATGGGAGAACTGCAAAATATTTTCAGGAAAAAAGGTCAAATTTCACAAAAAAAAAAAACATTCATTTCCTTCTCAAACCCCCCCCCCAAAAATCAACATATTTTCTCATGTCTGACAAAGAAAAATAATCTAGATACCATATGTTTTATACTAGCCAGCAGATCTGACATTGATGGTAATTCATAACAATCAAAATATACATTGTACATGGTCCACATGACCTTTACACACTCCTTCATTCATTACAGAGCATTAGCAGAGCAAAAGATTGCACAAACGTTGTCCTATTGTGCAGTCGGCAGAAATTTTTTTAGAGGTAAAAGGTTGGGGAAAAAAATGCATAGTGTATCTGTCATATTGCAAAGCCAAAGTTCTTACCCTTTCATCAACGATTTAACCCGTTGAGGACCTGCTGATTTTGCCACAACATGCATTTCCCATAATACATTTGCCGGAGTGTACACGTTGTACTTGGACCAACCGAGATGTAACTTATAGTTGCAAGAACGTGCTAATGTTGTCATACAAGTGTGGAATGAATGAACAATATTTTACCCCAAGGCTGGACAGCAGAAGTCAAGACATACGTGTATCAAATCAACATTGCAGCTCATTGTTGAAGAAAAGACATGTAGTCCATGGTCCTGTTTTATGAAGAGTTATAATATAGTTGATTTCTATCATAAGTCTATGGTAGTCTGTGTGTTGAAGGAAATTTACAGTCGATTATATCTTTTAATAAAACAGGGCATACATTTAAACCTATGGATGCAAAATACAGTGCTATTTAACAAAGCATTTTACAAAACTCTTGATGTGGACAAAATTAGTTGAATACAAATGAATTGCAGTTCACCTTTCAGATAAGGTTTCTGACTCCAACAAAGGCCCCGTTTACAGTGCGGGGCTGGGCCGCGGCTCGGCTACGGCCGAGCCCGCCTTCATTTCAGTGTAAACGCGCAAAAGGCCAAATGCGGGGCCAAAATTGGCAGCGCATTTGGCCACGCTCTGGAGGTGGTCTCGGTTGCGACCGAGCCCGGCCTTTTCTCAGTGTAAACGCAAACTGGGCCAAATGTGCGGCCAATTTTAGTCTGGTTTCCAGACCCTCTGCCCGTACTATTTTGCTATTCAGGATATTAACCCCCTCAACGTCAAAAACTAGTATAGTTTTATGTGGTTTTGTCCTGCAAATGATTTTTCCTTCGGCAAAGGCCTTTGCCCGAACGGCGACTTTGTCGCCACGGAATCCAGTTGGCAAAGGGTCTGAAAACCAGACTATACCAAATTGCGTTTGTTTACAAGCAGAGCGCCACTATAACAAAATATTAAAAGGTTTGAATTAAAAGCGCGGCCGAGCCTGGCAGTGTAAACAGACAAAATTGCGGGGCTCGGCCCCGCAATTGAAGCTGGGCTCGGCCACGGCTCGGCCGCAGCTCGGACCAGCCCCGCACTGTAAACGGGGTCATAGTTCTGGATATTTGGATGGGCTATGTTGCAAGCGCAGTAGTGACAAAGCAAAGGAGAATGAGATATTAAAGCCACTTTTAACATTGGGAGTAGTGATTTAAAAAAAAAAAAAATCTTCCACTCAGCACATTTTAATACTGTACAAAAAAATTGCAATAAAGCCATAAATATATGGAGATATGTTTGATTTTCTCAATAAACCATCACGGTGGTGGTTTCTTTTAGAAGTGGTTTTCAATAAAACTATTGTTCATATTTTGTATATCATCTAACAATACTGAATACTCATGATACAGATTATAATTTTCATGTTGGATATTCATCCCTAACTCACAGTTTATAACTATTTTGAAGCACTAAAGCTGTTTTTTTTTTTTCATCTGCAAATGTTAGCAGGGGGCTTTAAAGGTCATCTTTATCATCTTGCACTTTGGGAGCCAGAAACCCACAGCTTGCTTGAAAACAGAATTTTCCACTCAGCAACTCTCATCACTGGTTTATGTATGAACAGCCCTACACTGTAGATAAAAGGAATCATGAACATATATCTTGCTGCATATGTGTGGGCCGGGGGTCAAGGGGCCCATCTCATTTCTCTTGTGGACTTGAGGGAAGATAGCAGGCTACATAACAGGGATAAAGGGGGGGGGGGAGGCAGTCTGCTTGCAATACTCCAAGAAATTTCTGCTAGGTGTTAGTGGGTTTCTTGCATTGTTTTGCCTTGAGAGGCATTGTTTGGTTTGAACTTTCTTTTTGTTGATGGTCAAGCAAAATTTATAACTTCTAGCTTTTTATTTGAGTGGCAAAAAAACTGTGGTGGACTGCTGATATAACCCCCCCCCCCCCATTCCACAGCCTACGGATAGTGCAGCAGGTTGTTACTACCTACAAGATCAACTAAAATTCACTGCACAGCAAATAAAATGAACAAGAGCTTGCCTGATAAATGTATAGGATAGGGCCTACATACTCAATAGGCCATTCAAGCAAGTAGAAGGGATGTCTTGTTTGTTTGTTTGTTTTTTTTTTCATGTGGTAATGCCCTGATATGGTCAGTAATCACTGCCATTTTCTTTGTAACCACTGTCATACCTGAATACAAGTGACTACCTGGTACATCCACAACTGCTGCCTATATAAATGCATAGAAAGCAGGGCACACTTGGTATTTTGGTAATACCAACTCATTGCACTGCAAATGTGCTTCTGCTTTGCACACAATAATGCTTCTCTTCTTTTGAGTCTTGCTAGGCTTTTTGTAATGCTTTTTCTCAAAATGCAGTTTCAATCAATGCTCAGTCTCAAAGCAAAAGCATGGCATCTTGAAAAACACTTTTCATTCCGCCCCGACTCTGAAAGGAACGGTATCAGTAACAGAGAGCTGCCTGCTGTATCAGTGTCTCACAGAGTGATCATTTCATTGACATGTCAACGTCAACCACAAGGTCTCAGGACACAGTAACACTCCAGGGGCATTGTGCTTGACCCAGATGCTACATTCTGGTATGCTCAGTGATTTACATAACATCTTATTTCGTCTTCTTTTTTTTAAAATTGATATAAATACAATGTTTTATATTGCAAATCAGGTGCAGAGTATTAGTAAAATATGTTCATTGATTCAGTTGGCTGTCTTACACAGCAACATGCAACTTATTATAGGCTGCTAGAAAATGCTGCATCTACACATAGATCAACAGGGTTTGAGAGAACTGCAGCATACTTTATGTCATTATTTTTATGCAGTTTTGTTTTTAGGGTCACTATATACTGTATCTGACGAACAATAATGGTTGGCACACACTTGTACTGTAAAACGGAAGCAGCTCTCACAATTTCATGTAAAATTCTAAAGACAGTGCCCCCAGCATACAAATGAGTTCCATGTAGCCTAAATAGTATGCTACTTGCACATTGTATGTAAAAGACATGACTGTTCAATCATAAGACTTTGTATAACAATCATATTCACAATCATATGAACTTCAGTAAAGAGCAGCCAGTGTTCTGCATCAAGTTTGAGCACATGGATCAAAACAGACTAACAAGCCATAATATAAATCTTATCACTTTCATGATAATATTTAGTCTGTGCTCCATTTTCTAGAGGATGTTATCATTTCCTGACACAATGTTGTGGGCACGAATGAATTCCTTGTTTGTTTGTTTGTTTGTTTGTTTGTTCTGACAAATGCTGCAAGCAATGCTGATTTGATCATTTAAGGACAGACACTAAGCCATGTATTAAAGCAACATAGGTACTTTTGTAACTGTATAATTATTTTGAGTAGAATAAATAGAGGATTTGGGCTCTTCAAGGAATGGTATTCTCTACCTCATTAGAATACCTGGGTAAATTTTAAACTACAATTTGTAATATTATAAATAGGTATTGGTATTATTATGAAAATGTGTAACTGTGTGGACATAATGGTGAGTTGGTATTTTGTAAGCAGCCTAAGAAAGAGCTTCAGAATCAACTGAGATTTTCTCTTCCTGTCATGAAGGGGGGGGGGGGGTTCACTTTCTAAACATAACCATATATAATGAACTCAGCTAATATTAAAATGGAAACATCATCATCATTTGTTTGTCTATTTGCATGGAAAGTAACAAAAGGGAACATGTCATGTGATGTTAAAGTATTATGCTCCTAATGTGACACACTGCACATGGTATATAATTCTGAAGTGTAAGAAACATGTCCTTTCTATTAGGCATGATATTTAACATAATTTATCAAATTTGAAAAGCCACTTCATGTTCACAGTGACATTAATTTTCACAAAAATATAATGGTTTATTGTCTCATTTTACTGTTGTGCCAACTTATTCATTTTTATCAATTTTATTTGTTGGTGTCATGGGAAAAGAAATCATGTTTATGCCCCAATTCATTATAACTTTGGGAACATAGTCAGATTGAACATGGTATCTAGAGCCCTTGAAAATCCAAGATTTTCCAATTTCACACAATTACATTGGCTTATAATTGTTTGAATGTTTTATTAGATTGAAACCGGTACTTCATTTTTTTTTCCTTCCTTGCTTTCTAGTCACAGTACTTGGTATTTGGAGCCCAAAATTATTGCTACCATTCCAATTTTCATAAATGATCAGATTGTGAATTTTGAAAGATATTCTGTTTTATTCTTTTCAACCACCAAAAACTGAAATTGGATGAATTTGATGGCCCGACTTGGCCACAAAGAAAAAAAAAGAAAGAAAAAAGAAAAGAAAAGAAAGGTTGGAGTCTAGACTTGGCATATTAAGCAGTTGATACTGCAACAACACCAATCCCCCCGAACAGTTCACATTTCTTATTCAACTTGAAAGATAAAACATTATTTTTCTCAGACTTTCAGTCCCCCCCCCCCCCAAAAAAAAAGAGAAAAAAAAAGAGGAAAACCACATGCAGGTCAATAAGAGATCTGAGAGGGACCAGTCACATCATCTCATCCAATTGACCATTTCATAATCACTATTTTGTGAAATACAATCACTTACAAAATTTCATAGTTCTCTTTACATGACAAAGTATTGAATGAAATTTTGACTGCTCTGTCTGTTTTGGTTTTCTTTCATCTGTTCAATTTACTAGAACTTGAAGGAGCTTGAGTTCTCAGTTGCTCTAGCATTTAATATTGTATAACTGTTACAAAGAAAGACTAACTAGATGCTTCTTCTTACACTTGAACCTACTGTTTATATACCATTGGGAGCAGTGATTTAAAAAATGTTAGAGATTTTACATTTGATGAATTCATATCTGTAGGTCAATTGTATCACAAAACATCCTACCACATAAAAATTTTGCAATAAAGCCTTTATAAGGAGATATCACTGTTTTTCTCAATGGTTCTGTATATTGTTTATTCTAGAACATTACAAATTTATTGTAACTATTGTTCACATTTTGTATATAATTCAACAATACTTAACATTGATTATACTGATTAACATTTTCACATTGTTGTTTCTATCCTTAACTCACAAGAATCATTCAAGAAAATGTAAAATAACAGACATTCCCACAAACACAAACAGGCATTAATGTCATATGACGATCACTAAGACTAGAACAAGGCTGAAGCTTTAAGGAATGATGACTACCGGTATCTGAAAGAAAGAAAGGATGACAGTTGCTCATACATGTATGATAACAAAAACTTGGTTTTTATAATTTAATTATTCGTGTGTCCAAACTAATATTAATATTACAAAATTGTAGATTGTGAGTTGATGACATAATCTTCTCAGCAAATTCACATAGTGGTTGTGACCAAAACCCTACTCAGGTAAAAGAAAAACTAGAAATGTCGCTACAGCGACTGGTTATACCCCCGCCAAACAACATTTCATAAGCTTTGGTCAAAACAACATTTCATAAGCTTTGGTCAAAAAACTGAGGAAGTAGTTAAATCCGCAAGATCTTTCCTTGATCTTCTGCCATTAATATGCCGTTACCACGGCAACGTACTTTCGGGTACTGTCGAAAAATGCGTCTTGCACATCTACAACCAAAGGCACACATCTGTACCAAGTTTCATGGAAATTGGGCAAAAACTGAGGAAGTAGTTTGCAACACAAAATTTTCCATCATTTTGGCTCATAATATGTGAGCGTGTTACCATGGCAACATACTTTTTGTAACTATCAAGAAATGTGTCATACTGACCTATATCCTAAGACAAACATTCAATATGAATTCCATGAGAATTGGAAGAACACTGATGAACTTCGTTTGGCGGGGGTATAAAAAAAACAAACTTCAAAATCACATTTAAATCTTTCATGTTGAAGTCCAATTTGAATGAATTTCCACAATATTTTAGTCTAATTTTACTGTAGTTAGTAAAGTCAACATGGCCTTGGGGCAAAATTGCCCATGAAGTGTGGGTACAACAACCTTATTATGCATTTTGCACACTCAATTTCATCCAGGATTCAAAAACCTGTGTGGCTATACAAGCATGCTGCCATTTGCCTAGCCTATATGGAAATTATCATAAAGAATACAGGATGGGGCCTGGTGCCTACTTCAGAAGTACACTTTGTAATTCATACAAATCTTTCTCTGGGAACATACAAATCTTTCTCTGGGAAAATACAAAATGTAGTGTCATACCGATATGAGTCGATTGATTAAGCCTTGGAGAAACTTGCCAAGCAATCTGGAGAACTAGAAATCTAGTTTTCTAGTGCAATAGATTCAAGAATGAAATAAAAAAAAAAAAGAGAATAAGTAGAGGTGACGAGTTTATACACCAAATAAAAATGAACTTGATAAGCACTCCGAGAGTGTAGACCTCTGCCAAGAAGCTACTTTCCACTGATGATCTTGCTCTTCCACAGAGATCAGTGATTTCCACCCATACCTTGCGATATGCATGCTGAAAATCACCAGATTTCCCAATATAGAAGCCTTTGTTACATCATAAATCCTCAGCTGCTCGGCGCACCTCACCCTAGCAAAAACTAGAGCGCAAACTTTAGTGCATGTATGAAAACATGAAAAGTGCACAGCTTGAACTCCCAAGTTTATTGACCCTACCTGCCAAAATATAAAAAATCCTTCATAAAATCCATACAAATTTCCAGATCACTACCAAAATTTAATCATCTGTTCCTGCAAGTTTCATCTGGATCTGTGCACAACTTTTTGAGTTAATTTATAATACACACAGACAAATTGAACAAACAAAATAAACACTCCTAAACAGACAAACCAACAAATCAATGCCGATGAAAACATGTAAAGTCATAACCTCCTCCCTTGGCGCCAATTGGCGGAGGTAATAAGTAGAGGATGACCAGTTTAAACATCAAATATGTAACAATGCTAGAACCCTTGAACATGCATGAGTCAGCCTGAGTCCACACTGAATAAAATGTGCTTATTGTGACACTTGGAGGTCATTGTGATTGATTACTCAAGTCTCAAAGTCACATCTTTTGACATACATGTGCAGTCTCTAACTTGTTACTTGTTAGACCCTGTTACTACTACTGTTAGTTACCATTAACCAAGTTAGACATGAAATCTACGTTGTTAAATATGTGGTGGATAAATTTGCAGTAAAATCTCAATATCTTGTGCGTAGAACATACATAGCTTCCTGTGAAAAGCTGCAACAGGGATTACTCCTACAACAAGGTTCAAGGCACCTGTACCACGATTTTGCTTGACGAAGGCACACCGCTCGAGATTTTACACTCTTTGCACACGGAGAGTGGTTTCTGCTCTTTATCTCAATTTGATCACAACACACTGCACTGCACTGGCCAGTAACAGGGTCAGTGCAGTGTACTGAGCTGAACCACACATCACATTGGAGCGTAAACACGAATCTCAATCGGCACATCATAACATCTCACACGTGGGACTGCGTACAGAACAATCCGAGGGTTCACTCTGAAATTGACTTCAAACGTTTTCTTACCTCTGTCTATATGAAGCTCAAGATGAGTCTCAAAAAGTGATAGATGACATAGAGACACAGGGCCAACGATAGGAAAAATGCAACCGCCGTGGAGATCTTGTAGCAGTCCATCAGCATAAATTATCCCACGCGTTGCCGCTGCACAACCGAGCGAGGGCTCCAGAGTTCGGCGAAGTTCAAGAAGGCGAGCGGGCGCACCGACCGCGTACCGCGATGCCATGCCTCTATTATCTTCACCCGTACATAATACAGTCGTTGTACATTCTAATGAATATTTATTAGACATATTGTAGCCTGCAAGTTTTATTTACCTTTCCTTCATATGCCTCAATATATCCTTTATCATTTATTATTGCTGGTTTTGTAGGGAGTCTACTGTATTTTAATTTTCACTCTACTCTATCTAATGTTATGGAATAGTTCTGTTTGGTAAAGAAGTAACAGTTCCTATATTTTTTTTTTTTTTTTTTTTAATAGCAAAACTTCATACCTTTTCTTTTTCCTATACTGCAGGCAGTAAATATCAAAACAAATAATTATGCTCCTTTTTGCATGGCCGGCGGAACGGGGGGGGGGGGGGGGCGGGCGGGGGGGGGGGGGGAGGAGGGGGAGGTAGCCCCCCCCCCCCCCCAGGACTCTGTGCACCATACAAAAGAATAAGGTGTCATCACTTTGGGCCCTCACTTTTTTACCTGGAAGTACATGTACGTAAGTGGCACTAAAAAGAGATATAAGAGATCTTGAAGTGTGAGCGTTTTAAGGTTATGTTTTTGCTCTGAAGACCCCCCCCTTTTTTTTCAGCTGAAACCCGAAAGTGGAAGGAGAAAGATGAGCAGAAGACCCTTTTTGGTTGTTGTTGTTGTTGTTGTTGTTGTTGTTGTTGTTGTTGTTGTTGTTGCTTGTTAGCTCATGAAGCCCGGAAGTGGGCCCTCACTTTTGAAAACGCTCCGCTGGTCTTGTTCTGTATGACATTACGAAATCTTTATTCTTCTATTTAAAAAAAAAAAACAACAACAACAACATATGGCCTACTAAACATCAAGTAGGCCTACGCCGTATATTTCTGAAATTTTATGCTTGGCTTTTTTTAATGTCTTCTTTCTGGTATTATCTTATACAGGCGGTATAAAATTCTTGCTTGTATACTTGTGTGTGTGTGGGGGGGGGGGGTCAATATGATCTAATCTTTTTCAATTGACATTTAATTTCTGAATACTCCAATATCATTTTGCTGAGATGTTATCGATGGATTCACTGGTGTATATAACAGTATAATATCAATGTACTCATATAGAGAGCACAAGCCAAGTGCCTGGATAAGATATTGCTAAAGAAGGTTGTTTTGAGTTAGAGGCATTGGTGGAGGGGCAGGGAAGGGCGGGGAAGGGCTGAAGGGGTATGGGTTAATTGGAAAGGGACCTGCTCACGTTTTTGTTGTTTAAGGTACTGTACTGGTTGATGTGAGGATTCAGGTGTATAACTTTGTTTGTTTTGGTGAAATAATGAGAAACCTCTTATAGACCATGTGATTCAAGAAGGATTCAGTGTTTATTTGATCAAAATTGGCCTCAGTGAAATGGCTGAGATATCCAAAAAAAGCGATCCTATATAATGAAATTGACGGGCCGTGCACGACTTTAATTAGGATCTCTTTGTTTTACCCTGTCTTTAGGTAAATCAGTCATTTCAAAACCGATTTTCATCAAATAAACTTTTGATTCCCCTATGAATTGTATGCTCTTTAACATTTCATAAAGTGGTTTCTAAATATCTAGCAAAACAACGTTAACAAGCTGAATCCTCACCTCAATCAGTACTAGTCTACAGTCCCTTTAATGGGTAAGCTACTCAGTTTTGTCGTAGATTCCACGCTAGACACAAATTGATTGTAAGGAGATTATTAAAAAAAAAAAAAAGACTTTATGTTTCAAAGTGAGAAAAAAAATCCGTAATGGCTTCTGGTTAAATATTATTTTCGTTAAATGTTAAAGGTTTAAGAAAAAAGGTTAAAAGAAAAATATAATGGTGTAGAAATCAAAGAGGGGATGCAATTTCGAAGGTTCGCTATATAGAACGCACCTTCTTTTCATTTTTGGATTAACGAATCTTCGGAGTAACGAACCTTATTTCAGCCTCAACTAACGTTTAATCTTCATAATAACGACCCTTATTTCATTTTCGTCGATTAACGAACCTCCGGAATAACGATCGAACCTTATTTCACTTGCGGATCAACAAAATGTCCCGACTAACGAACCCTATATTTCATTATCGAATTAATTATCATCCAGATATTTCGAATTTGTGTTTTGCGGAATAATAAACCTTCGGAATAACTAACCCTATTTCATTAATTATTTTATCAATTAAAGGAACATCATATATCCGAATAAAAGAGGTGCTAGTATAAATATCATACACTATACAACCAATTATTATAGGATAGTATTCATTAAAGATAAGAATATTAAAGAGGCTGTAAGATTGATTAAAGATAAGTTTCTTAATTCTGTTAATAGAAAAAAATAATAAGGGTTATCTGGTTGCAGCTGACTTTTAAAAGGCATATGACTCTAAAAATAATGAATTTTTATAAAAAGTAATAATACATATATATATTTTGGCTTTGGAATATCATCTAATCTATAGGTTCTATATATATTATAAGCAGTTGCATCATAAATGGGGTCGACTGACAGAGTATTTTGATATCTTTAGAGAGGAGAAGGCATAGGAGATACTTTGTCACCACATTCATTTCTATTATCGTTATAGAAAATGCAGTTATTCAAGTCTTCATTTTTATGGGGTATAGGAAGTAGGAGAGGTATATTGCATTTGGCATGATTCTTTTTCTTAAAGAATGTGAATTCTATAAATGGGTTATGTATTTTCGACGGAGATTAAAAGTGAAAGGACTCGGAATCAACAAAGGGAATACAAGAAAAAGTGTTTGATTGGATAAAAAAAAAATAATTATGGAGTATACTATAAGGGTCTATTCTCAGTTTGAAATTTAGTATACGTGAAATAAGTATTGTGGGAATTCATTTTGCATTGGACATGTTGGACGTTAAGCTAAGAAAAAGATGAATTACACAAAGAAATATTATGGTGATTTCAAAAATAAAACTTTTTGAATGGTGGAATCATAAAGGAGTTTAACTTTACTGGGTAAAATTCACTTGTTGAAAACGCATGCTTCATCAAAATATAATTATATTTCATCTCTTAGATCCAAAGTAGGTATAGCGTCGGAGGTGAAAATGTTTATATTTAGTTTTTAATGAAATGGGCAGCATAAAATTCAAAATAACATAATATTTCAAGATTAAAAAGTTGGGGGAACGAGAAAAGTAATTCTATATTATATATACATCTTATATAAAGCTAAATCAATAAGTTGGTTGAGGCGTTTGTTGCACGCTTCAGAGACATAGGTTGGTAGGGTGAATAAGATTTTTTATTATTGTTGCGCATCTGCGGGGGAAGATTCATTATTTTGAACCATTATATGAAATTTCTAACATGAAGTTGAATACGGAATTCACAATTCTATTTGGAATTTTCGCAAATATGGGAAGGTAGAGAATGTAGAAATGTACAGGGGACATAATGTCAAGTTCAGGTTCAAATTTATTTCGTTTTTCCACAATAAAATAATATACAAACGTAAATCTCATTTTCTTCAGTGACAGAAATAATGAATATAAATTTGTACAGAGAAAACAATAATAGAAAACTTACGGTAACCATTATATTGCAATAAATTGATTGAAAACAGCAACAAAGCAGCATAAAAAATTTGGTAGCCCACTGAGAGAGAGACGGACAAACATACAATACAACAACAAACAAACATACACTAATGTCTGATTCACTTATCGTTGATTTTGTTGTTATTTTTGTAGCTGTTTAGTTGTGAATATTCGAATTGAAATAAAGGCTAAGTATAATTTCATCATGTATATTGGATTAAAAAAAAATATAGAAAAATATGCTATATACGCATATGTACATAATGCTGCGACAACATAGACACAGATTGTAATATGATACTCTCTACTCATAAGGGGGCGCTCTTTTCCGGCCAGAGGTAAGGCTCTGGCCGCTAACGATATGACGTCAGACTTTATTGTACAACTTTGCTGTACATCTGTCTGTGTTTAAAGTGGCAATCAATAATCATCTATTTACGAGAAGTACGAACAAAGAATCGAAGACGTAGCTTAACGTGTTGCCAGCCTTTTATACACGCGAGCAAGATGGCGACCAAGAAACAAGGAAAAGTTCGGGCGCCACGGAGCAGTGATAATAAGTCAGCTCAAAGAGGTGACTTTATCACCAACTGCGCCTTTTGCATCCCCATGGTGATTTCTCTTGTCATCTTTGCTGCGTCCGTGGTCAACGGCGACTTCAGCCGCGGTCCTACCAGACGATCCGCTTTCATGGAGCTCGCTAGGTTCGAAGACTGCGGCATCGCTGGTACGCCCATCGCCGAGTTCGTGGAGTCGACTCGCCTTGCTTGCGGGATGCGCTGTCTGGAAAATCCGAATTGCAATTCGTACGAGTTCAATGAGGTTAACACAACATGCAATCTGCATAATGTGTCTGCTTTGCTCAATCTAGAAACGAAATATGGATACACTTATGCAGATGGAGTTAACCCAAACGTGGTAAGATATTTAGCCGAACAGTAAAACTTTATTTCTCAATATGACGATAACTTTGTATGCGGACATTATAATGTCACTATCCCCCAAATTGGTTCTTGAAAGAAAATCAAAATGTAGGTTCATAACTCATGTTTGATTAATTCTAGCATGTATTTAATTCAAGAAAATGTGTTTCATGTTTAGAGTATTTAGTAAGCGATGGCTAATCTTACAAAGGTTAAGGAAAGGGAGATGTTAAAAGTAGGGGAAAGGGAGGGGAGTCTATGGGTGCCAGGGGAAATCGATTTCGACGCATTTAGAACCGAATCTTGTCATTGTTTCCGACGATCGATATCTCTGCTTCTATTGATTTTCGCTGTCTTCACAGAGTAAAGAATCGATTAAAGCGAAACACGTAGAGTCCCATATAAGTGAAAGGGGATCTTTGATACAAGACTAAAACTTAACCATAGCATTGCTGATATCTCCTGAGTTTAATATTTACACCTGAAAAAAAAAAGTAAGAGTTTTTCCAAAGCAGCGATATCATTTTGAACAAAGCTTTAAAATTATGGAGTGGCATAACTTAATGCTTCATTGACACATGAGAGTGCCGCCTGTAAAGAAAAAAAAAAGAAGAAGAAACTTATTTCCATTATCGCTACAAGGAGCGATGCAGGTTATCATGTGACATAATGATATATCTTTAATTTTCTAACTTAGCTACACAGTTAAATATCATATCTCAATTATTGGGTGGATCGTTTACAATACCAAAACATGGACCAGTTGGCATTCATTTAAAATAATGACCCTTGATGTGTGTGTCTAGTTTTACCCATGATCATCAGAATTCCGTGTTTGAAATAAAAACTCTTTCCAGTGATAAAAGCTGCACTGATGAAGACTTGAGACTTACAGGCATATCTTTTTTTAATATCGTTATTTCTCTCTCTCTCTCTCTCTCTTTCTCTCTCTCTTTCTCACACACACAAACACACACACACACTTACATATTTTCAGTGTAGTCAGACAAATTGTCGAAGACATATCTTTAGCATACATTGGCAACGCTGTATTCTATTCTGTGGCGATTTCACTTCATACCTAGGAGATTATTGTTTGATTTCGAATAAAATTTTATTAACGCTGTATTAAAAATGTTCAGTTTTGACGTAGGATTAAATGCTTATATTATATTATGACTGTATTCATTAAAGGGGCATTCCAATGTCTTTTGTTAAACATTAAGTACTTTAGCAATGATTGACAGATGATGTCATCTCAAGAATATTGGTTTGGAAGGATTTTTTGTGGGCGTTCCCAAGTAATCTGAAGAAAAATAAAAGAAAAAAATTGTTAAAAGTATATGGAATGTTTCTAGATATTCGTTTTACCGCAAAAGTGATGTTTAGGGTATCATCAAAATGCATTTGGATTTCAGGGCCCCTTTAAAACAAGGACTACATCTGTTACGTCATAATTAAGAATTTGTAGGAAAATAAAATGCCGCTGAGTTTGTTTGACACGACTGATTAGTGAAGTTTCACGTTGTGTATCTTTCCAATTTGAGACATTATAGCGAAAGAAAAAAAAAAAATCTGCGCTCCAGTGACTGAGCACGTGATTTAGTGAAGGCAGTTGAATGAGTGCCAAGAACGCGTACTTCATCAGTATGTGCACCACACTCGTGTGGTGGTCTTTTTTTTTTCACTGTTATGGGCATGTTGTTGTTGTTGTTGTTGTTTTCATTATTATCAAGATTGTTATGATCGTTTTCATTAGTTTCATCACTGTTTTTTTTACTTAATATCTTCTGCGATGATAAATATAATGTTTTTGCAATAATTTGTGTGATCATGTGTCGTCATTGATTTCACTGCTGTTGCTGTCATCACTCAATATCGTATCATGATTATCATCAATATCAAAACATTTGTAGGTTAATGTTATTTTTATTTCTTTTTTTTTTTCAGGGAGAGCAGCATCCGTGCGAAGGCGACCCCTGTAACTCGGGTAACCTGTGCATCGAGGAGTGTGTCCCAAACGGCTTCACGTGCAAGTGCCCCGAGGGACTCATGGGACCCTTCTGTGACTGTAAGCTTTGGCTTTGTCTTGGCTTCATTTTGTCTCTACATTTTGCCGAAAATCTTACTGAACGCCAATTTTAATGTATGAAATGACATGCAGATTATAGCTTTGCGACAATACATCTGTACACAACAATAAATGTCATCAATTCTTTGGTGGGATAAAATGACTATTCATTTCATTTCATTTTACGAAAGAAATATGTTGGAGATTGCTCTCATAAAGCAGATCTTGACTACAAGTTTTGGCCTCAACACATGATATTCAGCACAAGCCTTCCCGACGTTAGACAAGAAAAGTATCGTTGATCGAGAGCATGTAAGAATACTTGTCGTGTGAATGGCATGCGTGTTTAAATTCAGGCTTGAAAGGCTTACAAATTTGAACTCTCGAACTTTTATCTTATGATTTTATTCCACAGTCGAGATGTTTGGCCAAGAACATTATGGAGAAACAGAGAAGAGGAGAATAGAAATGAGAAATTATGGAAAGATCACAAAGGTGACAAGAACAACAATGCTGGTAATAATAACAGAAAAGGAGCATGAAACGGCAAAAAGATGGCGTTTTGGTTTCGAACTATCAAACTTTCAGCTGCATGCATTGTTTGATTGTTTATAGGCCTACTTTACATGGTATCCATGGTATCAGCGCCAGTAATAGTAATGCTGTTGAAAGCAAACAATGAAGCGCTTATACACTTATCAAACACATTTATCATTTTCTTCTTCTTAACTAAAAACAAACGAACAGCACTTGCCCCTGTTGATGGAGGTTTTACGGAATGGGGCGAATGGTCGGAGTGCAGCGATAGCTGTCGCCGGACGCGCTACCGAAACTGTACGAATCCCCGCGTCGTGGCGGGCGGAAAGGACTGCGAGAACCCGAACACGGGAGTGAACGACTGCTCAGCACCTTGTACCGGTATGATCCAACAGTTCATTATAAAGTTCATCCTAGCTTTTGTAGATTTAGATTCCATTCATTGATTTAATTTTCATTTCCCGCAATAATATTGTAACAACTCACATTCATGTCACCATAACGTAGCGGAATTCAACAATTCATAAGAGGTCTTGATAATTCACTTCAAAGTAATCGGCTTTGATATCCAAAACTGTGTAGACTAATAATAGTTAATGAAAACATGAAATGCTGACCTTCACCGAATATTCAATAGATAATAACACCATGAAATCTACCGTAGATCTGAAATCTGCCGTCAGCATTATGGACTGCTCCCACTACCCCCAACATAGCATTCTCCTTCAACTGTTAGAGTATTTCTGTGTCAGAAAATATGCAAGGAAATATGGAACTTGAACTTATCTGGATATCGTTCTCCGCTTGCTCACACTATAAAGCAGTAACAAGCTTTAGGAATACACTTGCATTATCATAATATCGTTCGCCAAAAAGACCACTTTTCGTGTCCAGAATGCTTTTTTGAGATGATCTAGTAACAATGGTTAACAAGAACTTCGTATTTGTTTTATACATGACTGCTGTATATTCCGTTACGGCTGTTATTCATTTGAGAAATATGGATAAAACTTAATTTCAAATTTCTCTTTTGCATTCTTTAATTTGAGAATAGAATTACATGCATTAAAACATAAGAAACAATAACAAATGATGATAACAATGCAAATATCCATCACTCCAATAGCCGCTTATGCCGCTCATCTAGACAAGTTTCTGCCATTGATATTCATTAAGTCGTCATTGTTGATTGTCGATCTTTCTTCACCCGCCAGTCTATCCACACATCAACTGCCTGAAGCAAAACGATTTCAAGAACGACCACGGCGCTGTCGAGGTCCTCGACGAGAGCGACATGACGGTGGATATGTGCATCCAGCATTGCAGTTACTATGGTTACCGATTTGCTGGTGAGTGACTTCAATATAATGCCCGTAGTATATTTTTTTTATTTATATTATGATCCACAAAACTTTCACTTAAGGGTTGAGTAGTTGTGAGCCGGATAGTGGGAGTGAAATTTACATACTATTGTCAAAACAGGTGTGAGATTAGAACTGTTATCTAATGGTGAAACTTAGATTCATTTCAAGATATTAAGTCATTATTACTGACGGGAGGCAAAGATTAAATTACTTAAAGTAAACAATAAAATACAATATGATATTACAAAATACGTGATCATCACTGACCTATGTCGTTGACAGAATCTTGAATATAAGTGTTATCATATGCGACTATTTCATGGAAATTCTATTTTACGTAAAATTAAACGCGTAATAATCACAAAACACCTGTCAGTCTGTTTAATCTGATCAATCATCAAATATATGATTTGAAATTCATCACAATTTATTCAATGAAGTACAACTATATATCAATAAATTCTTACAAGAAAAGTGATATGTTCTGTAATTGCGATTGGCTTCCATCCCATCTACATTGTTTTGCTACAGAATTGCCCTGATTACTCTCTAGTTTTTTGTCACTTTAATGCAAGAGGTCTAGATCCGTTTCATTTTTGTTTTCTTTTTCTAAACTTCTATGAACGTTCAAAAACCGACCACCGACAGGTGTTATGGATACGAGCTGCCGATGCGCGCGCAACATGATGACGACACACACAGACGCCGAAGGTGCATCATGGGACTGTAGTACGGACTGCCCCGGCGACGCCAGTCAGACGTGTGGCGGGAGTGGCTACGTGTCAATCTACGCTACAGGTAATTCATATAATCATAATGTTGTCTGATACCTGCAAATAAAGTTTAAGAATAAAGTACAATTTAAAATACTATGGGAGAAGTTTCATCAAAATCTTAAATTTCACTGTAAATTTCCTCTTTGTTGGAGGTTCAAATTACAAACCTCGTTTCTGATTTCCACCAGAGGTACAAATAATGAAGTTCTCTGAATAAGGCATTAAATTTAACAGGTGTGTTGAAAACTTGCTCCAGTAATAATAACGATAACGATAGATCTAACCTTTAAAAAAAAAACAACAACAGTTCTAGAAAGCGACAAAACCCATAATAATTTCAACATAATATGCGCACCGTCATGAACGGAAGAAAGGCTTTGATCAAATGACCTAAGCTCGTATATATATGCTTCTTTCATCAGAATTCAGAAACGTACATAGATGTCACATTTTTATCACCTCACTCCAATTTTGTCGAGAGGATTTCCCCCCTTGAGTAACGTGTACATTCATGTATCATCGTCATTATGACTCAAGGAACTAACTACCGAGGGTGTTACAGAGGGATACCGCTAAACAGTGTCATCGTCATCGAGCCACAGTCCCCGACCACCGAAAGTCCCACGACAACGGATTCCGCGATGACAACAACGCAAAAACTGACGACCACGCAGCAGACTACGACAACGGAAAAGACAACGACAGCGGCTGGTTCGTTCATGATATAATAACATAACAATTACAAATATTCCTTTATCTGTACTGTTCGGCAACGTTTTTGTTAGACAAGTGTGAAATGTTAAAACACGATACTAAAAAAAAAAAATGTTTATGCATTTTAGATAATTGGACATTCGCCTAGACGTCGGCATGGTTTGAAAAAAAAAAAAAAAAAAAAACTTTCCCCGGCTAGTTTCCTAATTAGCCTTATAAAAAAAAACAAAAAACAAAAACAAAACAAAAACAAAAAACAAAACATACAAAAATGCCACTCTCAAGTTGGTTATTATGACTGAAGTAAGATTAAACCAACATGATGTTCTGTACTTGTTAAACCAAAACAGAGAAAAACATGAAAGTTATTGGATGATGAAGATTAACACGTCTTCACAAAACAGTGACTATTTTGTCAAAATATGAGGATGCAAAGGTGATGATCTAAGGTTGCCATGACAACACACTTTTCCATCGACATACACTCATGTTTTCAGCATAGTTTCTAACCAATACAAAGGAAAAATACATTATGTATACATGAGATCATTTCAAATCTATCACTAAAATGGAAAACGATAAGATATTCATTTAATAGCCCGCATGCAAGTAATTTAAACTGTTTACAAATTATATGTTTATATTTTTACCATATTTATGTGTTTCGCGTGAGAGAAGAAGAAAAAATATATGATGACTATGTGTTGTTACACGGCATGTGTTTTTATACTTTATATCTTTAACCTTTGAATTTATCAAGGTGTCAAGATGTACTGTAATGCAGTGACGGTGTCGAGTTCTCATAGTATATATTTACCAAAGATAGTACCTTATATTCTATCAATACGCCTTTACTTACTCTTGCAGGAGGAGTAACAGCGGGCAACTCGTCTGCCGGATCGAACATGACGGAGGGCAACAATACATCAAGTAAGAGACTAGAATTTTTTTTTTTTTAAAGATGTCTTTCAATAAGATGTGATAGATAGCTCTCGTCATATTTCTTATTTTTGTTGTTGTTGTTAATCGTTGTTGTTGTTCATTTTCCATCTGTGAAGATGGCTGGATAGCCCATATTCAGCTACACAAAAGCTGGTCTTCCATGGGGTCCAGTTGGATGTGGGGTGGGACCACTTCACCGGGTTAGACACCCTGCTCTTTGCGATGAATGAATGAAGCGGGATCTTTTACGTGCATGAGCTGTGACTCTCTCATACACGGGACCTCCATTTTATGTCCTATCCGAGGGACAGAGTGTTTTGCCTCTTGCTAGAGGGGACGGTATGTTTACACACAACATTGCTCAGTCCAGACTCGGGTTCGAACCCGGGCCGCGTGATCGTGAGGCAGACGCGCTACCGACTGAGCCGACTCACCGCCCTATCTTAAGCAGGTTATGTTTTTAAGCAGGTTATGTTCTGGAGTAGCAGTTTTATTGGATGCATTGTTCGTTCATTATTTATTTCTTCATTCATTAAGCCTATCCCACACTAGGACGTAAAATAATGATGATAATAATAATAATGACATGTCCATAACATAAAAATGTAGGAAATAACACAACATTAGTGTGCTTGACAAAAATCTTCATATTAATCATGCAACGAGATTATAACATCGCTTTATTGAAGAGATCACAATGACTCAAATACAGTCCCCATCGTCTCTGAAATTACACACACAATCTTGGCAAAACATAATTACGCATTCTAAGAATCCTAGGCAAGTGAATTTGATCGAAAGATAATTTTTTCTACTATTTCACTAAGGGTTCACTACTGCCAGAACCACAACCATGCCCCGAACGACTCATGCACCGACGACCACGGAGGGTATGACGACCCAGGAAGCGACCACGACCGCACCATATCCAGGCATCACGGTCAACGAATGCTTGGATGAGTGCGCGCTCATGGGGTACAACTACGCCTCGCTTCACAACGGGTCTTACTGTCTGTGTCATAATACCCTGGGCGGCCTTTCGCTCGAGTTCGGAGATGAAGCCAGCTGTAGCATCGAGTGCGCAGGCGGGAATGATTACGGTGGCGGTCTAATGTGTGGCGGAGACGGATACATCTCAGTGTTCCAGACTGCAGTATACGGTAACTACTGCTACCACTTTGGTCTCCTCTTTATACAGCGTAACAAGTATACATCACAGAAGTAATATTTCATCACTGTGGGACACCGAGAATGACACACGATGATTCGTGTCATGCCTTTTGTCTAATCCTTAAAAACATAAACGAGCACAGCAAGTCAAGAAACAAAATCGTTGCATGAATCATACCGAAGAAATATTTTCATGAGCTGAAACTGATCATTGCTACAAAAATTATCAGTCATGATCTTGTTGAATGAAAGGCTATTATTCTTACAATTATTATACATAAATAGATAAGATTCACTGGGAATCTTTATAGTGTTCATCTGTTTCAAACATCTATTTTGATCACTGGATTAAATAATATCGATAACTAACTTTCTTATTGCTAAAATTTCGCTCTGCCTTTTCAGTTACGATATCTATGTAGATTTATGCATTCATGTTCTTCTACAGCTAATTGGACCAGAAAGCACATTGACGCTTTAGGATTTTATTTCTTCCTGTACAGACACGACCTCGTGGACGGACTGGTACAGCGGTGATTCACCCGACGGGGACGGCGCCGATGACGAGAGTCTGAGCGCCTTCCAAGCGGCGCAGCCCTGGATATGCGACAACCCCGTCGACATCGAGTGCCGCACGACCGATGGCGTGCGATACGACAGGACAGGAGACACGCTGGCTATTCCGTGCACTCTTTCAGAAGGACTCAACTGCACTATGGTGGGTAATAATCATATCAGGGTGCTAATAATCATATCAGGGTGCTACAAACCAACTTGTGCGCTTGCCTTCGGCAAGTAAAATTTACTTTTGGACATGTGTAGTATGATATAAATGACCTTCGCCATAGTTAAAAGTATGAGACCCCATGTGTAAATATCTGTTCACGCTAGAAGGAAAATATACTTTGCAGTTTCTTAGACGTAGTGTTCAAAAGATATAGGACTTTCAAACAGAATACTTCTGGATCAAAAGTTGCTGAAAATAAAGATAAATTGATATACTGTATCGATGCTTTGGTTTTATTCGATATAGTGCTCATACAGTGCTTATGAATGACGTTTTGCGGTTCGGCATGCAGTTGTAAAGAAAAAAAATGCAAAAAGATTGTAATTTAATCTTCAATGATCTGACAGGAGGAGCAAATCATTTACTTCAACCTCACCGTCAACATAACTGAATACGAAACTGTGACATCAAACCTTACGAGGGAGGTTGAGCAGTACGGGTGTGCCTTGTACGGTGTGGCGCCGAACGGGACCCTCGTCTACCTCGAGCCCTACCAGCCCCCGGTCACCCATCCTACGACCTCAGCCCCGACGAACCACGGCACTACGTCCTCCTACACCACGACGGTGGCGTCCACCGGCTCGCCACTATACCTGAACACGACGGTGCAGTGTGCCAACGCCACCGTCGAGCTCGTCGACCTGGTGACCGTCAACCAGTCGACGGTGATCATGACATGGCGACTGACTCCGACCCCAGACAACCACTCGTGCGAAGACTACATGATTCGAGTGCAATGCAAAAAAGGTTAGTAAACACAATACCATAAAGTTATGCTCCGAATCTGGAAATCCAGAACACCAAACTGATAAAGAATTTGCATATAGTAGGTCTATAGTACGCCGTTTATATTGCCGCCAGCTTGAATCATTTTTCAAGGCATGCATCAGCACGGCAGTATACAGTCATATCCTGTCGAAATCGAATCTCTTCTACCATGTGTTCATTATCCCCCTCAGCCAAAAAAGAGAGATCGATTAGCTTCATAACGAATGATAATGCAAAATGACGATTACCCCAAAACAAAATGAAATTAAAAAATCATACTTCCAGAAAAGTGTCTTCTGCCGTAATGATAACTGTATCAAAAGACAGTGGATGTCAGTTCTATCCCCGTAATCATTATGTTTAGCCCTGTTTATTCTTTGTGTAATGTGAAATGTTACATATTAAAAGAGCAACACTATTGAGACCTAGTCCCTGTAGACACCGTCACAGCCACAGTATAAGTAAGTTAAGCAAGTACGTAAGTAAGTTAGTAGGAAGGTAAATAAGTGGTTAAGTAAGAAACATTTCCTTTAATACCAGCTCGTTACTATGACACTTTACATAGCGACAGTATGTGAATGCCATCTGTCGATTTACATCAATGTGCACCCAGGAAGTTTAACAAAGATGTATTGCATTATCTATTAATCTTCTGTACTGGAACTTAGAGCAAGACAAATACATCGGATGCTACGGCAGCAGTGACGTCAGCGACCTAACCACCTCGCCTATGGTTCTGGACTCAGACATGTGCGCATCGTCCTGTAGGGAGGCCGGCTATCGCTACATGGGACTCAACAGTTTACTTGGCCAGTGCGCATGCGGGAATTCGATGGCCAATAAGATGGTTGACTACTCACTGTGCTCAAAGACCTGTGGCGTAAACAACGAGCCTTGTGGCGGGAACGGCACTCAATCCGTTTACTTTACAGGTACATGACTTTGTATATAAGCCTACATGGTATAAGCAGCATTTCAAATCCTGACGTTAGAACATTCTGTATATTCGCAAAAGCATGTGTCATAGGTAGGCCCTATACCTTTAACCTCAATTTTTAGGACAATATTGGAAAGTCCGTTCGAAAGTTAGATTTATCTAAAGTTTTGATACCGCAATCGATGGATGAGAAAACTACAACCGTTTGTGATGTCGCACAGAATATAGAAAATGTCAACAGAATCCAACGTGATTATTTTAATCTCCCGAGTATAATGACAGAACAACTTACCTCTTTCAGAAAGCAGGGGAATTATTAACATAAATATGTCGAAAGCAATAATATAAAGTCAAAATACGACGTGTACTTCTCATGCAAAAATTTTGTGTAATTCTCTTTGCGTATCATTATGACAGTCTTCTCATCCAGCGATGTCTGCATCGAAACTGTACTTGACTGTATAAACACCAGTAATGCAACTAAAACTTAAATATGGTTTCTGACCACTAATACGTTTAATAGATTGTAGTGCCTTTACGTATAAGTCAATGGACCATATTATTATGGCGCTCGCGTTTAAATAATGCAAGGTGATCCTTGCTCGGGCATTATCAACTAGTAACAGCTATGTCACCCTTTATAGCCCCGTCAATATATTTTGAATATTGCCCTACATATTTTGCATGATCGTCCCAGGTTGCGAACTTCCATTTAACCTGAACAAAACGACCATGATGACTGGAACGCTCATGCACAACAACGATGCCAGCGACGACTACGGAAGCTGGTTCTACCATCTCGACGAATCGGCAGGTCTCTCCATCGGAAACTTCACGAACAAGGGAGTGCAACTCGACTTCCAACTCGACGTCGATTTGGGAAGTGTGAAAACTGTCTCAAAGGTTAGCGAATATCATTTTGGAAGGGACATTGGCACAAGGCACGAACAAGAAATGAGAGTTTATCTTAAGATAAGCAAAGCCTCAGTGCCAATTTCATGCATAATCGATTTCAAACCTACACCTTTTTGAAGTATAGAAAACTGGTAGATATTTTATAATGGGTATACAAAATTCGTATTGATGAAAAGAATTTGATTGCATAATATTTTATTAATACTTTATTATCTTTTATTTACTTTTTGTTGTACTATCATTATTATGTTATATGTTTTAGTGACAACGCTGCACACGCAGCGATTCGGCCCTGTCACAATAATAATCCCACCTTCGCAAGGTATCCGCTCTCGCACTTGTGTAAAGGATATCATGCTTTAAAAAAAGTAGAATTCGAACTCAGTACATAATGACTGAAAGTTTGTAAGTGTTTGACCACCACACCACAATTTTTCCGCGTGATTAATGCAAGACATATTTCTATTAGCGTATGTATACATACGTACATATACATGCATGCATACATACATACGGACGAACATATAAAACATACATACATACAAGCATACCTGTATTTACTCCAATTTTAGTAAAGTGTATATAGTGGGGCAGATATGTGAAAAAGATGCTCACATTCGGCGGAAAGTATGAAATTTTGCATGTAAGGGTATTTTCAGGCGCTGATTTCAAAAATTGCCGGATAAAAGAGATCTGGCCACGGGGTCGGCCGCCATTTTGAATTCCAATATGGCCGCCGTCAAAGATCCCTATCTTCAGTTCTGAATGACATTAGCCATTGGAATTTGATATATAAAAGCATAGTGTTATGATGACTTCAATAACACTTATTTGATATGTCTGACAAGCTGCACGGCAGCCAGTTTGAATTTTCATACATAATTTGCCATGTTGGAGTGTTGAAAATCTCTATCTCGGGTTTGTAAATTAGGCTACCTGATTGAGCGCGCGTTTGTTACTGCTAGAGTGCGCGCTGCTGTATTTACATTGTGACGTCAGTGAAAGGGTGCATTATGCTTCCTTTTTGCTGCACTTTTTGACATGCCCGTGAATGTTAGTCGTGATGTTCGTCTTCATAGCCACATTGGAATTCAAAATAGCAGGCATTGCGTTTGTCAGACACATCACATCAGTTAATATTTTAACTCAGTATGTTAAAATACTTGTTTACACCTAATTTCAGGGTCACTCACCACTTAGAAATCGAGATAGGGATTTTGAATATTTCGTCGAGGTGGCCATATTGGAATTCAAAATGGCGGCCATTCGATGTTTGTCAGACACTCCAAATCAATCTGTCATCAAATTCAATGTGTCAAAACGCTCATGTATACCAAATTTTGGTGCCACAGGTCATTCAGAACTGAAGTTAGGAATCTTTGAATTTGTTTTGTGATGGCGGCCATACTGGAATTCAAAATGGCGGCCGACCCCGTGGTCAGATCTCTTGGATCCGGCAATATTTGAAATCAGCGCCCCAAATACCCCTATATGCAAAATTTCATACTTTCCGCCGGATGTGAGCATTTCGACCAATTTTTGCTACATATCTGCCCTACTAATATTTTTATGAAACAAAAAGTCAAAAACAGAACAAAAAGTATATTATGCCTTTACACCTTTCTTTTTTTTCCCCCTTTTTTTCATGAGGGGGGTCTTTATCTGTATTCGAAATGTTGCATTGAAATATTTTCCTCTACACAGCTGAAGACCAAAGGCGTCTATATAAGTGGTGTTGAGGCATGGACCGGTGTGACGTCATTCACCATGGGCTACCGTGTCGACACTGATCACGACGTCGAACTCTTCACGGACCCAGGCAGCACGGAGGCCACGGTGAGTGCCAGTCTTTGGCAATTCGGGAAAAATGATATGTAATTTCTCTTTTTTATATCGCTTTTTGGACGGGAATCACAATTTATAAGACCCTATAATGAAATATCTTATTTCCTTTACCCAAAGGTATGCGTTGTAATGAAATCCCCCTTCAGCTGCCCTTAATCGGCAATACGAAAACGAGGACGTGACTTAATCTTCTTTCATTACGTTGTATTTAGCTCCATTCAGTTTTGATGTACCGGTAGTCGTTACTTTAGCTAAGTGTTGATTCCTTCATCTTAAGGTGTGTATGTTACCATCATCGCAATACTGTCTCTTTAATACGAAAAACAGTTGTTTTTATCATTGTCAGATGCAACGTTAATGATTAGTACATGCAATGAAATGCGGAGAGTGTACAGGTATATAGCAGGTAGGGCCTACGTATGATACCAATAATTGACTAACTAAAAGGTGTACATTTTTAACGAGATATAATGCATTCTTTATCAATGATAGAGATTTGAGTCTGCATAAATAATGATGCGCCACAATGACCTGTAGTAATATGCTTCTGGTCGATCTGGCAAGGTAGATGAGACCAAAAAGTATTACGTAAATCAAACGCCTTTCTTTTCGAAGTAGTATAGCAGAGAGCGCAAAGGTAGGCATTAGGGCTACAAACATTTTCTTTGAACAGATGTATCAGAGTTAAAAAGTGTCTTGACAGCATCGACAAACAAAACGAATTGTACCAACGTTTAATATGTTAGATAAAAATGAGATGGTAGAAAACAGGTCATCAAGGCAAAAGGCCAAACTGAACAACAACAACAACAACAACAACAACAACAATAAAATAAATAATTAAAACAAAACAGTTTGAATCGATAAAGAATTTGAAACATCACCTTTTGTAGTCATAGCACTGGCGTAGTCAGGGGGGGGGGGGGGAGAGCCCCCCCCCCCCCCCCAAGATTTGGACCGGGGATTTGCGAGGCGGAAAATGACACATGAATGCACATGAAGCGGGTCTCCTTTTCAACCTTTCATCAAATAAGATCATACTTTTTTGAATATTTCACTCAAAGTGTGCACCAGATCGTTGAATTTCAGTTCAAAATATGCAAAATCTCTCGTGCTTGGGAGGGGGATACCCCCTCCCAGACCCTCCCCATCTGTGCCTCTTTCCCTAGCCTTAGTACACTTTTTAGATTTACAAAAAATTATGAAAAATTCTGAGTGGACATGACTTATCACTTATATTCCGAAAACTCAATGTTCCCTCATGTACAAGGGGAATTTCCCCTTTTTATCGACCCTTTCATCCCTAAGCAACCCCCCACATCATCTTTTAAAGGGATGGTACAGTATCGGTGGGGATGAGAATTGGGCTTTTAACTTTTTGAGAGATACCAAGAAAACACTTATGATGTAGTACAGAGCATACCATTTTAAGAGGAAGCCAAAGTTTATTTGATGAAAATCGGGTTTGGAATGACTGAAACATCCAAAAACAAAGTAAAACAAAACGATCGTATAAAAGTGTGGGTCCCACACTTTATTAGAATCGCTCTTTTTTGGATATCTCAGCCATTTCAAAACCAATTTTCATCAAATAAACGTCGAATTCCTCATAGAATTACATGCTCTTTCATATTTCATAAGAGGTTTCTCATTATCTCACCAAAAGTGTTAGAAACCTAAAATTAGGTCTCAACCAAAACTGTACGATCCCTTTAAACGATTTCCCATATATTCCATCAAATATGCGTATACGAGATATCTCAATTTCAACCTTAAAAAAGGCAAAAGCTCCATCCAGGGAGGTGGACCACCTCCCTGCTCCATCGTACGGGAAGGGTGGAGATAATACTCGCCCACGCCTTCTTCCTGCTCGCCCGCCCCTTCCCCCCCCCCCCATGCATGTAGACTGTGGCTACACTTTGAACATAAACAGTTTTCCAAATATGACACAAAATGTGTGCACCAAAACGTTTAACTGCAACCAAAAATTTACATAGAATCTCCTTCCACAGATTTGCTACACTTCTCTTCTGATTGAAAAATTTCCAGATATTCCAACAAAAGTGTACGCCAGATTGTTGAATTTCAGTAAAGGCTCCCTTGAACATGGGAGAGGTATCTTGCCACCATTCCATTGCTTGTTACCCACTTTAGACCTAGTACATTTTTGGGAATGACAATTTCCGAATTTTCCACAAAAAGTGTGCGCTATATCGCTTTATTTCAATTCTTAAAACCCAAAAGCTCCGCCGAGCGGGAGGGGGAATCCCCCTTCCCCTAAGCTCTTCCTCACTAGACTTTGTACATAATACTACACACAGATGATGCACCTTCGGAATAAGAGCTAAATTCCGTGATTTTAACACTTCGATGAAAAAGTATTGCGCCAAAAATTTGCACCAGATCGCTGAATTTAAGGTCTGAAAATGCAAAATCACCTTCGTTTGGAAGGGAAAATGCCCTTCGTGTGCATGCTTTTTCTGTTTGATTGCTGAACAGACAGCGTTCATGATATTCAGTGTAAGAATTAATACAAGACGTTTATTTAAATAATACCATTTTATAGCCTTAATGTTCAATAATAATCGACATGAAAATAATATTGCTTCCTTAAACAAGTGGGACTGTTTCAAGTCGATAAAACACGCAAAAACACGCAAAACAATGCATCAAATTGCACCATTTGCAACATCAAAATGCAAAAAGTTCTCATCATGGGAGGGGGGACACCCCCTCCCACACCCTCCCCTTCCCCCTCGTTCGCTCCGCTCGCTCGGGCTCAGTCGCCTTCATGATATTAAGAGTAAGAATTAATACAAAAAGTTCATTTTAATGATACCATTTTATATATATTATTGGCAAATTGTGCAATAATAATCTACACTAGAATATACTGCAACATTAAATAAGTGGGACTGTTTCAACTCGTTAAAACATGCAAAAACATGCATCAATTTGCACCATTTGCAACATCAAAATGCAAAAAGATCTCATACCATTAATAAGGAAAATTGTTCAATAATAATCTATATCAAAATATACTGCTACCTTAAACAGGTGGGACTATTTCAAGTCGACAAATGAAGCAAAAACATGCATCAAATTGCACCATTTACAACATCAAAATGCAAAAAGTTCTCACCGTGGGAGGGGGGCACCCCCCTCCAACACCCCCCCCCCCCTCCCTCGCTCGCTCCGCTCGCTCGTTTTCAATCGCGTTCATGATATTCAGTGTAAGAATTAATACAAGACATTTATTTAAATGATACCATATTATAGCCAAATTGTTCAATGATAATCGACATGAAATTATATTGGTACCTTAAACAAGTGGGACTGTTTCAATTCGATATTAAAAACACGCGCAAAAACATGCATCAAATCGCACCATTTACAACATCAAATGCAAAAAGTTCTTACCGTCGGAGGGGGGACACCCCCCTCCCACACCCTCCCCCCCCCCCCCCCAGCTCGCTCCGCTCGCTCGGGCTCGGTCGCTTCGCTCCCTCGCAGACTAACCGCCCCCCTAAGATCAAATCCTGGCTACGCCGTTGAGTCATAGAGTTATAATATTGAATGTTTTTTTTTTTTTTTTTTTTTATCTGTACCGTCTTTGCTTCAGGTTTTCGACATCACGAGTGTGAGCAGCGTCACCACGCACGACTTACAGGGATTCCTGGCGGCTCGCTTCTTTCACTTCTACGTGCACTCCTACACGGATTTTCCCGCCTTCAAACTCGAGATGTTTGGATGTATCGACTAGATTGATTTAATTTTATAAATATCTACATTTTCTGATGCCAAAATGTTATGGATTGATAGAAAAACAGGGATGATGTGCCCAAGATGTGGTACAAAGAAGTGTAATATATTATATAGAAATGAAAAACTTGTTTCATGATATTATTCTATATATTTTAGATGACAGTACTTTTTGTTCAATATGAACGGTTTGTGGATGAATATATTGTACTTCTTACAACAACAACAACAAAAATCAATGTGCAAACCACGATCACACATCTTTTCCTGGTATAATGAACTGGCTGTGTGAAGTTTCCACATTTATAATCTCTGAACATAAAAGTTTTTCTTTAATGTAGAATTATGAATTCCGTACCATTTCACGAGGTGCGAAACAACGTTACAGTGTAATTCGCGATAACGACGCACCCGTCAGCCTGTTTTAATGCATCACAGAAAATATCGAGAAAGGCATTTTCTCGTCTATATACACTGTTGATTAAATAACATCCAAAGCCACTGACGAGACACATATAAAACATTATCCCTGATTTCAATGAAAAGTAAAATAAACAACGAAAAATACCATACGTTGTATATTCATTTTTGTAAATACATTAGTACAAGCTAAGCATCATTTTTTTTTTTTTGACAATTGTGATTAGCCACAAACAATGAGTTTATAAACGCCGACTGTAAGTATGATTACGAATGTGTGGGGTTTTTTTATCAGCGTAGGTGGATTTGAGCAATCTCCCTCACAAAACGTATAAAGCATACTGATATGCACTAGTTACAGTAGAAATGACTATAAGAGCAAAGTGCATGTGACTTGGTCATCACTGAGCTTGATGGACACTTCTTGCACTCTTCATATATTTACGAAAACATTCACGTGGATTCTCATGATTCTGACGAACTTATAATTATATTACAACTAAGAAAGAACGAAGAGATCAAGACAAATCTGGAGCTTTCTGGAGCCATGTATCATTTGTTAGCTTTAAAGTTGATACTTTGCATGTTTCAAATTTGTACACTCCTGCCATATTCGTGATGATGATATAGTATGTGCATTATTAAAGAAAGCATTGTTATAAACATTACATTGTGTGCATTTTGTCTCTGCTTGGCATTAGAAAACCGTTGTGAATATTTTAACCTTTCTAACATGTCTAAACTGCTTTGAGGCAAGCCTCTCCTAAGAAAGATATCGGGATATAATGTATCATCTATATAGCTGATATCACACTCGCAGTAATGTAATTAATATTGACAAGGCTTCAGTTCTGGGCATTTTGAAAAGACTATCAAAATTACATGGTATACTTTTAGGTGCCTATATTCCAGAAATAACAGTGACCCTATCAGCAGCTTCTCAATCTGTTTGTTATCGATCTCCAAAATATCCTTTCTCTTCATCATCCTTGTTATAATCGTGGTTCACAATATTGTTGTTTTGAGCGGTTCATGCTTATTAATAACTATACATTGTCACATTCAGTCATCTTTTCAACACTTTGCTAGAAGAGAAGAATTGAATCTCCTTGCAAGAAATACTAATATCTCTCAACAAGGGTCTGCGCATCCCAACAGGAAGGTAACTATATCGCCCTCTACAGGGCGATATCTGCAGAGGAATATCAATAGTCGGGATCTTGGAGCTATGTTTCCTCTGATAGCTGATAAGTTATTATCTGTCTGTTATTCTCTCTTTCTCTTCCTGCAACTGTTTTCTGACATGTATGCCATGTATGCATGTCTTTCTCTTTTCTTCTTTCTTATGTCTGTTCACTTGAAAATCAAATTCAAAAGATGTAGAGTAAAAGTAGATTTCTGCAGCTACGGTGGGTGGGTGGGTAATGTTCTTTCATGTGTGTGTGTGTGTGTGGGGGGGGGGGCTTCTCTATTCTGCAATGATTATATACCGAGTATGTTTATTTTTATACTTGTTATACACGTACAGTTTATATTTCCCTACATGGCTCGCTACACGTAAGTGTTGATGGACAACCAGATAAGGTTGTCCGTTTGATGACGGGTTTAATTTGCAATTTTATTTACAAAATAATAAAAACACTACAGGAGCCATTTTTTTTTTTTTTTTGTTCCTGCTGTATTTTTACTCCTATTTTTGACTCATAAGATTTTACTCTTGATATATTATATATACATATATTTTTTTTCTTTCTTTAGGTGCTTGGTCTTATTGGCTATGATGATGAGTTCTACATGTTCTCTTATATGTCTAAAGGATAAATCTGTTTTGCTGATACAGCCCCCCCCCCCCCACACACACATATACATTCTGAAACACATTCGTATTACAATAGTACTACAATACTGGTCTCGAATCCAACTAGCTGTAACTACTAGTAGATGTTCTCCATATTTTAATTAATCGCATATACCACAAGTTAATCACTTCTATGTCGCCTTTTGCCATCACATTCATGATATCAAAAGAATATTATAAACCTATCTCCTTTTTTGTTTCTTTATATCGTTCTATATGCATTGTAAGACATTACCATGAGAACTAATCAAATATCAAACTCAGAAATGGGCCTACCTTTAACGGTAACTTAATGGTACGTTCACCCTTCACTGCACCAATGCACTTTCAAGGTTCACACGGGAGCCACCGTCATGATATCGTTGTTGTAAACATATTGTATATTAAAATAATCTATAGTATTGATTGACATAATCAGCAAGCTGAACATTCATTTACAACAAAAATGCTCATTGACGTGTATCTAACCGCCAAACAGATAAAGTTTCCATTCATAGAATGACCTTGTCGACTCTTTCAAAGCACGGTCGCGAATCATGACTCTGTTAATAAGCGTTGGCCCAAAATAACTTAACGAATTGTAAACTTTTTTTTTTGCCAGAAGTTGTTTTTGTTGTATAAATCTGATTGTGTACATTTTATGCGTGTGATGACAAAAGAATATGTTTGACTCATGATCAGGGTTGTGCAGAAAATTCCCAGATCACCCAACTGTGTGTGTGTGTAGGCGGGGTGGGGGTGTCATAAGGAGGAGTATGGGTTGGTGGAGCGTTCGAGATTAACGGACGTGTAGGTATACAGAATTTGCGTGTTTGGGGTATTATTTAGCTCCCATGTACTGTATCAAAGAGGGAATGCTGTTCAGTTTTCCTGCAAAAAGTAATTTTCCACCTACTTTGAGTAAAGGCTCAAGAGTGAAACACTTTCAAATCGCGCATTCTTTCCTAGATACTTTGAAAGACGGCCACTCTCCTCCATCGATCTTTCCATCATTTCAAAAGATAACAAAAAAGGACAACTATTATTCTGAGAAGAACACAACAATCTTTCTAACAACACAGTTTGGCTTTATCAAACAGCGTACAACCGCATAGTCCTTTAAAATAGACCTTAAGGCCCGAATTCACGAAGGTGGTACAAATGAAACCAAGGTTTAAGCCATGGACAAGTGTCGCATGGCCAAGTCGCCAAGTGTTGCATGGAATATTTCGTTACGAAATCAGTCTTTTCGTCGATGAAATGATTATTTTGTAACGAAATGACAACATTTTGTAACTTAATGAACATTTCGTCCACGAAATGATAATTTCGTTAATGAAATGGTTATTTTGTCAACGAAATGACCAATTTCGTGACGAAATATTCCGTGCGACACTTGGCGTTCCATGGTTTTTGTCCATGGTTTAAACCATGGTTTCATTTGTACCACCTTCGTGAATTCGGGCCCTAAAGGTTGCATGGCGGAGGAAAACTTAACCTCTAGCACTACCTGGACTTCTCGAAGCCGTTCGACACAATCACGAAAATCTGCCATGCAAACAGGGAGGGTTCGAGTGTTTGGAAGACTACCCGACAGAAACACACGTGCAGATTAATATGGGCGTGCAACATCACTGAAGCCAGTTGTATGGCGCATCACAGATCCGTTTTATTGTCTGACTAATTTATTTTTCCTCTAAATTTCTTCGCCACCCCCCCCCCCCACCGAACAAAAGAAAAGAAATGTTGAATTAGTACTAGAATACAAATGACGAAGCTATAGTTGTTGTTTTTTCACTCAAAGATGTAAATAAAGTCCTATCACAGCACACATCGCTTTTGATCAATCATCTTGCAACAGCACTATTCCTTTCAAATATTATTACAGTATAGACATCTATACGTACATCATTCGATCATCTTTAAGCTAAAATACAAACTCGTTAACCTTATATCATACAGGCAATGACGTCAAAAATAATGTTGCACTCAAGGGTCTGCAAGAAGTTTCAGCTGTCATTTCAGAATGAGTACGCAGATGCAGAAAATGTTGCTCTTGTACAATTTAGTTTGATGCGTCGTTGTCACGCCATTTATTGCAATGGATACGTTTGCTATAGTTTACGGCTCTAACAATATTATTCTACCTTTAGACGGGAAATTTATGGTTGTTAATTTTTGAACCTTTTTGAGACCGCTTCTGTTGCATCAAAGCTGTTATCCAGTGTGCAGTCGATATATGCCTTTAGTTACAAATGGCGCCATTCTTATAATCTTCAAACGTCTGCTGCCACGATGCCATGTCGTCCTTCCAGTCGGCATAGCTTTCCCGCCACTCTTTTTCCTCTTCACCAATGTCACCTGCAACCAATGAACGGAAAAAGAACACTCTGTGAACTTTCGTGGATTAACAATCATACTATCTGAGGTATAGTTACATTAGTCATCCGTCAAGAGTAGTATCAACACAGTTACAGTAATGTTACAACCATATGCCACTTTCGGTTACAGTTTGTTAATCCGAAAATAAAACACGGTTCATATTTTCGGCGGTTCGTTTGTGCTCACTTTTTTTTTTTTCATTTTCGTATAAACGAACCTTATTTCATTTTCGGATGAGCTAATGTAAGGAACATCAACCCTTTGGAATAACGCCACAATGTTCGGATTAGCGTACATGTAGGCATACAGAATTTGCGTGTTTCGGAATAACGAACCTTCGGGGAATAACGAACGTCACCCACAACCATCGTGCACTACGACATGAGAGCGCATTACGAGCAAAACAGATTTTAAACAACACGTTTCTGAATATCAGAGACATTCCTTTTTTCTCGTGACGTATATTAAGGTGTCTACTTACTCGTAAAGACCATTAAGGACGGGATATGGACGTTCCAGAAGTGGCAGCCCCTGGCCCTCGCAGCTCTCCCCACTTTAAGTTCAGGTGCCATCTCCTTGTGATGGAGCTCGGGGATGGTGTAGAGGGGCCAGAGATCCCTCCCACTCCCCTCTGGTGCACCCTCGCTGGGTTTGCTCGGATCTCTGCGAACATTGAAGTCGTTATCTTATCAAGATCGAGAAATTTTATTCGTATTTTAGGTCCATCAAAAAAATCCAACCTACGAGGGCTGTCCCTGGACAAGGTATGAACGATGCATTCATGCATTTCTCATCATTTCCTGTACGCCAATACAAGGAAAAAAACGAATAAGAATACCACTATAATATCATTATAATGTTTTCCCTCCTTCGATAACATTGTTTTGTGACGTGACCATTCAATTTAATGAATAAATACGTGAAAATAGGGAGATATAATTTATCATTGTGTTTTGTTTGCAATGATGTAATAATGTATAACGCTTACAATGAATGATATGCCAGGTTTTAAAAGAAAAGGACATTTTAATTTTATGCTACTCAATAATTACCTGCAATCAATCCGAAAAAGAAAGAAGAAAGAAGGAAACAAAAGGAGAAGTGCTTGATGTATAACTTTACCCAGATTTAACAAAGTTTGTCCAGAATTCCATGAATTTGACGGAGAGTTCATTCTCTTCTTCAGTCATATTGTGGCCCTTGATGTTGTAGAGCTCGTCAATGAAAGGTATGCCGAAGACAAAAGTCAGGTCCTCCCCGTGCCCTGCCCCTAGCCAAGGCGTGGACGGATACGAATCTCCGTACTGAAAGAAACTCCTTGAGCGTGCGCGGATATCAAGATATAAACAAAGATAATATGTTTCACCAAAGAAAAACAAGAATCGCTCTATTATGTAACTTTTGAGAAGAGAGAGATGGCTGCAATTTTTGTCAAAATCTGAGAAACAATCGCACAAAAATTAATGATTCTGTTCAGTTGAGATTGGGGAAAATTCATTCACAGACAGCGATTATTGCTTTCCAGCATGTATAACTGAAATCTGCATTTTTCCTCGACACCTTTTCACGGCGTTACAACTTTGAGATAAAACACTCTGGACTTTTTTGTAGGATCTTAACTTGATGTTGACCTTCTAACATGTTGTAACTACGATAACAAACTATCTAACTGTGTTGAGAAAAACACAGCATTCTCGACAATACCAACAAAATAAAACATAATATCAAATTCTGGATGATTACAATTGTTCGTCAATGAAAATATCTCAGTTAGGAATCATGAAAGCAAACCCTTTATTACTCAATTAGGTGCTTTCCTGTGGTAAATTATCATGGTATCAATTAAACATTTTCTACACAACTAAATGGGATTATTTTGTTGTCTTTTTTAGACTTCACTCAAAGCTACAATACCGTGCATCCCATTATCATACAAAACACGGTTAGGACGAAATTTCGGGTACAACTAAGTGAAATGAAAATTATCAAGCATATAATCTGTTTATAATGTTTATCTGTTATCTACCACGAAATTTCGATACAACGAAAGAAAACTGCCGGTCTCGAGAAAATTTGTTACAGCGGGAATCGCCTGCATTTACTTTGATGGTTCGTGGGTCATGAAGTACTTGAAAACGGGCAGGTTGGCCGAGGCATGAATCCGAGCAGTGCGGTCCATGTGGGAGGCAACGTCGAAATCGGTCCCGAAATCGACGAGTGGTCGGAAGTAGTCCGCCAACGGGTCATCGGCGATCGTCCAGTCAACGTACTCCTGCCAAGCGGCGTCGATGAGGACCGCATCGCCCATCCCGTAGCTGGTCAGGATGTAACCTATATACCACTCGAAAAAATCATTGCTGATTTGAGGCGGGGTGGGGCTGCCCACGTATCGCGGAAAGTAGGAAAACGGCGTCAGCGTGCCCTCGTCCCTGTTGAAGCCAATAAGGAGCGGTACCCGGGCAAAGTCTCCCTTATCGTAAAGATTTTTGGGTGTGTCGTCCAGAAATGTACCGTCCAGGGTGACCGGATATCCACCGTCTGACCAATATATCTACGAAAAAATACATTGAATTGAGGTACACAAACAGAGAAAGACATAGTTTTAAGGTCAATGAAGACAAAAATAACCGACAGAAAAAAAAAAAAACTTGACATAAAATTTACAAGAAAGTCTTTAGATTCAATCATATCGCTTCTGTGGCACAGGATATAATGTCGTTTCAAAAGGTGACATGACTTGTACATCATAATAACAACAACAACACACCACAACAGGTAAAGAGCATGCCTCTTGTAGTTCCATACGTGAGTACGTTAAACTACGCTTTAGAATTTATATTGTCATAACCATTACTGTATGAATATCATAAATATTCAATTTTAAAGAATGTTTTATTATTCATCAATCAAACAAAATGTTACAAAACAATATACGACATTTTCACATTGATTTCCCTGAGTATTACAATTTGAATGAATGAATTATTTCACAATCATAACTGTGTCACCTAACAAGGTCAACGTCATATACAGAATTTTACAATATACCTCATCATAAATATTAGATATCACCATCGATGATACAAATGATTTTCAAATTAATCATATTAGTATTTGTACGAATGATTTATTTTGATAATCTACCTCATCGGCAGCAGCTAAAAGTGCCTTGCTATCCTGGAGTTTGAGACATTCCACCAAGGCGTCGGAAGATGACGTGTCGCACCCCATGGCTACCCCGAGTTGTGTAGACAAACGCCGTTCTCTCTCGGGGTCGTCCAAAAAGGCCCAGAGATCGAAAGCACTTCCGCTCTGTTGTTTACAGATGAATAATGCAGGGTTGCATGCGGGGAATGGGGATAATGTTCGTTATTCCGAAGCGTCATTAGGCCGGAAATGAAATGAGATTCATTATTCCGAAAACTGAATTATTTACGTTATTCCGAAGGTTCGTCATTGTACGAAAATGAAAGAAGGGTTCCTTATTCCGAAGGTTCATTAATTAAAAATTGAAAACAACAACAACAACAACAATAACAACATCAAAACAAACAAACAAACAAACAAACAAAAAACTAACAATGAGCCTTCGGAACAACGAGAAGTTTTCGTTTATTGATTAACGAATCTTCGGAATAACGGATCTTTTTCTTTTTTTTTTCATTTTCGGATTAACGAACCTTAAGAAGAACGAACTATAACCCTATAACCGCACGGATACTCCTTTCTGATAATTATAATGCATGCCTTTTTTTTTTCTAAGAGCATGGATGCGCATGGAAGATAATGTATATGGTTACAGCGTACGCATCATTTACTTAAGAAAAAGATCTTGAAATCAGTACCAAACAAGAAATAATGATAAGGGAAATTTCAAGTCCAACAGTGAGTGAAATAAACATAGAGTCTGGAAATAACATAAATAGATCAAATGAGTTGCATATAACAGCACAAGCATACTACCACCTTCATTAAATTCATAGGAATATGTGGGAAAAATGAAGTTGCTTCACGTTGGTTTTGTCCACTCAGCAGAAAGCTGTACCACTATAGCTTATTTCATGAGATCTGTAAAATGTCTTGTGGCCTGCTAGCCATAAACTTTAAGTCAGCTTTTCTTTTGGAGGACGCTCATCAACCCGCATTAATCGCCGGTCGGATTGGAAAAAAAAAAAGATAACATAATTTACAAGAGAGCAGTTACCTCACAGCAATGTAGCCATGCGATCAGTTGTTTCAGATCAGCCTTGGGCTCATACTGTTTGTTTTACACGTGCACAGTACATGCAGGCCCTCGTTAAAGTCTTCTTGATATTTGTCAACGGTGACATAATTTGCAATGCAAACTTTCCTTCATAGTGCACATGAGATAGGGTATGGTCGAAGCCTTATACATGAAAGTTATATGCCCCAGAAAGGGGGTACTGAGGATTCAGTCGTGAACTCTTTTGGCCACAAACTGACAAACGAAAAAAAAAAATAGAAATAAAGAATACAGTTTGACTGCAAAAAAGAGGAAATATTTGTAATACTACGGATATAGAAAATATACAAACCTACAATTAATAGCAAAATAGGTTTTTACCAAGGAGGTACTATAGGCGCCTAGTTATAGCTCTTTGGTTTTACATCGTTCCCCCTCGATGCCCGGCCAGAGCATCAAGCGTTATGACCCTGGACCAAGGTTAATAACCAGAAGCAGCAAGATGGACTCTACGGGCCTGTTGCATGAAACTTTTTACCTGAGAAAAACTCGTGTAAGAACAGAAAACTCAGGTTAGTATGATTCTGACATTGACTTCAACACAGGAAAAAAAGAAAATCTGAGATTTCTCAGATAAAAAGTGTTATGCAACAGGCCCCACATCCCTATTCCACCCCACCCTCATAAACACAAATCAAATCACGTTACGCGGCACCTGGCCTTGATGTAACGATTTAAGTACTGCAGTATATCGTATCTCGCTATACTAAAATGTCTTTATGCTCTATTATAGTTGCAAAATACGAATGACGTCACTGACGATCATACCAGTATAATTGTTGTGCAACGCAAAGTTTTACATTGACACACGAGGAGATACGTATAAAAGCACGGTGGTACTCGTATCAAACTTTTCCCTATAAGTGCCAGAAATAATAATTCTCATTTATCTGTGATGTATATTTTTCACCTGCTGGCATAATCATGACGAATGTACAGTCAATACAGGTCTATAGGTTTCTTCCCTTTTTGTCACAAAGCACTGATGTTAATATAGTTTACTACCTGAATTTGTAGCTTATGCAGACTATTTCTTACCTGCATCATCGCCTGAGTAAAGTATCCCCGGCTAAGTTTGGACACGATATGGAAACCGACACTAGACGAGCCTGCGCTTTCCCCGAAAATGGTGATCTTGTCTTTGTCTCCTCCGAAAGCTGCAGAATGATGGAGGTAAAACGTGATTGGCAGCATTAACGTCTGGCACTAAGAATTTGGTTGTAGAAATTCTAACCATATTAGTTGTATTCTCTAATCTCCCTCTCTCTTCATCTTTTTTTTCTAAAACGAAGAGATATAGACTGAATGTAACTATGTGCATACTAAACATTACGCCCCGTTTTAACAGAGCTTTTCAAGCCAGAGTTACCGCGACAACGTCTGGGCAATCTTTATTTACCCTGCCTGTTAAAACGGTCCCCGCAAAATGTTGCTCGGACGTTGTCGCGGTAACTTTCACCAAATTCTACTCTGGCCAGCTATAGAGTAGTTACCCTGACATTACTCCGACATTTCCCCATACCCCCGACAACCATTCTGGCGGTAGCATTTCTTTGATACACTCAATACGCATGCGCAATAGTCCAAACGGGTAGGTTGTTATGGACACCTACCCGGAGGTTTTCGGCCCCTCGCTCTCTCCTGCGGTTTTATTGCCAAAGGCAAGGAATTTTGTTCTCCGGATGTTGTCCCGACGTTGTCGGGGTAAGGTCGGTTAAAACATGGGCTTTATTTTCTATCGTCTACAATGATATTGCATTATCATTTCTCCACGTCAAGTATATAGCTATCATCTATAAAAAGCGATCTTTCCTCCAAAGCAGACTCATGGCTCTAACGAGTATTTTTCTTCAGGAATTTTAAAGCATTATAGCCTTTGCTTGTTGAAATCTTCCACTTCTCACATTAGAATATCTAGGACCCATAAGAAGGAAAAAATGCCCACACATAATTGGAAAAGTGAATCACTTCTAGAGATTGATTTTTAAAGATATATACAGAGAAAGTACCTATTTAGAATAGATTTATCAAACCCAGCTATTAACCTTGCGATAAACCACGACAGAGTCTGAATTAAACATGGACATCGATCACCATCAGCTTACTGACTGATAGTTTCTACTCCATCAGATTATAGTAAAGTCATCAAAAACTGTTGTATTTCGATCCGAGCAGCCTACATATCCAAAACGAAGCAAGAAAACTCGATAATCCAAATTTATTTCAACCACAAATATAAAAAACAACAACACTCAAAACACCGTCCTCGTACCAGCAATGTTTTCATTGATCCATTTCAGGGCAGCCACTTGGTCCATCATTCCAAAATTTCCAGGAGCAACGTCATCCTCTACAGATACAGAAAGGGTGGATAATAATGAATTACGCATAATAGTACGGAATAAAGAGAAAAGAAAAAAAAAACCATGTAATATAAAAGAAGCAAATTGGAAAGAATGGGAAAAGTGTTTATCACTGCATGTGTTGTTTGATTCCTTCTGTATGTGCAGGGGACGCGGAATAAGAGTTTGGGACTCAAAGTAATCTTGGTTCTTTAAAAATAAAATGTCGAAAAAAAGAATAGAAGAGAAGCCTGTACTTCCATGTATGAGTTACACCCCGAGATTATTCCAAACCAGGTTAGGACGATATTGGGCAGAGGTAGCACTGAACCTGATCCTACAGTATGTAGGTACTGGGGTGCTACCAGAATAAGAACTTTGTATACTGTTCTCGTGATACAGAACAAAATAGAACAGAACACGAAAAAGCAAAGTAAAGCAAAGCAAAACATATCAAAACAATACATACTTTAGATGTCATATGTGGGAACAAAACTTCACCTGTTGAAAACTGTGCAAATACGCCCAGGCGGTAATTTATGGCCACCATTATGACGTCACCGACGGTTACCAATGGGATACCGCTGTAATCGTATGACATGGCCGTGTCGGCACTGAAGCTTCCCCCATGAATCCATACCATCACAGGGATGCCAGCAGAAGACTGCATGATGGAATAATGATGCAAAGAAAGGTTTCTCAATGAAGATAATTCATTTCGTCACCTCTGCATGAAAAAAGCACCACGGCCGTAAATCATGGCCACTTCTGCGGGCCTGAAGCAAGTCTGACTTAACGTGGTAAAAAAAGATTGTAACGAAAATTAATGGTCAGCACTTAACCGTCAGAATGTATCAAGCAAAACTATATCACGCAGGATCTTCCAATATAGTTTTCTTTTGATTCCTGTCCCTAAGGCTGGGCTTTCCGTCCGGCTACCTTGGTCAGACTTTACCATTATATCCTATAGCATTGCCAGGTAACCATTAATACACAGGGGTAGAGATGTACATGGTGTATAAATTTATACTGCCGCAGGACGTAGGCTCTTGACACTGCTTGATGAGATTTGAACTCGAGACCTTCATTGATTGACAGTAAAAAGTCTTTATGTCACAGTGCCACCTCTGTTGATTACGATTATCATTTGAAATAATTGTAGTAAGGGAGATCACGGTTCAGTCTAGAAGGTCTATCTCACTCATGAAGGAAACTCCGCCGCGACCGCCGCGACTGGCGCGATTCCTGCGAATCTCAAGACCAAGAAATGGCGACCAAGAAGGCGACTCGAAGACGATGTCCGAGACGTCTCGAAACACGGTGACAACTTATTCGACAAGAAGTCGCGAAGACGTCGCCGCGACGTCTTCGGTAGGTCGCCAATGGGTCTCCGCATGGGTCGCAGAGACGTCTTTGAGACCTTGGAGAGCTCGCGGACAAAATTAAAGTCTCCGCGACTCACGGTTGTGACTAAGGAGACGTCGCGGAGACATTGCGGAGACGTCTCCGAGACTAGCTGGAGACTAGATAAAGTCTTGGGGGGGGGGGGGGATCGAACATGGTCGATTCTCTCGCGACTCCCCGGAGACCAGGGTGTCTCCAAGAAACGTCTCTGCGACCGTACCGCCACCACTTCGCGAACATCAAGGCTCGAGTCGCCATCAGGTCACCACCTATCTCCAAGCCAGTGAGATACCCACTTAACCTGGCAGCTTACCTGCACTGGGCTTGGGGCGAAAATGTTAAGGTACAAACAATCCTCCGACATCACGGGTACGGGCGAACTCTCGTACGGCGTCTGGAGACAACCCGGTGAAAACTCGGTAGCATTTCTCTCACCGTCCCATGCTACCTTGGGCTGTGGCGGTGTAAAGCGCTCCGGAGGATCGGCGTAGGGTACTCCCTGAATAAAAGAAAGAACATGGATGAAGAACGGGTAACTCATTTAAACCTATCCTTAAGGACGTACAATACTGAATCTGTTACAGCATATAAAGAACCACGTGTAGGTCTATCGTTCACCAAAATACAACGCGGCTTTTTCTATCACCAAACATCAGATAAAAACCCTGTCTAGACGCCATTCTCTCTGTCTTTGAACGCGGAACGATAGAATAGTCATGATAATAATGACAATGACGATAATGGTGACATTGATAATGATAATAATAACAACGCTCATTACAATAAGAATAGCACTGATAATGATAATGATGAAACGAGTTTAATAATATAGAACGCCTGACAGTATATTCAATGATTTGACTGCAAAAGCTCCTTATGTACTTGCACATGCATGCGCACTGTAAGATGTAAATACTAGGCTATTGACGTAGTCGTCAACCTTTGCCATGAGTGGTGCCAACATAAATGAAACGGTTTTAAAATTGCATTTGTTTGCGAGGGCTTTAAGATATTTTTAACACTTAAATCCTTACTTATTCCTTACAACAGCCTCATGATTTCTGAAAAGTGGCATGTTTTTCTTCTTTTTTTACCGGCCCCGCGATTATAGGTGGGCCCATACATCCGCGATGAAAAAAAAGAAAAAGAAGAAGATAAAATTACTGAAGTTGTGGCATCTGATCGAGTTTTGTTACTTAACTCTAAAGAGTAGGTATGGATTAGACCCCATAAGACGATCGTAGGGTTACGTGTCTCACACTCGTCTTTTATCACAATGCAAACACAGACTAACAACCCTGGCTCAAAACTAAGGCAGATTGGACAGATACTGTGACGTTCGTCAACACGCGCTCTAAATGAAGCAATTTGTTGAAATTCTCCTTATATATAGGCACTTTGTTGGGGATGAGAAACCCGGATGAGAAGGTAAGAAGGTGAGAAGGTAATATGCGAAAATTAAGCTATTAATATAGGCGCCTTTGGTACTCTGTGTGAGAATCAGAGTAGGCAGTCTGCAAAAGCTCACTTCGGCGCCATAGATATGGGACCAGGAGCCCGTTGCATAAAAGTTGCAATTATGGTAACTTTGCCATCCAATGGTAACTTCCATGGAATTCTTGATTTTGATTGGCTGTTGAGTATTGTTGCCATGGTAGTTACCATTGGATGGCAAAGTTGCCATAATTGTAACTTTTATGCAACGGGCCCCAGAAGGCGGGAAGGCAATTGTATTATACAACTTGTCGAGTACACTATGGAGGAGGCAAGGGGCCATTACCGATATTGTTCTAAAAAACCCCAAAACAAAACAAACGAAAACAAAAAGGCACTTGTAATATGGCCCGTCATATCCAAGTCGGTTTTTTTGTTGTTGTCTGTTGTTGTTGTTTTTTTTTTGCCACACAGTTCGTTCCCGCTATCATAAACAAGCAGAGCTGATGAATTATACTATGCTCTAATAATTAGTATGTTTTAATTTATCAGTTAAGAAAAACTGTGAGAAATACAGAAATTCGATGAAGTATGACTAGTGTCTTCATTTTTTTTTTCAAACCGGCATTTTTTTTTCCTTCATTTTTTTTTTTTTTTTTTTTTTTTTTTTTTTTTTAACAGCAGGTCTACAATGCATTAATATTTTTGATAGTACGGGCGAACTCTCGGTTGATGGTACAAAACCTTTACATCGGCCGAAATGGGATCAACAATATATTTTTTTTTCTCAACATAATGATTGCACGCTTTGGATAGAGTAGCACTTCATAAGATGAAATTAGCTGGGCAGATATTCTTTATCTTCAATGCACCCATGAGCAAAATTATGTAAAAGATGTGAAATCGAGAAGTAGGCCCTACATTGTTTTTCCTACCAGAAAGACGTCGATGTCACGTGATTTTCCGATGTACTCGTCTTCGCTGAAGTGCACCGTCTTGCCGACAAGGATTCCCTCGTTGACTCTCACTTGAGGGTTCTGGGAGTTAACCGTCACGAGGACAGCGAAAACTCCCCAAATGGTGCGAAATGACTGCATCATAACATCGGACACTGGACTTCTAACTTTCAAATAACGATGATCCCGTTACAGTTTAAACTCGTCAGAAGGACTGGAATGGTTGCAGTTGGATGCCGGACGCGTTTTTCTTTTACTGTGCGTAATTATCACTGCAAACTTGTTAGGGGGAGCCTGTATCACTTGCCTATACAGAGTTGTCTTACACAATGCAATCATCGGATCGAGACCTTCTCATGATTCTCCGTAAGAGGTTTAGACATGATGTAAGTGAGCAATCTTATCTGTGTAACGTATTGGAGAAGAATACTGGAAAAACAAGATTTGATTGCTTTGACCCTGGGCGATACGCAACATTTTCTGCTCCTAAAGTTAAGAACGTCGTTAGGAGTGCAAATAAATTAAACTCAGAGCGACTCACAAGGCCTCGGCAGAGACAGATAGGTAAAGACTGACAAACGGATAGAGACTTGTATATTTTACACATTTACAGATAAACATAGTACATACATACACACATACACGTACACACACACACACACACACACACAAACGAACAAGAATACATACGCTATATACAAACACAGGGGAGGCGGAACGGGGGGGGGGGGGGAGGGAGGGGACTGCAGCGCCGACATTTTATCTTAAAACAAGGAAAAGTGGAAATTACGCGGTGCGTAATATATGTCCCCGCCGGAAGTAGCATTTTGTAGCAAAATGTACAATATAGGTCAAAAATCAAGGTCAAAGATCAAAGAAGTCAAAGGTCAAAATTCTGTGTAGAAGTTTTGAAGTGCTCACCTAGTGCCATCACATAAAGCAAACGGAATCGAAGTCGGGTTAGAAGTGGCGAAGGAGTAGCATTTTGTACCAAAATGTACAACAAAATGTAGGTCAAAAATTAAGGTCAAAGGTCAAAGAAGTCAAAGGTCAAAATTCTGCGTAGAAGTTTTGAAGCCCTCACCTAGTGCCATCACATAAATCAGACAGAATCGAAATCGGGTAAGAAATGGCGAAGGAGTAGCATTTTGTAGCAAAATGTACAATACAGGTCAAAAATCAAGGTCAAAGGTCAAAGAAGTCAAAGGTCAAAATTCTGTGTAGAAGTTTTGAAGCCCTCACCTAGTGCCATCACATAAAGCAAACAGAATCAAAATCAGGTTAGAAATGGCGAAGGAGTAGCATTTTGTAGCAAAATGTACAATACAGGTCAAAAATCAAGGTCAAAGAAGTCAAAGGTAAAAATTCTGTATAAAAGTTTTGAAGCCCTCACCTAGTGCCATCACATAAAGCAAACGGAATCGAAATCGGGTTAGAAATGGCGAAGGAGTAGCATTTTGTAGCAAAATGTACAACAAAATGTAGGTCAAAAATTAATGTCAAAGGTCAAAGAAGTCAAAGGTCAAAATTCTGTGTAGAAGTTTTGAAGCCCTCACCTAGTGCCATCACATAAATCAAACAGAATCGAAATCGGGTAAGAAATGGCGAAGGAGTAGCATTTTGTAGCAAAATTTACAATACAGGTCAAAAATCAAGGTCAAAGGTCAAAGAAGTCAAAGGTCAAAATTCTGTGCAGAAGTTTTGAAGCCCTCACCTAGTGCCATCACATAAAGCAAACGGAATCGAAATCGAGTAAGAAATGGCAAAGGAGTAGCATTTTGTAGCCAATGTACAATATGGGTCAAAAATGAAGGTCAAAGGCCAAAGAAGTCAAAGGTCAAAACTCTGTGTAGAAGTTTTGAAGCCCTCACCTAGTGCCATCACATAAAGCAAACGAAATCGAAATCGGGTAAGAAATGGCGAAGGAGTAGCATTTTGTAGCAAAATGTACAATACAGGTCAAAAATCAAGGTCAAAGAAGTCAAAGGTAAAAATTCTGTATAAAAGTTTTGAAGCCCTCACCTAGTGCCATCACATAAAGCAAACGGAATCGAAATCGGGTTAGAAATGGCGAAGGAGTAGCATTTTGTACCAAAATGTACAACAAAATGTAGGTCAAAATTTAAGGTCAAAGAAGTCAAAGAAGTCAAAGGTCAAAATTCTGTGTAAGGTTTTGAAGCCCTCACCTAGTGCCATCACATAAATCAAACAGAATCGAAATCGGGTAAGAAATGGCGAAGGAGTAGCATTTTGTAGCAAAATGTACAATACAGGTCAAAAATCAAGGTCAAAGGTCAAAGAAGTCAAAGGTCAAAATTCTGTGTAGAAGTTTTGAAGCCCTCACCTAGTGCCATCACATAAAGCAAACAGAATCGAAATAGGGTTAGAAATGGCGAAGGAGTAGCATTTTGTAGCCAATGTACAATATGGGTCAAAAATCAATGTCAAAGGTCAAAGAAGTCAAAGGTCAAAATTCTGTGTAGAAGTTTTGAAGCCCTCACCTAGTGCCATCACATAAAGCAAACGAAATCGAAATCGGGTAAGAAATGGCAAAGGAGTAGCATTTTGTAGCAAAATGTACAATACAGGTCAAAAATCAAGGTCAAAGAAGTCAAAGGTCAAAATTCTGTATAGAAGTTTTGAAGCCCTCACCTAGTGCCATCACATAAAGCAAGCGGAATTGAAATCGGGTTAGAAATGGCGAAGGAGTAGCATTTTGTAGCAAAATGTACAATATAGGTCAAACGGACACATGGACACACACACGTACGGAGCCCGTTTTATAGTCCCCTGCTCGAACTCGTTCGGCGGGGACAAAAAAAAAAGAAGAGGAAATATCAGCGCCTATGACTACCCAAAGGGTCCCCTTAGATGGGCCTACTTCTAGTCTATAAGTGGGGGGCTCGACCCCAGCAGCCCCCCTCCTGAAAAAAAAAATGATCCGCAGTCTCTGATACATACAGTACACTACTACGAACTCAGCTTTCAGAATAGCGCGCGTATCAGTCTTTTTTCTTTTTTTTTCTTTTTTCCCCCGATGAATGTACCTTCGGAATAAGGAACCTAACTTCATTCTGGGAAAATGGAGGCCTTACTTTATATCAAGAATTCCCACTTGTAATGTATATACTTCACAGCTCCCCTACCCTACAAAAGAAAAGGAAAAAAAAAAAAGAAGAAAAAACAAACAAACGTTCCGCGGTCCCTAATACATACGTATACTACAACGAACAATACATACGCTCCTATACGAACACTCTGACGAAGATTCAGAACAAAGCACTTTTTCTTTTTTTTTCATTCTCGATTTCACGAGCCTTCAGAATAACAAACTTTTTTTTCATTTTCAGATAAACGAACCTTCCAAATAACGACCAAATTATTAGGCGCACACACACACACACACACACACACCACAGCACCTACAAATAAAGTTACATGTGTTCAATGGGTCATGAACTGGCTGATTATGATAAGAGTACTTAAAATCAAACAATAACAATACAATCAATGAATATCAACAGAAGCACACAGAGAGAAATAAAAAGATGCACACATTGCTGTTGGTTTTTTTTTTTTCTCCAATTTATAGGCCATACCTTGCCAATTCAATTAATCTGGAACATAATAATAATGCAACAAAATATTTTGCACACATAAATGACAGAGGCTTTATCTTCTTAAACAAATTTATACATGCAGCAGCAATTCGATTCATTATGAGTACAAAACTATACATTCATCTGAGAGCAATGAGAAAGTACAAGTCATTATAAGAGTACATGTATTATTCAAATGAGTTAATAGCAACACTGATCCTGAGTATTGATAGTTAAAGGAGTCATCGACTGCTGTTCAGACTACAAATGACACTTTACTACCAATTGACAGATACTGCATAATCTAGGAAATATATTTTGTTTAAGCACAGCTATATAGTAATCTTTGAATGGATGTGCACCAAAATCTCCCATGGCCCGAAGTGTAAGCATAAGTATGATACTATTTGATCCACTGAAAGTGATGACAGAGGAAGTCTTGACAGGTAAAATATAATGGGAGTGAACTAAATAACCAATTTCAGACTAACTGTGTATGTCCAGTGTCTAGCTCTCTTTTTGTAATATGTTCCTGCTGAAATTTGAATCATAAACATGGGGAAAAAATGTGCAGTCTGCACCCCCCCCCCTTCCCAAGAAGAGATGTCACTGCCTTCCCCCAAATCTTATAATGTGATGCTTGATATGTGTTTAGTTTGTCTCCTGCTAGGGAGCATAAACTCCAGATCGAGCATCGTAATTATTCAAAGAATAAAAGAGACAGAATGGACGATATATATGCTGAATTTAAGTAGTTGACCAGTTTGTTTTTGAGCTCTACAGCCCATCAGGCGATGAAGTAGGGAAAAGTTATTTGAATTCAATGAAATAAAACCCCATGTATCAATTTCTACTGCTTAATCATTTCACCTCTATGCCTAGTAGGAGTTGTTTTCCAGTCGCCCACTAAAATTTGACTACAGCATTGCACTTGCTCCTGCTGAATTCTTTGCTAAATTTGACAGCAAGCCATCACCCATACTGGCGACAGCACTCCCCAAAGAAGCGTATTTCAGTTTCTTTCATTTGATGCATGTCCTATTCTCCACAAGCAGTTAAATTTCTATGAATTCAAACATTCAATCAAGCTACAAAATAATCAGCATTCACCTTCTTCTGTGCATGTTTGCTTGTATCTATTTCAGCCTGCGATAACACCTTTGATATTTTTCCTTATTCACCATTGCAAGGAATGATATGCTACTTATCTTGAAACATGCCAACATATACAGTAATGTGAAAACACAGTCCGTACTGTCATCATATTAATTCGTTTTCAATTAATTATGAATGCACATTAACTTTTTTTTTCTCTCTTACAAGCACTTGTTCCTGTTGCCATCCATCAAATCATAGAAAGTGTTATACTTTGCATAATAACTGGCCATCATACTTAAAATTCGAAAGAATGACAGTATGATCACAAAATCGCTGATACAGTATAAAATCATACAGGATACAGCAAACCCTAAAGCCGTAAATTACGCGTACATCTTTTTCCTCTTTACTTAACCTATTCCATACTAAATTCTGAAATCCCCATAAACATAATACACACACTACCAGGTTCCCATAGGGAACAAATTAACTTCCTTTCACCACAATCAAAGCTCTGACTGTTGGAGGAAGAAGGTCTCCTGTCCTCCTTATACTGCCTTCTCCATGATGTACAAGTTGGGTCATTACACACATCTGTTGCGAGCCTGTAATTCCTAGAATAGTATCAGATTTACATGTGTCCAATCATTGTGGAATACACTACCTAAAACCAACCTCCTTAAAAAAAAAACCAAAAAAAAAAAACAAACAACCCAAAAAAACAAAAAAAAAACAAAAAAAAAAACAAACAACCCAAAAAAAAAAAAAAAAAAACCAACCCTAAAGCAACGTTATAAAAAAGAGATCGACTTTGTAGGTTGCTGGATGTTAGAAGGAGTATCGTTTTGGGTGTAAGAGGTTGTGTGTTTGGTATATGGTGTTGAGTGTTCAGTACTTGGTGTTAGGCATTGGGTGTTGAGTGGTGGTGGTGGTGTTCCTTGTTGCTAAACTTAAGGTTTCTATTATGTAATAGTTTCGAGATCTTTATTTTCCCAGTATTTTTTTTTCAGAGCTCCATGAATAGAATAATGAGCTTATTGGGAAACTCAAATTGTAGACAATCCTAAAAACTCACAGTTCACACAATTGAGTAATCTATAGTCACATAAAAACATCATAACAAAGAATGGACTACTAGTATCTAAATTCATATGACTTTCTGCATAATTTGACGAAACTATCATGGAACTTGCACAAACTACATATACTTCTGGTCACATCTTGGCAAAAGTATCAAAGATGAAATAAAATTGCAAATCTATTTAGAATGTCACAGGCATCACAAAATGACAACCATGGCCCTATGCTATATGATTAATAACCATTCTTTTCAACAACAACATCAAAAATTAAGAAAGATAGTGGCACCACATATCAAAATGGAAGCACATTAACAAGGTGTAATTTACATTTATCATTACAAATTTGTGATGTACACTGTAGCATGTTCAAGAGTAACTGCCTTCCATAGAGTCCCAGGATACATGACTATTAACTAGCACACAATGGGGATGTTGTGTTAACCTACACAATTATTGTCCACGTTCATTTGATCAGCGATCCGTATTGTATGTTCTTCGGATTTCATTGTGCGTTTATGTCTCTTTTCTCATAAGAAATCTGGCAGTGGATCTTGGCACTGGCTGAAAACTCGATAGGGACATTGGACATACACAAACAAAGACAATCTATTCATTTATACTTACTGCATGATGGCTATTTATAATTTTTTCATTAGCAGCAACATTTTGGCAACTGTGTATCCCATTTAGAATGTATTTGGGAAAATTTTAAGACATTTTCAGTGAGTTATTGAAATTGCAATCACGAACCAGATTAGCAGAAAGAGACAGAATCATGATCACTTTCAAGAGAAAAGTGAACAATTTCACACCTTGCTGACAACATATAATGCAAGTATGTTATGTTATGCAATATTTCTGTGGATTTCGAAAATATTTGGTCAACTCCTAAAAGTCACAAAATGAATATTCATGTCGAGTACCTGACACATTCCTGGCTATATTCCAGCTAAGCATCACAATTTCTGATAAAATTTCAGTTTGAGCACCATTATTTGGGAAAAATTCACTTCATTGCACGCATTCATGATAATGAAGATGTATGGAGGCACTGTGTTGTGTTGTGACAAAGGCAACATTCGGATTACCACAGAACTCACAGGTTTGTAGACAAATATATTGCTCACTTCTTTAGACTTCTATACTAGTAGAGGGTGGTAGATGATTCAAACAGACTGCGGATGAGGTAATGTCTAAATGGAGATGTCTTACAATAAACCAGAAATTTTGGCTTGCATGAAACTTTCGCAACTTTTGAGTCAAGATTCATGAAGGTAAAGTGCATATAATGATGATGATAATAATAATAATAATAATAATAATAATAATAATAATAACAATAATAATAATAATAATAATAATAATAATAATAATAATAATAATAACAATAACAATAACAATAGTAATATTAATAATAATAATAATAATAATAATAATAATAATAATAATAATAATAATAATAACATCAACAACAATAATAATAATAATAATAATGAAATAATAATATTATTAATAATAATAATAATAATTATAATAATAATAATAATCTTGCTGACTTTGAATATCATCTATAATCCTGTTTCTCAACCATAATGTCGGCAACAAACAAGAAAGAAAGAAGAATAATAAAATAAAAAGAGTTATAATTGATCTGACTGGGCCTCAAAAACATTTGTAGGAGGCAAAGTGGGCCTTGGGTTGAAAAAGACTTGACAAGCATGGATCTATAACATAAGAAAAAACACACACAAAAAAAAAAAAATGAGTTGGGCGGATTTCATGAAATAAGATATTTGCATCGTAGGCAGTAGTGTTGGCACTTCCTGTTGGTGAGAATGAAGAGATAACCTTTGACCTCTAAGGCATTAGCTATAATTGTAAACAGAGATTACCTTGACTTCTGCCTCTCCCCTCCCACAATGGGCATAATAAAGTGTATATATCCCTGAAATGTGGGCAATTTCATTCACTTCTCATCCTTTAAATAGCAAAGCAACAATCTAAGAAAGGATATATGTTCTTTTTGCTGTACTTTTTGTATGCTAACACAGTATTTCAGTTTTTCTTGTATTTTTCTAATATTCTGATGGAGGAATATTTCAACGCGATGAGATCAAGGGCTCTTTGTCTTTCATATTAAGCGATAACCATTTGCATCACTTTGCTTTATCATATTGAACAGATATTCCATTGATTATAAACACTAATTATCTGAGAAATCTTGCAATTTCTGCAAATGAGTTGATTTTCAATATCAAAAGAATTCAATGTTCATCAACATAACAGACAAAACAGGATCAAGAAGGGATACTCCTGGGACACTAAGAAAATGTGAATGTAATCATGCATAATGTAGAGATTTATCATGACATTATGTGCCACTTGTCACTGCCCAATTTCAAGTATGATGCACCTTTTGCACAATCTACGCCGAGGGCGTGGATGAACAAATCTTAACGCTGATTCACAGAAATGAAAGACACTTGAGCCATCGACAGCAATATCGAAATATAAATCCCTTTGGTTATACAATCATGGCATTCTATTCATGCTTCGTGGGCATACAAAAAACTATGTCACTGATGTACATACAAGTCCTGTAACAGTCAAACTTTTATGTACATAGATACAACACACATGCATGTATACATTGTACATGTGCACTTGTATAACAAGATATTCCTCGAGTATTGCATTGGTTTACTTAATTTTGTACAATATGCTATGAAATGTTACCCTTTGCACACTTCAGTAACTGGATTTTCCCTCCATGGCCAGAACTTCTTTGTCTTTGGGAACTGTTCACACGCAGGCATTGAAGTCACTGGCCATTGCTCAGCCCCACCGCCTCATCCCATACTGAGTGTATCTTGAACGTGCAACATACGACGACCTGAGCAGCACAGCGCAATGAAGGAAGCTTTCTTTGATCGCGATCTTGTTTAAAAAAAAAAAAAAAAAAATGGTGCCTTGTGGCTAGATTCATCAAATGCTTGCAAACTCTATCCATAGATGAAAACTGAGCACATTCAAAAATTTCTCAGACCACCTAAGCTACACCACAAACCTCTAGTGTCTTTAATATGAAAGCTTAATGGCAGTGCAAACATTCCAACTTCAGGGTATTTTCATTTTTCATGCACCACTGCTGTTACTCTGTCCCAGTCTACAGTGAGCTATTGTGGTGGACAGATTGTGGTGGACAAATAAACCTTTTTTTACAACAGAACATGATGTCTATTTACGAATGGCAGAGTTGCAGACAAGAGTACTGTACAACAGATATCTTAACATGAGTCAACGAATTGGTACACACTCTAGGCCAAGTTCTCAATACCTACTGGGCATGGTGTGATTGGCAGAAAACTCCTGCTGTGAAACCATGCACGCCTCTCCACAATCAGTGGCAGTGACAACACCCCTTGAGCATAGAAAATAAATGAGCAAATATGCAAGAAACACAAATAGACAAATTGACAAAAAAAAAAAAAAATGGAAATAACAATGAAGAAAATGATATTTAAAAAAATAAAAACCAATTCCCTTTGTGCGACTCAACATTTTTCACACGGCTCAGGAGTTGGCACCTTAAAGCAGGAGAGAGAACTCTTGATAAGAATGCATGACAAACTGATATGATACACTATATGGTAGGAAAAACAATTTATAAAACAGATAGTCCATTCCAAAATGTAAGATAAAGTCTGTGCCTTCGGAAGAACTTGGGGACATCATTCACAGCACATTTATTCTCAGAAACAAAAGGGAAATCATATCCCGACTGTGGATGGTGCCGCCACATGGTACAAACTTTGGTGTCATAACATGAAGATTTCCTCTTAGCATTGCTTCTTTTACATACATTTCCATCTGGTTTTCCCTTGGCACAGAATGATATCAACTACAGCTCATATCCTCTGCACATGCTTATGCATGGCAGTGTAATTCCATGACCTATCCCACGGGATACGCAAAATCTTTATCCCAGTGCAATGTTTTCAAAATCATGCCTACCATCAAGCTAGGTAGAGTGAGTTACAATGTACCATCTACAAACTCTGGACAGTCATCATGGAATAAAACCAAAAAAAAAAAAAAACAAAAAAAACAAAAAAAAACAAAACAAAACAAAAAAACAAACAAACAAAAAACACATATATTCCTAGTTATTGCACATCGTGTGTGTTTTGACTAGCAATATTGTTACATATGATCACACACTGCTGGCGACATAGTGAACTCCAAAATTACTGTTATAGAAAATTTGCTTTGTTTCACATCTGACAGTGGTGAGAAATTAATCCATTAGCCACTGAAACACCCCAAACCGCCCGTTTTATTAATCCCTAAAATGCCTAAAACCATCCATCTGTATTCAAAAAAAAAAAAAAAAAAAAAATTATGCTTTACCATTTTTTGTTTTCATATAGAATATATAATTACAGGTATGTGATTTGAAAAAGGTCAAAGATTAACAAATGTATGTCAGAATTACCTCTGTGACACACTGTTCTCTTGGTAAAGTCTTAGGAATTCAAATAAACATAATTTAATAAAACACAAATAAACATGCAGTGAGCTATATCATACCATTCAGAATGTCGTCACAATGAGAGCAATATTGCTGTACCTTCCAGTGAAATATAGGCCATAATGTACACAATATTCAGTGGCAAAAGGGTCAAAGCAAATGATTAATTTTCTAATCTTATGGCATTCATGTGCCCCTTTAACTGCAGAGTGATTACAAAGAATTGGTAAATACGGTGTATACAATACATGAAGTCCAAGATATAATTGCCAACATATGAAATGAACGCAAAGAGGCACCTTAGCAACTGCCTTTATAAGGTTTTAATTTCTTTTTGGCCCGGCTAATCTCACAAAATAGAAAAAGGGCCAGTATTTACACAGAGTGACTTTTGATCATGCTACACAAGAATACTACTACATGTATATCCTACTGCGTTTTGTGGAGTGCCCACTTCAGTACATGTACAGTAAACAAATCATGTACACATGATTCAGTCATGTAAAAGGGAAGAACTTAAGAAAAAAAAATCAAAGAAAGGTGCAAACGCTATCTTGTACGTGCCGAGCTCGAGCTTTTATACTTTCTGGTCCACGACTTTCAGCTCAAACTTGTTTCTGTTTGGAATGGGAGGATAGCCAGCCTTCTCACGATTCTCTGGCAGGGCGGGACCCCACAACTCTGACGGTCTGGACGTCACTCTTAGCCGCTGGAAGGACAAGCATAGAGACAAAGGGAGATTATGAGAGGTTCTGTTTCTGAATTCTCACATAGCACGGCTCTTACCTGCCATACCTTTGGATCAACGATTTCTGGTCATTGAGTCCAGCAATCTCTACAGCTGGATTTACAGGTAGAAACTTGCTTCACAAACTCTACAACTTCCTCTCACATATTATTTTGCTAAAGAGCAGAGCAGTTTGTCAAATGGTCAACCAGAATTACCTTGGCATTCATGCAAAAGGCCCTTATATCTTCTAGTCAACTTTGATAAAACAGGGATGTAAGCAAACCTTGCAAACAGCACTGCAGTATTCCGAAGTCTTGAAAGGCATTTTTTAAAGAAAAAAAACAGTAATTTTGCATTTCCTGCAATAGATATGCAGTTGTGTAATTTGGGAAAAACAGTGTTTTCCATAAAACTTAAACATTTTTGGGGAAAAAAAAGTACAAAATATTGTTTAAAAAAGAGTAACAGCATCTCTAATTTGGTGAAGTCACATGCAGAGACAACAGAAGTTTGATTGAAACCAGACATGAAGTAATTAGTTACATTTTATGATTTCAACAGAAAATTAATGAAAACAATGCGACATAGATCAGTCATTACATGATGTTATGCCCCAGATATCGCTATAGACCACGCAGCATGCTAAACCATATCTACAGTGGTGCTAGTTCTGTGTGATCTATTGCCGCTGGCATGGCTATTTTTTTTTTATTTTTTTTTTTATAGTATTACTACTACTGATATTTTCATGTGTTGTTGTTGTTGCACAGTTTTATTTTCACACATTTTTAACTTTCATGGTTCAAAGGTAAAATTTTGATGCAAAAATTTCAACCTGCCCAGGACCTTGTTATGTTGCATTCACTCAATCCACATGCGTATTTGGGTGTCATTCCCCTTTAAATTGCTACCTTTCACTGCCAGGGGGACTTGGGCCCCAGTGGGCCACTCTAGTGGTCTCACCTCCATTAGGGAGCCCGACTTCTGCCTGATGACGATGTAGGCGGCATAGACAAATATAAGAACTATGGAGGACATGGTGAGACTCCAGCCAATGGCCTGGGCCCAGGGTGGGAACACATAGTCATCATAGTAAGCGGGCACCTGATCCACAAAGCCGAAGATCATGATCACCTGTGTGCCGAAAGAAACAATATCATGCGTAAGCCTTTAGGGGAGGCTATCAATGCCTCCATGCATGTATAAATGAAATTCAAATACACTGCTATCCACACTGTAAAACCAGACATTTTGCATGCATGAAATTTTCATGAATTTTGCGAGCCAAGATTTGCTAAATTAAATTGCACGCAATAGTTCTTGTCTACACTATCATGCGCTGAATGGCAGTGGAAATTTGTGAAAATTTAATGCTGCAAATGAGGGCACAGCTTCAATTCGCAAAATTTCATGAAACAAATATTTCTGGTTTTACAGTATTTAGCAAGCTACACATCTGCATCCATGCAAAATGTAGACCTGACAGATGAAAATAACACAAATAGAGTTGGATAAAAGACACTATATATATACTCATCTTCACAATAATCAAACATGTGTTTCTCTGTATATTCCAGTTTCATGCATAATCGACAAAGTGGATATCTGAATGACAATGAGCACGTATACACGCAGTCATGACATTACACATGTCGCAAAAGCGCTTTATATAAGACTCTTGCTCTTACCCCTTTCAATGAACATTCAAGCACAAATATTGAACATCACATTGCAAAAACTACAGTACATAGGACCAGCAACCTGCACTGTTGCAACTGTACAGATTTTTAAATGGGTCCTATAGGACTCCCTTAACACTGCCATACTAATGTACCATCACGACCGCAGTAGCGAGGTGTGGCTTTCAAGGTAAATTCAAGGTAAATGTCTTTTGGGTGTTGAGCCTGCGAACGTGCACAACTTTTTTTTTACCAAGTGGAGCATGCATCTTTTGCAATGTCTACCACACAGGAAGGATTATGCAATATACTGCTTTATATTCACTGGGTGTAGGGAGGAGGTTGGGTGGGGCGAGGTGAGAGAATGCTTATCCACATACCACGATGAAGATGGGCACGACTGCATACCACATGGCCATCCACCACCACACGAAGGGAACATCGCCGATCATGTAGGATATGTCCTTGAGGAAACGGCGTCCACCTAGGAATCAAGGGCAGAGACGGGTAGGTGATAGTGCATCAGCCTACGCTTAGAATGCATGAATTCGCATTCAACATTCAATTCATGTTGCGTGTCCCGAAAAGACTGATGACGCCCTACGACAGCCTCAAAGTTGAAAGCTTTCTCAAGAACTTTGACAGAGACACAATTTTCAGACCTTAAGAGCAAACTAACAAACCATGATTATCTCTACCAATTAATTCCCACATAAGGTTTACAACTGAAGTACTACAGTATGAATACTGCATATCACATGCTAGTGTAACACTGCTGTTTGTGTTGGAAAGATTTCTAAAAAAAGATAATTCCCTTATTATGAGTAAGTTCTTTTAAAGCTAAAACATAGTTTAAGAAGGGCTCAAAATTCATCTTCCACCATTTGGAATTTGCTTGCAACATATTGTAAGGCTCTACCAAGAAATTTAAATGGTTGATGCAATTTGCCAGGATAATGAGTTATTTTTGAAGTATTTTGAGATCAAAAGTGCTAAGTATTGTGCAGCTGAAAAGCTGCCCATGTGATTAACTCTCATGCAAAGGGATACTGCTCTGTCCAGATATATTGTAATTAATGTGATCATTTTTAAAACATCACTTCAGCAATCATGAATGTTCCGAGACTGTGATACTTCTGGTGTACCTTTTGGGGTAATACTTTGCATTTTCATTGTACAAATCCAACTGTAATATATATTCCACACAGAAAATTCCTAATAAATTCATTTGAATTTGAATTTGAATTTGAATTGAAAATGAGTTATCACAGTGTTATTTCAGATATTTCTTACGCACATGCTTCCATCTAATAGCAAAAATCAACCGTTTCTGCAAATATATGAAAATTATGTTTAACCTATTGAGTCATAACTTACCATACACATAGCTCACTGCAATGGCTTCAAAGATGACAATAATCATAGGTGTGAAACCCGCTGAGTACCAATTGAAGAGTTCAAAGACATAAACGCCTCCCTGGAAATATAAGGTAGAGACAAAAGAAGAGTGAATTTGACCAATGTGGTATCTTGAGAACTTCACAAAAATGAATATGACTGGTGCGGTAGTGAGAAAACATTTTTCCTCTCATTGTAGAAGAACTTTGAACACAAGGGTGAAATTGACTGATAAGGTATTGGGTACAATTAGTTTTTTTTCTCATAACTTTGGAGATGAAGAGCATTATGACAGTGAACGATTGATACAGTATTGGAAATGTTTTCTTGTATACCTTCAACACTTCAGAACATTAAAAGAGTGATTATGACTCATATTCACTCTTTGAGAAGGGAAAGGATTTTCTCACAATTTTAATAGGAACTCACAACATATCAAAGGTGGTGAAAATAACCCATTTGGTATTAGGACCATATGTTTGTTTTTCTTCACATTTTACAGAACTTGCAAAAGTAAGAGCAAAGGTGATGCATGGGATGAGGGAACATATTTCTCGTAACTTCCAACTTTATGAGATTTTGAGAGATATTTCTTGTAACTTCCAACGTTGAGATTTTGAGAGATTTCCACAGATGGAAATATTTGCATGCTTACATTTTTATTTATTTTTTTTTGTGAAAAACTTTCACATTGCAAAAATATCCACTTTTATAGTATGTGCAAGATGACGATTAGTGACCTGGGTTGTCAGGGGAAGTCCCAGGAACAGCATGAAGATGCAGGTGCCGAGGATAACGAAATAGCGTTTTTTGTGCAGAATGGGGTAGTCATCCTTGAACTCGTCAACCAGCGCGGTGATGCATGTCTCCAGGGTGACGAACTGAAACGAGAAGAAGAAGAAGGGTTATGAGAATGGGGCGTAGATGGCTCTCCTGATACAGGCAGGTGTTGTATAGGCCAGGAATAGTGAGTCTAATTTTTCATGAATCGACACTTCCCGATAACTTCGCGAGTGATTGAATTCATGATTGTGGAGTACAGTACTGAATGGAGAAACGAATGCGTGCATGCGGCATTCACGTCACAAACAGGGTCAATATTTCTGCATGTTTTTACATTCGCAAAGAGCACCTAACTCAAAAAATTTGCGAAAATAAAAACCTCACGAAATATACAGTGCATACTGTAAAAGTGGAAATTTTCGCGGTGTTGAAATTTTCGCGCATTTCGCGCAACCAGAAACTAGCGCGAAAATAAAAACACGCGAATATTTTTGCTTGCCATACGTTCCTGTGCGTGATGTCTTGATTCCGCGGAATTAAAAACACGCGAAACTCTTCTGACCCGGCCTAGCGCGAAAAATTAGTCGTGCGAAAATATCCACTTTTACAGTACAGTACATCTATCTTTTTACGACACAGCTGTAGTGTGGATGAACCTCTGTGTGTGTGTGTGTGTGTGTGTGTGTAAAGGTTAACAAATTCAGACAATGAAGTTGTCAGTGAAATAAGAATCCAAGTGAAATATGAGTCTGCACAAAAGTATGCATTGCTGGAAAAGCAATTTACAGCGATGTGCAAAGGAAGTCTGCAATCGAATGCATTCCGCTTCAGCAACAAACCATGACCCATGACATTCCACATATAAAAAGGAAAATGATCTGTTATTTTACTGGGGATGGCCTAAGTGCATTCAAATAGAACACATTTGTCTGCGCTAACAGGATACATTCTGTCCACTCCAGGTAAGTCAAATCAAGAGGTTCAAGAGACTAGTATCCCAACAGTCTTATTCTCTTTGAACTCCTGTTTGATGCCGCCACTTAAAAATACCTGATGGAAGTATGTATCAAACTAGATCTGTCTCACAGATACAAAGACAGTTGATTCATGTCCCACTGCATAAAGATTAGCCACTCTCGATAGAAGGGCCGGAAGATGAATCTTTATGATGGTAATTACTTTTCATCTTCCCTACGATGAGTTGTACAAAATTTGGTGAAGACAAGGGGATATGCAAACAGAATATGGCAAAGATTGATGAAATAAGAAGTCAAAATTACTTGACAGGACACATCTGGACACTAGTCTGACATGTAAGTTAATACAAAAGTATACTTGAAGATTCTACAATATCAGTTTTATTTGTCCAAATTAGTCAGAAACAAGACAAAATCAGCTTTGAAGGTGGGTCCAGTTTCAACCATTTTCACAACATACAGCTCTGATTAACACTTTCGCTCATATTTCTGGACAGGATTGACTTCAGTCGTAACATTTTTTATCATTAGGTGAAATCATTTCTCTCAATGAATAAACAGGAAAAACATACCCAACATTATGTTAGAGTTCAAAATGAATCTTCAGATTGCGCAGGAAGGAGGCAGCATCACCCCTGATTATCAAAGTAAAAAAATGCACCTGTGGAATATTTTTGCGAATCCATAGAAAACCGACAGCTGTTTGAATAATTATGGCCAGTTGGAACTAACCCTCTTGAACTTCCTCAGAAAAATTATGCACTGTCTTCATCTGTTTAAATCCATTTCCTGGAATGATCACGAGGTGTGAATTACCTTACCACTGATTATCTTATAGTGTGTTCAAGACTGGTATTGGTAGACTGCAGAACCTCCTCCAGAGACCATATGTCCAAATTTATGGAATTTTCTTCCCCCCCCCCCTTACATAGTAATGAGCTTCAATGTATTATCATTATTATTATCAAGCTGTAACTTCAAGAACACTTTCAAATACTTGGAACCCAGTTTGCATACACTGATTGTTGCTTTGTCAGGCATACATTGATTGTTGCTATGTCAAGCTAACCAAAGGGAAAGCTTTCAGGTTGTCAAGAAAAAGCATTGTCCGAAAGCGTGCATAAAATTTGAATATGTTAGTAAATGGGTGTATTGAAAATGTACCATCTTTATCACAATTCTCATCAGCCAACCAAGCAGTGTTCACACTCATCCTAGGGTGCTCCTCACACAGCGGTCACGTTCACACAAAGAAGTTTCAGTTTTTGCATCAAGATGCAAAGATTGATTCAATTTGCCACACCGTTCACACATAACACAGAAACTCACTCGGCTGCATACAAAGCGCTTTGAATCTCCAGACTGTATGTGCATGCCTAAACAATAACCTGCGTGCGACCCCAGACACTGAGTGTATGGACCTAGCAGTATAGCAAGTTGCCTTTATGGGATTTACAAAAAAATTGATGGTCTTCATGCAACCTTATCACACGTTGCACAGGGCATAAGAGTTTAAAAAGAAACAAATCAAGCTGGACCACCTACAGTTTGCAGTGCATACTGTTACAATCAATTTGTTGTGTGTCCATCAACACATAAGAATGACTATATTAAGGTGTCTTGGGTCTTTTTTGGGCATCGCATTGCAAAAATAAATTTTCACATGTTTTTATGATTGATTTCATGATCCACTGATTAATTGAGCGTAAAAGCAAGCAGAATCAAAGAGGTAGACATAAAAGACAAAGTATTTCAAACCCACAGACAAATTGTGGCCAATGAAAAACAGACCAAGTCATGCTCTACCAGGTAATCGTAGAGAATGCACATTCTGATTGTCTTAAATATCATGCAAGTATGAACAGGGGTGTGGGAGGCACCTCCCTGGTATGAATATCCAAAGGTGGTGGGAAAGCGAAACAAAAAATGATTTGCTGGAAATTTTATGGATTTGCAAACTATGGGGTGTAACCACTGTACCTTTTTTTAGGCATTTTTTTTTTTCATTGAGTCTCAAAACCCCATTTCTGTAGTTTAGTGCTGTACTTTTCCATCATAAGTTTATCATTATATTATTTATCCTATCTACTTCAGAGTAAAGCAGGTGAGTACTATGCATGTGATGCAACAGTCTCAAGAAGCAGATAACAGAGCGTGACATCCACTAGATGCCATGCTATGTCGGTCTCATATTTGCAGGGGTCAAACTGTCAAAGATTTTATCCCCCTTTCTCAGCACAACGAGGGATGTTAAAAGAGAGCCTCCGTGAAGTATGCCATCCTTTGATCATTGGCAAAGAGGGATTTGTTACCGTCAAGTTGAGGGGCTTTAAATCCCCCCCCCCCTCTACTCCTCACAACAGCAACTGTGAGTAAAGCAGCTTTGCCATGACTTCGAGTGGTAGTAGTTGGGGGACACTTTGAAGTTTGCAAGCAGCCTTTCAGAAAGCAGGAGACCTGTGATTAACTTTGGCTTTTCTTCCTCCTAGCCTATCTTTAATTGTGTGTTTTAAAGAGTTAAGAATGCAGTGAAGCAAAAAGCTGGGAATGTGTCCAGAATTAGGGTGGTGAGTTGGCTCAGCCAGTAGCGCATCTGCCTCACGATCCTATAAGACCCGGGTTCGAACTCGAGTCTGGACTGAGAAATGTTGTGTGTAATCATACCATCCTCTCCAGCGAGAGGCACAACACTCTGCCCCTTGGATAGGACATAAAATGGAGGTCTCGTGTATGAGAGAGTCACAACTCATGCACGTATAAGATACCGCTTCATTCATTCATCGCAAAGAGCAGGGTGTTTAACCCGGTGAAGTGGTCAAGCCTCACATCAAACTGGATCCCATGGAAGACCAGCTTAGCATAGCTGAATATGGGATATCCAGCCATCTTTTCAGATGAAAATGAACAAACAATTCATTCTGATGTGACTTTGAATTTCTCACTTATCTTATTTCATCTTCGATCCTAATGCATTTGAGGGAAATGCAGCAGGGTGGGTGAAAATATTCTAGTGATATCTTTTTTCCACTAAAAAGTAAAAGCTAGGCTGGGAGCGTGGGAAGACAAGGGTTGCCCAGATTGAACTGAACTTCATTCGTCGTCTACAGGGGTACATTTGAAAAATGTGAGCAGTGCAGGCCTCTGGGAGTAGCATTGCCCATCAGCGAATATATGCATTGAGGCGTTCGCTCATTGTTCAGTGTTTGACCCTGGTTGAGATTCTTTGGCTGTGTGTGTTACTGTACGAGCTGAAATTTTCGCGTACAGATATTTTCGCGAATTGCTACTTGGAGGACATTTTCGTGTGTTGTTAATTTCGCGGTTGTGAGGGACTAACTGAACTTTGCTATTCGCACGTTGTTATTTTTGCGTGTTGTTATTTTCGCGGTTCAAAGGCGATTCGCGAAATTCGCGAAAATAAAACCACCGCGAAAATTTCAGCTCGTACAGTATTGAATAGAAATCAGTGATAAAACTGAATGCTATTGAAGAGATACAATGTACCTTGTTGAGTTTTGCGGTGCCCCCACTACTATGAAGGCAAAGAGTCTGCACAGTTCTGTGCACGCAATAAACCTGCTAATAGCTTGGAAAATTTTCCATTCATGCTCAGAACATATGTTTTAGGGGCCGGCGCGAAGAGGGGTACAATGGCTTTACACCAAGTTGGGATGTGAAGTTCTTTGAAGCATATTTGCAGATTGAAGTAACAAAAGACAGGCTTTGCATTGTCATGAACATAATTGGTGCCACAGACCGTGACCTATTCAAAGACCTAGGTTGCCTCTGATGTGAATGTGACTTCCTCTCAAATTCTCAGTGCTATAATACTTGAGTGAAAAAAACAGGTTCTTTTTAATGTTGCGCTGTGACCATGAATCGCATAAATTGCGTAAACAGACATTGACTCGAGCAATTATGAGGGTATGTATTTCTATTCAATCTCTCCCTACCATACTTCCTTATGTCTTATCATCTTCTCCTGCTGTAATAAAACACACACACATAGACAGACAGAGAGACAGGCAGACACACACACACACAGAGCAAAACACACAAAATGTTCTCAATGAGTTTTGCAGTGATATTACTTGTAGAATCATCAATAGACGTGCACAGGAAATATCCAAGATTGTAACTTTCTCACCTTCAAATTAATGGATTCTCGGGTCGAGTTGCTTCTTATCAGTTGCAATCGGTTACAATAAAAACTCAGAACAGGAATTCACTAATTTGAAGAAATATGAATTACTCTCCACTATAATGGACTAGCACCAACATTATTGGCTCAGTGGACTAGTGGATACACCACCTGTCTAGTAATCAGCAGATTATTGGTTTGAGCTCAACCCGAGTATGTATGGCCATGATTTTCATCATCATGGCTACTACAAAACACTGAATTAATAAGTGTTTACTTACAATGATGATGAGCAATTTGTCAACCACTTTAATACAATCTTTTCATACTCTTTTCTATTTTCCCCCTATTTTCTTTCATATTATTTTTTACTTCTTGCATGAACAACTTGAAAAAAAAAAAAAAAAAAAAAAACTAACACAAAAACAAGAGACCCGGGGGTCTCATGCTCACGAAAGAATAATAAGTTCACCTTCTACAAATGATAACCCATTTGAACAAATTATGATCCTATCACCCAACGAATTCTACCTTCCCAAGTTTGGTGAACATCTGTCATGGGGTTCTCAAGAGGAAGCTGAAAACGTAAAAAGTGTAAGAATGATGTACGCCACACGATGAATGATTGCAATAGCTTGCTCGAGCCTTTGGCTTTGGTGAGCTAAAAACAAATACAGGAGATTTGTATATTTTTTTTTTTTTTTCAAGTGACGTGTAAAGTAAAAAGAATCTCTTTCATCTGGGGTGTTATGATCCTCACCTCACTGTCCAGTCCCAAGGTAAGAAGCATGAAGAAAAACAAGAATGCCCAGAGCTGGGGGAGCGGCAGTCTGGAAAGAGCCTCAGGGTAAGCTACAAATGCCAAACCGGGCCCTGGTGAGTGACAAGGAAAGAGCACAGCAGTGTGGATTGATAATATCAACTGAATAGGCATGCATTTCACATATTAGCATTAAGAATTATGAAGATATTAGGTTTCTTTTACGCCTAAGTTATTCATCATCAACACCACATAAGAGCACATAAACATAGATTATCAAGCCAGGATATATTACCCTGAATAACGTTAGAAACAAGGTTTTCACATGAGCCAACTTATGTATATCATACAAGGAATACAAAACATTTACAACTTCATTAATCTTATTCACATTTGGTACTTATATACAAGGATATGTTAGAATACAATAACATTATTACCAATTTCAGCATTACAATTATGACGAACATCATGCATCTTTTCTGGGAAAATGGACAATACAAAAAAGTTCTAGCTGACTCTCTCCTGTATTTATCATTTCCAAGGTCCCTCTCTCACCTGACGACACAACGTCTTCGATGTCGGCACCAGCGTCGTGGGCCATGAAGCCCAGGACGGCAAAGATGACGAAGCCGGCGAGGATGCTCGTAAAGGATCCTGAGATGACGATGATGATCGCATCCCTGCAAATGTTGACAAGTTCACATGACTTTAAGGAACGTTTGAACGAGACACCACATCACAGGCAGCAAGTTTGTTGCCTTGCAGGCCAGCCAGTCTCTATTAGGAAGATATGTCTTTATGATGGTAACAACTTTTCACCATCCCTACTTATAAAAGATGAGTGGTATATAATGGTAAAGACATAGGATGCACAAATACAAATTGTGGAAAGTTCGGTGAAATTATCAAAAAATTTAACTAAAACTAACATCACAAATCAATTCATTAAAAAAAAAGTAATGAAAGATTATACCATATCAGTTTTATAAGTCTGAATGGAGCGGAGACATGATAAATCAAGTTTCCACGAGGGTACAGTTTCAAACACTTTCACAACATACAGCTGTGATTTACGCTGGAGCAGATATTTCTAGATGAAATTGAATTTTGTTTAACATGTTTTATCAATAGGGGAAATTTCATTTCATGAATAAACATATAAAACATAATGGATATGATGGAAAGAGTTCAAATAAATCTGAGACTGCTCAGAAAGGAAGCGGCATCGAACCCAAATCATTAAAGGCACAAAATGCACGTGTAGAATTCTTTTGTGCATCCACAGGAAACTAACAGCTATTTCAGTTTGTCTAATCACAGCCAGTTGGAACTCCTCAACCTCCTTATCACTGGCATTGTAAGAGTCATTTTAATGTTAAAGGGTGTGTACAGTTCTGGTCGAGGTGAGGATTTAGCTTTTAACATTTTGCGAGATATTCAGAAACCACTCTATGAGATGTCAAAGAGCATGCAATTCTGAGGGGCATCAAAAGTTTATTTGATGAAAATCGGTTTTGAAATGGGTGAGATATCCAAAAACAAGGTGAAACAAAGAGATCCTAATAAAGGTGGGGCATGTCGCCTTTTATTATTATCACTTTTGGGGATATCTCAGCCATTTGAAAACCAATTTTCATCAAATAAACGTTGAATCCTTCTTAAAATCACATGCTCTTTCATATTTCATAAGAGGTTTCTCATTATCTCACTTAGGAACGTTCAAAACACGAATCCCCACCTCAACCACTACTGTACAGTCCCTTTAAAGTGGTTGGCTTTTATTCATATGGTCACCTGATGCAGTGCTTGTTAAACTTGTTGTAGCTCGAGAGGGTCAGGAATCCGCCCCAGCCGGCCCCGTACGAGAGGAACACCTGATTGGCCGCAGATAGCCACACCTGGGCATGCAGTGGAGAAAGAACGAGCCAATCATCAGTTAGGAAAAAGGCATCAAAAAAGACACTTCATAAGAAAAAAGCTGACTCTACTACATATTACATACGATTCTTAAAGAGTGTGGGAAGATTAAAAATGAGGCAAGTCAACGAGATCAAGAAATGAAAAACAGAATCTTATTCCAAATCTTGATGCACGCAACACATATCAACCTTTACATCTTTATCCATCTGTACCAGCTTAAACTCTATTACATCGGTGCTGCTTAAAATAGCTCACTCTTCTTTAACAGACTACGCACATACACACATAATACAAGAAATTGACATCCTACAGAATGACACATGTACCACATTCAGCACTGGGTGTCCGAGCATTTTGAGCCAAATTAAAATAATTCATATTCCAGATACATTTTAAATGTAACACTTCTATGTCACCTACAGGTATTTAACTATAGATTTTCAAGCATAGAGTGTACTGGGAACTTGATATCTAAAGTACTTGATGTGTTAATTGCCTGCAATGTGATTTAAAGGGCAAGTCCAACTTAGTATTGTATTGCTTGGTACAATTTGTATGAAAGTAGAAAATTCAGAGAAGCAGATCAGTGAATGGTTGAGAAAAATCAGACACATAATAAAAAGGCATTGCAAATTGTCAAATTTTGAACAGTAAGGCAAACTGGCAACTCTGTATGAAATTGCTGTTGAGCAGCTCTCCATTTGATTTATACAAAAAAAAAAAAAAAAAAATCACCAATTTTCATTTTTCTCAAATATTTCAGAAGGAACAGATACCCGCTGAGGGAGATGAACAAAAGCGTCATTCTAACTATATGCCAGGAACAGGTCTGAAGAAATGTTTTTCTCGGGAGAAAAATAAAAATTGGTGAATTTGTGTGACAAATTGATGTTCAAGAGCTAATCAACACCAAGATCACAAAGAGTTGCCAACTTGTCTCACTCTCTAATTACAATTAAAAACTTTTTAAAATATATCTGCCTTTTCTCCAAAATTTTCACATAACTGCTGGATTTTTCTATTTTCAGACAAAGCCAACATGAAATTAAGAGAGACATTCCCTTTAAGATACCACAAGGACGGGGACACTGGCAGTTCTGTGTGCACATAACACTGACTTTAGCTTATGATGCACTGCTTATATAATTATGCTGCTTGGTGTATGCAAGTGTATGTACAGTGTTTCTTAAAGGTATGGTGGTGAGGGTGGCATTTGGGTGACAACTTTCTGCATTCAATAAGCCACTGATACTCTCATATTCACAGAATATTCCTTTCATTCTGACCAAAAAAAAGGTAGGAACAGTGATTGAAAGGAGGCTTTTGTCTGCATTCACACATATCCTGCACTCAATGCTCATCCATGATATCAACACTTCAAACAGTTCCACTTCACCAACATTCTGCTGTGGTAATGGTGAAGAATGAATAATGTGGGTGGTCATGGTGCATGGAAGTGGGTATATACGCCTGCTGGAATAACAATCCATGTAGAGTTAACAGAATGAGGGACAAAATGGTAATAATGGTCCTGGTGTCTGGAAGAAGACTATCGTGTCTCATCATGCCTTCCTTGGTTTTTCTGTGGCATTTTAATCTCTCCCCTCTCTCATTTTCCCCTTTCTCTCTCCATTCTACAACACTTGCTTGTCTTCACTGCATTCTTCACCTCTAGAATTTCTCTCACTCTATCTCTCCCTCTCTCTCTTTCTTTCTTTCTTTCTTTCATCTCTGCCTGAAGACGAACCACTGAGGTACACACAATATTCCCCAAATTCAGTCTGCATAACTTGTTATTTTATCACCAGGCTGATTTGAAAATGCTGACATTAGATCTAAACCGTACAATCTTCTACCAGGTCTATTCATCCCAGGTGTGTCCAGAGTACATCAAAGAAAAGTACACATTGTCACCACACCTTCATTCAATTCAAAGGACAACAAAAACATCCTAGCCATGCAGAAAGGAAATGTTGCTATCAGAGAGGGAAAAAAAATTCTTTTAATACTACAGCACTGTGACTGTAAATAGCTCTTGGCTCCATCTGAATGCACCATACATTATCCAACTTCAAGCAGCATTGGATAGGGCATGTGTTGACAATGCACTTCATGAACACTGCAATGATCTTTTCCATTCAAACATTTCTTAAAGTTTTTCACTCGGAGTCTGGAGAGCAAAGTACTTCTGGTCCTCACCAAATGATAAACACGTACTGTTCAATTGAAAATCAAAATGTACAGGATTTTTCAATGGCAACAGTAAAATTGATGGAATCTGTAAAATAGCAGTACATGCAACAAAATGATCACAGAATACAATTCTTGTGATGTTCAATCTGATGAGCTCATCAATAGTTAATGACACAAAAATCTTTTTTCAAGATGTCTCTGCCAAGCTATTGTGTGTGAGAGAGTTTCAAAATGTATGGAAACTTCTTTCAGATGTCCATGACATTTGACATTCCTACATATTTCGCCCTTTTTATGCATCCTTTCATGGTTAGGAAGAGGGTGTGGAAGTGGAGTGCCCCCTCATAAAGGAGCTTTGAAATTTTAAAGCTTCTAATTATGCAATCTGGTGCATACAAGAAATAATATTTGGGCTTATTCTCACCAAGTATGTCAAAAAAATGTGACTTTTTGTTTGTGAGTCATAAGAATGACTGTCCCGTGCGTGAGTGTGAGAGAAACCCCCGAGGCATGACCGTCATGCCTGATTAACATGCGTGGTAGGTCTGGAACACAAATACAATTTGTACCAAAATCAGGTATTGTTTTGTTGTTTCTGTGATGACTTGATGTTGGATTTTTTTTTTTTTTTCTAGTGAAACTTTGCTATTGATGCTTTATACTCCAGAAAAGATTGGACCCTTGCTGGACCAGATTGACAAACCCTCACTTGACCTGGTTGACTAACCATCTTGGGATGGTGTAGACTGACCCTTGAAGGTACCAGGTTGACAAACCTTCATGTGATCGGGTTGACTAACCCTCGCATGATCAGGTTGACTAACCTTTGCATGACCGGGTTGACTGACCCCCCCCCCCCCCCCCCCCCCCGTGCATGATTGGGTTGACTAACCCTCGCATGACTGGGTTGACCAGGTTGACAAAGCTTCGCATGACCAGGTTGAACCCTCTAGAGACAGGTTTGACTGACCCTTGTAGGACCAGGTTGAAAAACCTTTGCCTGATTGGGTTGACTAACCCTCGCATGACTGGGCTGACTGACCCTTGCGGGACCCGGTTGACAAACCTTTGCATGACTAGGACTAACCCTCATGTGACAAGGTTGACAACCACTTGCAGGACCATGTTGACTAACCTTCAAGGGACTGGGTTGACTAACCCTCTTGGGACTGATGACTAGTCCCTTTGGGACTGGGTTGAGTAACCGTCCTGGGACCAAACCGACTAGGCTTTCCGGATAAGCATGACTAATCCTCTTGGGACCAAGTTAACTAACCTTCTTTGGACTGGGTTGACTAACCAGAGTTAGCTGATCCTCTCAGGACCGAGTTGGCTAGCCATCTTGAGTCCAAGTTGACTAACCCTCTCAGCAAAATCTCAACATGCCTTTGACACTGTATACATACAAGTTGCCTTCAGTATGAGACATAAACACACATTTCTACTTAACGTGTGCTGCTTAGAATGCAATCTTATTTTGATGAAGCCATGTACACCTGCTTGACCATGGTGGCATGGCCCTGTAGTTTTTCTTTGGAAATTTCCTTATTAATGCCCCAGAATTGGAAAATAAAACCAAACACAGAATATCAAAAACTCAATCATAAAAAGTTGAAATTTAAAGACATTTTGTTTACCAAGTTTAACACCTGAATGTTCAATCTGCCATATTAATTGGCAAGTGCACATTTCTGCAAATCTAGTAGCACTTCTCATTTTTGCTTTGCTTTTTGCATGTCCTGCTCTTTGCACACCAAATAACTTTTTGCACACCAAATAACTTTGCTTACTTTTAAATGTGTATTCATAATCTCATTCTGATTTCTCCATGAGGCAGAGCATGACTTGCCCTTGTAGTTACTTCCATGATGAAAAAGTGTTGATCTTTGGACCAATGTTTTAAGTGTGTGCTTGCTCAATGTACACATGTACGTTCTTGGCTCACACATTTATTGAGGAATGCATGTTTGATTGACAGTTTGTGACACAGCTGTTATATGGAATGTCATGTGCAACTTACACCCCGCGTCCACACTACGTCCTGGAAAGTCCTGAAGCGTGGGACTTTCCCCTCCTAAACTATCATGCCGACACTCATCAGGACTTTCCTCGATGTCTCCACAAAGCATGTCAGGTCCAGGACAAAATATGGAGGGAAGAGTGACCAAGAGCTTGTAATTGATAGCTCCAAGCTGTAATTGATCAAATGTGTGTATGCGCAAACTCTGATGTCAAGTATGGAAAGGCTCGCCCACTCATTGCCCCTGCTGGTCAGGGACAGCAAGATGAAAGTGTGGAGGGTCGCCGCGTGGTCTTAAGAAAGATATGATCTCTCCTGCCCATTCCTGTAATGCTGAACACGGGAACAGTCAACCAACCGGTGTTTCGAACAGTGACCTCCTTGACTTTCAAGGGGAGCTAGGTTAAGGAAGACTTTTGTTTATCTGTGTTTGCTTTAAAACTATGCCCTAATATATCTATGGCATGGATATAATTTCCATGGCAATAAAACAACAAGCTTAATAGTAATCTTTTATTTCAGGAGGGAAGTTCTGTGTGTCAGAGTTTAGTGGTCAAATTGCTGTAAAGTAGATACTTTCCTGCGAGTAATTTTTTTGGGGGTGGGGGGGGGGGAGGCACTAGGCCAGGTGAGAGGAGTTTTGCATGTTTTTCATTCCACAGTATCAAGATATTCATTACAGGAAAACATGGTAAGCAAAAAATATTTGCACTAGTTTCTGGTTGTCGGAAAAGTGAAAAATTTCCACACCAAGGAAATTTCCACTTTTACAGTATACCATTTCAACCTGCAATTTCATGTTTTAAGTGCTTTCATTTTACAGACAGGGAAAACGCTCTGAAAAAAAAAAAGTCTATTTCACTTGTTAGTCCTGCCTCAGCCCTGTTTTAACAGACCTTTCAGCAACAATGTGGCAACAACATCCGGAGGACAAAATTCTTCACCTTGAGCAACAATAATGCAGGAGAGAGCAAGAGGTACCGTTTTAACAGACTCACACCAAAAACCTTCTCAGGGTAGGTTTTCACGAAGGGGGTGTGTCCACTGATGCAATAACCCTAGTTTGAAAGGTCATGTTAAGATGTGACTTTGGAGTGTCATGTGTGCATAGTATGTGTAAGTGTGAATTATGACAGACGTACCATTTTGGCAACAGACCATGTTAATTGCTGATTTTGTTGATGATTGAGCACTTCTGGCAGTTCTCGCACAAACAGACACCAAATAGTCTCTATCAACGCTCCATCTTTGCAAGATCAATCCTCGCTTTGAGTTTAGTATGTCAATATTTGAACTGCAATCAAACTGGGTAGGCCATGGGTCTTCAGGGCATTCAGTATTATTTACTAATGTTATCTCTATTTAGTTGTATCTCCAGAACTAGACAAATGATAGCATGATCCAGCTAATGGAGGCTGCTACTGTGCCCTCAAGTGTACACACTCGCATCATCCCTTATCTGTTAAAGGGTGTGTACAGTTCTGGTTGAGGTGAGGATTTAGCTTTTAACGTTTTGCGAGATATTCAGAAACCGAACTATGAGATGTCAAAGAGCATGCAATTCTAAGGGGTATCAAAAGTTTATTTGATGAAAAACGGTTTTGAAATGGCTGAGATATCCAAAAACAAGGTGAAACAAAAAGATCCTAATAAAAGGCGTGGCCTGTCGCCTTTTATTATTATTACTTTTTTTTAATATATCAGCCATTAGAAAACCAATTTTCATCAAATAAACGTTGAATACTTCTTAATATTACATGCTCTTTCACATTTCATTTGAGGTTGCTCATTATCTCACTTAGGAATATTCAAAACATGAATCCCCACCTCAACCAGTACTTGTACAGTCCCTCAAACCATCGCTCTGAGGTGAAATATTCCAACAACAACCCTAGCCGTTTGTTGATTCTACATGGCTATCAATCATTGCAATCAGGCAAATGTTGCAATATTTGGAGGTGAAATGCTATACAAGAATTCTGCTGATGCACAGGATGTTGAGACTAACTAGAATGCATGATGTCCCAGGTAAGGGTTTCTGCTGTCTGAAAGAAAGCTGCAGTCACACTAGCAAAACTATGCAAAGTTTAACTTCAAGAACACTTTGTGAAGTTTGCTTATCCGTTCATTATGGTGGCCAAACTTCTTGAACTTTCCGTTCTCAAAGATTGGGTCACTGGTGTACATGCACAACAGAAGAAAGTGTGTGCTGTCTCACAGCTTTGGAGGCACCACAAGTGGACTGATCACATGACAAACTTGAAATGCATACAGACTGCACATATTTCTAGAAGATTTTGAAGGGTTCAGGAAATTTCCCTAGTTTTAGTGGAAGCTTCATGAGAAGTTTTCGCAAAGTCTGTGGTCACACTGGAAAAACCTCAAGAACTTCAACTTTTGAAAAGTTCTTCCAGGGTGACTACGGCTCCCCTTGAACACTCTAAAAATGAAATGGTAAACTGAACATTTTAAATGCTGTTGCTCCCCAATTCTTCGGTACTGTATATATTAAATTTTATATATAAAAAATGTTGAATGTGCCATTCAATTTTTTAGCATAATTGTGAAACCAACATTGTGTTACATCTAACATTTGCAAAAAGGTTCGAGGAGTGACAACATCTAAAATGTTAGATTTACCATTTCATTTTTGAAAATACATCTCCCGGTATGAATTTTTATGAATGGAACATAATGTCTCCAACCACGTAGGCCCAGAAAAATATGTTTCTGTGTTTTGGTGCTGTAGCTTGGCATAATTTTCATTAAAAAAAAAAGTTAAATAGGCTAATAATCCCTAAAATGGATTGGTATGTTTCCTCTACACTTCTCAGGATGCCAACAATTCAGATATAAAGATTTCAGCGGGCCAATCAGGCCACCAGGGGGAAAAAAAAATGAGCATTAAGCAAAGAATATTCTCCACATTGGTGTTCTATACCGTGGCAAAGGGCCCCCCAAAAAACCTCAAAATTTCATCATTTTGCTTGTTGAATACCACCAGCATGACTCTCTTGTCAAAAGCTCGTGGCATTATTAAGCGTTGGTCATGGTGGTATCAGACAACAAAGTTCTAAAGAGTGTTGAGGTGAATCGGAGGTTGTATCATTTCTGACAGTTTTATTTCATCTGATGATTTACAGGGTTTGGACTGCAATGTTGACATTATGTCTCACATCCATTAAAGTTTGGATTTGTTTCAGTGTCAGCTGATAAATAATAACCCTTGGAATATGCATTTATCGAAGTGCCATGTGACAAATTTTCCTATGAATAAAGACACAGTTTAACATTTTGGAGGCTGAATTCAAAAAAAAAAATTGTAGAACTTGCCTGACTGGGCTCCAAGATGACGTTATCTCATGTTAAAAACAGTTTCCTCTGACACTATCGAGGTAAATGTTATTCCAAGTTTTAAAAAAAAAGAGTTTCCTCTAACGCTAAGGTAAATTCCCTACCCAGTAAGCTGCGATTCACATCATTCAACCCCATCCTCCCATATGCACTTAGTCTCTGTTTTCAAGTTTTATTAGTATCTGTCTGTCACTTTTCTTTAATGCTTTTAAAAACAGCCTCCTCTTCTTCTTTTATATTCCTACTTTTTGTTTTAATGATTTATTGACATCTTCTTATACATCTTTAAAACATTTTGACATTCATACTGTGATCTTTAGAATCATAAATCTATCACACATGGTGAATTACAGGGGACAATTGTGCAAATATTGATCCAACTCCTTGAATTTACAGATTGTAAGAGCCTCTACCCTGCGGGAATGAAGCTGATCATAATAAAGTGTAGATGACACTGAGGGTACTGGATGCAATAGGCTCCAAACAATGCACTGCATTAATCCAGCCAGTTGAATCATGGGACTATAAAAAAAAAAAAAAAACAAAAAAAAAAAAACAAACAAACAAACAAACAAACAAAAAAAAAAACACATTTACACACTGCGTGAAACACAATATAACCAAAGTTTGAAAAAAAAGGTAAAGAAAACAAAAAGTGAGATGGACAGATTTTGAACTCGTGAAGGTGATACTTTTGTGTCTACACACAAGAATTGCCAGTTTTCACAGCTCGTTTCAATAACAGATTTTTGAAAACCATTGTATTGGGATATACGGGCCCAGTGACTTTTGGATAACAAAATTTGGCCCAGTGAAACGAGAAGCACAATATGCTGGTGAAATTGTCGAAGATTAGACTTCCACATGGTGTAGAAGGAAGGCTGCGAAGATTTAGAGGAATGGTTTAATATTCAGTGGAGATGAGGATTGGGCTTTTGACTTTCTGCAAGATACTAAGAAACCACATATGAAATAGCACAGAGCATACCATTCTAAGAGGAAGTCAAAGTTTATTAGATGAATCTTGGTTTTGAAATGGCCGAGACATCCAAAAACAGATTTAAACAAAGTAATTGTAATGAAAGGTGGGTCCCACCTTTCGTTAGGACTGCTCAGGTTTGGATATCTCAGCCATTTCAAAACCAATTTTCATCAAATAAACAATGAATTCCTCTTGTAGTTACATGCTCTTTCAAATTTCATTAGAGATCTCTCATAATCTCACCAAAAGATGTGAGAAACCTGAAGTTAGGATTCAACCAAAACTACACAATTTCTTTAATCCATCAGTTCAAGAAGAGTTTTCCACAGAAATTATCATCTTCTAAATTGTTAAATTGTCACCTCTAAATTTAACTGCCTGTATCATATTCAAGGAATATTACATGGCACTTGTTGAGATTAATTTACCAGACCGAAAATCAGAAAGGATATATTTTTAATGTCAATTAGAGAGAAAAAAAACAGGAAGTGCAATCTTTGTTGCTGTTGCCAATTTAAGATTGAAAGGTAAGTTTACTGGGCATTAGGGTTTCAAAATTATGGTGGCCTTGAAGTACACTCGATGACAGGTCATGTGCGCCGTGAGTTTTGCGACCAGGTCGCGAAATTCACGATTTGGGACGCCAAGTTCGTGACCCGGGACGCGAATTTCGTGACTGGGGACACAAACTTGGCGACCGGGGACACAAATTTGGCAACTGGGGACACAAAATTCGCATCCTGTGGTCACGACCACAGGAAGCGAATTTTGCGTCCCCAGTCACCACATTCGTGTCCCGGGTCATGAAATTCGCGTCCCGAGTCATGAACTTGGCGTCCCAAATCACGAATTTCGTGACCCCTGGTCGCAAAATTCACGGCGCTCATGACCTGTTGTCGAGCGCACTTCAGGGCCACCATACAAAATGCTGCAGGATATACAATAGCACCCTTCTTTCTCCAGATGGAAGGGGAAACACTTGGGTGAGCATGACTATCATTCTGTTTTCAGCTGTGTGACAGGGGGGTTCGAGCATTTCAAATAGCCTCATGCCTCAGTGGTGAGGTAAGTGGCAAGAATCCAATTACCACAGTTTTTATCACCACAGACTATAACCAACATCGACTGGAGAATTCATTATCATGAGCCGAGCATTATTCTTCTGTACACAAAACTGCCAGATTGATGCACACCTTAAAGGAGACCTCCGGATGATTTTTAAATTTTTACATTTGAACAACTATAAATTAGTTAAACTGAGGACAGAGTTTCAGAATTTGTGATAATTGGGATGAAGAATAAGAATATTTTCAAAATTTAGAACAAATTGCAATGAACAAGGATGATGACATGGCAGAGTCACCATAAGAATGCATGAGTTGGGGCTCCAGGAAGCAGAACAAAAGAAGAAGGCATGCATAGATTATACACAGGTGAACTCGCAAGCAAACAGTATTGTAATGGAATTACACTGCTACATTTCTGAAATATGTGAACCTTCTATGTCATCATCCTTGTTCAGTGTAATTTGTTTAAGGTTTTTCAAAGTATTGTTTTTCTGCTCAAGAACCATGATAAATTCCAGAGATCTATACATGGAGTTGTCGATTTATGTACTACATGATGTGAAATTATGAAAATCGTCTGGAATGTCCCTTTAATTTCCCCATTAGTTTCAGGATAGGTCACAGTCTTCATATTGGCCACTTGAATAGGAGGATAGCAGAGAGATTATCCCGCATTGAGAGAGAGAGTTCAATTCTTGAACACGGACCGAAATGTATGGATGCTTGAATGACCACAAAATATTTGGGTATGATCTAACTATCAGTTATCATTTGATTATGTGCACATTTTTACTGTTGATCACCTAACTGCATCAATACCCCCCCCCCCCATCATAATCAATGCTAAAATCACAATTCACTTTTTGTTGTTAACATCACTATTAAATGTAGACCCTGGTTATGAACACACACATACTTCACATCTAAAGAAGATTAAACTCCTGAATTCCTTGTCCAAGATAATTGATCAACAAATAAAACAAGAGACCCACAGGGTCTAGCGCTCACCTGAGTATCGAAAGTTCACCTTTCACACAGTCACTAATCTAAATTATTCACAGCTCTACAAAAATTTGACCAGGCATTCTCAAGTTGAAGATGAAAATGTACACTAAGGGCCCAAATTTTTTAAGATTCCTTAATTTGGGGGGATTGGGGCCCCCTGGGGCACTCTGGGTGGGGCATGGTGCCCATTTTGATAAATTGAGATCCTGACCCCCTAGGGATGCTACCTGCCAAGTTTGACGAAAATCCATTGACATGAGGTTTTCAGAAGATGAAAATGTACAATTCAGGCCCCCATTTGGACTTTTCCAACCCCAATGCTACCTGCCAAGTTTGATGAAAATCGGTCTTGGGGTTTTCAAGAAGAAGATGAAAATGTAAAAAGTTTACACACGACGGACGACGGACGATGCACGGCGCATGCCGGATGAAGGGCGATCGCAATAGCTCACTTGAGCCTTTGGCTCAGGTGAGCTAAAAAAAGAGAAAGAAAGAAAAAAAAAGAAAGAAAGAAAGAAAGAAAGAAAGAAAGAAAGAAAGATGCTTCAGTGAGACTGCATGCATGAGAGCACCAAATGCACCAAATGCAATTCCTCCCGCTGATACGCAAACAAATAGAGAAGTAAATGAGCTTATCTTGCAGTTGTATTATTGCTCCCTTAGATTACTCAAATGAAATTCCTGCAGATCAAAACCCCAGAGATTAAATGTCAATAGATGCCGTTATGATTGTACCTCCTTGATGCACAAGACATACCACACACAATGGATTCTCGAGAACAGGGGACCAAAAATTTCACCAATCACAAAGTGGACACTTGAAATCTCTTTTTCCTTCCTTCTATCAACTTAGGTTTGCCTTCACTCAACCCACATGTGTATGAAGGTGAACTTGTCCTTTAATATTCAAAAAGAATGTGGCCCTAAACAACACAAGTGTAACACAACACTTCTGTGAGCAACACCACCTAAATCTAAAATTCTGCAAACATACGTGTAAATGAAAATGAGTAAATGAGTCCAATTAGAAAAAGATGTCAAACATCCTTCACTATGACCCTTGCACTGCATCTACAAACATTTTTGGTGTGGAACAACATTTTAAACTTTCAGCTTTGACATGATGTAATAATTAAGACAGTGAAAGAAGTGTAGGCCTACATATGTCTCCAAAAATTCACTCATTTACAATGAAAAATCAAGTCATAGATTATATTTTTAATCAACTCCAAAAAGACTAAAAAATACAACATGCAGTAAGTACTCAATGGCAATGCAGATGCTGAAGATGTGTCTCAAAACATTAGAGAAAGAGAGAGAGAGAGAGAGAGAGAGAGAGAGAGAAAAAAAAAAGAAGAAATGAACATCATGACCAAGCCTTTGTTCAATAGGGAGTCAGCTGCATCTTTCTCTAAAATACTCTGGCTGTATTGTCCACTGATTTTGGCATGATAATCTGCATGAAACTGTACACTGCTCCTACACATAGAACCCAGTGCCACTTTTTTTTTTTGTTCTCAATCCAGTCAATGTGTTCCACTAGTATTGGATGTGCATCAAAGATGAGTGCACATGAGTCCTACCACTTCTGTCGAGTTCTGGCTATTTTGTTGTATACTGCAAAAGTTGAAATTTTCATAAAATTCCTTGTACTGAGCTGGGTGGGATGAGTTTTGTGTGATTTCTATTCCAATGAATCACAGATAAATGTTTATTATATCACACGTATAGCTAGCAACCTGCCTCTGTTGTGCTTTTTTTGTGCGTGTCAAGTAAAATGGACAAAAATTTTTCATTTTACAGCCATAATCTGTACGAGATGCACCCTCCTACTGTAAAAGTGGAAATTTTCGCGGTGTTGAAATTTTCGCGCATTTCGCGCAACCAGAAACTAGCGCGAAAATAAAAACATGCGAATATTTTTGCTTGTCATACGTTTCTGTGCGTGAGGTCTTGATTCCGCGGAATTGAAAACACGCGAAACTCTTCTGACCCGGCCTAGCGCGAAAAATTAGTCGCGCGAAAATATCCACTTTTACAGTATTACGTAGTGATGGAGCAAAGTTGAGACGTCCCTGAAGAGTAAAATGCCATCAAACATGAGATGAAAATCACCAAGTCCCGTCAAAAATAGCAGGCAGAGAATACAATGACTTTTGAGTGCACCCGTAACCATGGCGATGTTCTGATGAAGGTAAAGTGCTTAGTACTGTATCTACGTAGCTTGAGCTAATTCCAATTAATTATCCATAGTGTGCGATCACCTGGGCAGGCCCACTGAGTCACCATTTACTTACACACACACAAACACAAACACAAACAAACAAACAAACACACAGGCAGGCAGGCAAACAAATACACACGAACGACAGATCATGTGACATGAGAATTATGGTCATGTGGTATGTCTTCCATGTTGTTGTTTTCTACTTCTTCTTCTTCTTCTTTTCGTCAGTGACCATAGCTCCTTCATGCCCGTCTACCCAAGTCATGGAAGTATAGCACATCACATGACGGACTGTACCATCCACATTCAAAATTTGAATGTGACAAGGAGTTTGCATTTTCTTTTCTGTTCAGACTCTCGAAGTTTTTCATCACACAGAGTGTAAAAACCCGAGACAATCTAGGTCCTGTTTTCGATATATATACTGTAGTCCCATATGAAGAAAACTGGACAGATTGTACAGTACAAAATGGCATTAAACATTCACATTAGTTCGGAAGAATATACATGAGGTGTAACACAGTTTAATTGACTCTGCCACACCTTTGGTACATAACAAACCAGACACATGTACTAATCAGTCTACAGCATTCACAGACAGCACAAAACGTGATACATGTATTATACTGCAGAAATGTGAATATGTCATTATGAGTACATGTATGCACATGAATGTCTGCCGCAAGTGGCAGATAAACATGCTGAGTATGTACATCCAAATAGAATCGATGCATCCCTTTTCTGATTACATACAACCAAGCATAATACCAGTATTCAAATCTTCTCTTACATTCATATTTCCGGTACGCACGATGACTTACATATGTATACAACATATGTAAAATACTACTTCATACACATTGTACCTCATATTCTCAAACACAATGCATTTACATTATTACATCTTTAAAAACAAATCTTTTCCATAACACAGTTTATATTAACACATACACTCAAGATAGCGATATTACTTATTGTGTGCATCATTACATCATCACAAGACATTGACATACTGTTCAATACTTTGTTGTGGACTTACGACAAATTTGCTAAGGTGGGACCCTCTCGGGTAAAGCAATGAAAAGCCTGCGGGAAGTCTGCGCTTGAGAGAAATCGAAAGTCAACGCGACTTCCCCAAGCGACCGACGGCTGGATACAAAGAAACAAGATTAGAATGGAGGAGAGAGATGGCTCATTTACATAGATGTCAGCGTTACCATGGAAATCATGAAGGATCGTTAAGAAACACATTTCACAGACTACTGCATCCTTCCCCACACATCTTCCACAGGCAAAACTTTGGGCAGATTAAAAAAAAAAAATAAAAAAAAAAATAAGGGGGGGGGGAGAGAGGTTTGTAGCTGGTATAAACTGTTGAATTTTTCCCCTCGAGTGACACATAAATAAATTCATAAATGTGCAGGCATGTTCTATCATTCCCTACAAGAGGCACAGTTATGGACCGTTTTTGTAAAATACTTTTTTTGTAGGTAACATACACCTTTACAACAAGCTACGCCAAGTATACTGCAATGCCTCTACTGTTTGAAATGTTTGAAACTCATCTTAAGCTTGTTTAGTTCAATCGAAAAGTCCCTGTAATTCAATCAATCAAGGCACTTCGATCCACAGCGACTTCAAGCGGTATCTTGCTTTATCAGCATTATTACTTGACATTATTATTACTATTCTACAAAAGCCAGATCTCAGGATGCCATGACTGATGGAAGCAGGGCTCTGTTCTTACAAATTTTACAAAACGTCACATTAAAACTTGCCATACCAACGGCCAATCAGCTTCCGCAATTTCTGCTTGTTGCCATGACAGATGATCATAGTTCCATCTCTGTGCCCGACTCTAGGGAAGACTGGTATGAATGCCAAACCACTGGTTTATGTTCCTTATCGATTACAATTATGTAAAGCCTGCACATAACGATGGGGCCGTTCACACAAGCACACAAGTTGGTTCCAATCACATTTTCAATATCATTCTCATCTGACACTTTTGTGGGGAGCAAATCCAGTTTTGTTTTGAGGAAGAATCACTTTTTGGCAATATTCAGATGATGAATGACTTGCAACCCCAGTCAAAAACTACATCAACACATCATATGGCAGGTCATCATTTGTGATATTTTTGATTTACGTTCACACATATCAAAGAGAGACAGATAGGCAGAAGAAACAGAAACTGAAGTACTTGATGCCAATTTAGATGTTTCAATCTAACAATTTCTGTGTGAACAGCTCGTGTGTATGTGATTCAATGCTTGGCCTTCCATATTTCAGTAATACAATACACTTTATAAAAAGTTTGGAATACTGAATAAGTTCAATGGTACCTCCTCCATTCTTTCTCACAATTTCACTCTTGAATAACTTTCCAAACCCTTCACTTTTAAAAAACCAGATTCCATGGACCAAAATCATTGAAGGAAAAAACTTCACGCTTTATACACAGGAACACTTTTGACTTCAAATTTCAGAAACAGTACACCAGCAGATATGCCGTGAAATATGCGTGTTTTGAGAGCCTTTTACAAACAGCAACTGCTTACTTTCCCTCTGGCCTGCTTTATTTTGTAAAGTTGAAATCAAAGGGAGTTGAGAATGTGAATCAATTCTCCAAGAATATGCTGCAGTACATGTCACTGTACACATGACTTTAGAGCATTTAAGAATATGACATGAAGACTGAATTCTCCAAAATCGAAGGAAATTTACCACATTTGCTAATTGCACAAAAGTCTCTGTGGAATATTTCTCTAAAGGTGGCACTTGATCTCAAAGTGGCCAGAGAGAGTAAGCAGATTTTTATGATAATCCTAAAGAATGCCACTTATTTTTTCCTTGGAAATGCCCTCTAGGAAGTTGGACAGTTGTGAATTTGCTAGCTGTGACACTTATAAAACAGTATAAAAGAAAATTACTATTTTCAATTCTGAGAGAATGACAAACTTTTCATAAAACTTTTAGAAATTTGCTGTGCTATTCTTTTTGAGCACAAATTGTCCACAAAATTACAAGCTGATCCACTCTGAGAAATTTGGAAATGTAGATTGATCACAACTGCACAATCCCTTCAAGTCTATTTGGCTTTCCAATCACATTCGAATCGGCATTCTAAAGAGATGTAAGGCTCTCCCACTTTTTCAGATTTGAAATACTGCAAACTGTATAACAAAACAAGTTGTGTCACTCCTTCATCTGCAATTTTAAGTGCAGTATTCCCATCTGAGTTTTTTCTTCTTTTGTCTATTTTATTAAACTAAAGGTACCTCTGTGAGAATGTCACGGAATGGACAATCTACTGCCTTTACTTTTGTTTCAACTTGTAGAATTGTGAAACCAGCAATTGATACAGCTTCTGTCAGTGACATAGGGGCAGCTCATATTCAAACTGGTAAAGTTAGACCACTGTTACCTTTGGACCTAAAGTTTATGTTTGCAATGAGAGATTTTTTTTTTTTTTTTTTTTTTGGGGGGGGGGGGAGGCTTTTATGACCGACTTTGCATTTTCTCTTTTTCAAAATTCAATGGGACACACACAAAAGAGGCTGTGAAGCTCTGTGAAGTATTGTAGCTTGATGCAATTTCAGCAATTCTATTCAAGAAACAGACAATTCAATGCAGTGCATCTCGCCATTATCAAGGAGGAAGGGTGTGCTGTATAGAAATGACATTTTATAGTCACACCATCATTTTGATGGAATGAATGGGCCTGACTTATTATGGCCTGAATTCACAAAGGTGGTACAATCTTTAAACCATGGACAATTTGTATGGAGCGCCAAGTGTCGCATGGTCTATTTCGTTATGAAATCAGTCAATTTGTTGATGAAATGATAATTTCGCCCAGCAAAATAACATTTTGTCGACTACATGATCATTTCATTAATGAAATGAATATTTCGTCAATGAATTAGTCATTTCTTCAACGAAATGACTGATTTCGTAATGAAACAAGCCATGCGACACTATGTCCATAGTTTAAACCATGGTTTCAATTGTACCACCTTCGTGAATTCGGGCCCAATGGGTTGAACATGAGCCACAGTGTGTTTGAAGGCTGATGACAAAAGATCAGACCGGTATATGGAGTATAGACTGGTGCCAGTATGGAAGACTTACTCCAGCAGAGCGTGCTTCCCAACTCGTAAACATGACACCACCATTCTCGCAGTCACACAACACCGTGACGTCTTCACGAGCTCAAGACGGAGATAGGGCTCAGTGTTTCGTTTTGGTTTTTTTCCTGCACGTGAGGCAGACTTAACGACCTGTGGGGTTTCGACAAGAATTTATTCTTATATAAACATGAATGAGGAGGAGGAGCCCACTGTTTTCGAAAACAGGCAACAGATTTCCCAGACAAGATCTGAAGACAGACTCACGCCGCCAACTGCCTCTTCAAAGGGACTAATTGGAGTCCCAATCACATATGAAAAATTAGAGAATGCTGACTCCTTGAGTCTCAAGCTCGTGAAGACACACAGACATTCTTCTTTTTTTTTCTTTAACTTGTACCTGAGGCCGAGCATAATGATATAATCTTCGAAAAAGTTAAGTCATACATACACAAACAGAAACAACAACAAGTTTTCTGGTCTCGTGTCTGACAGTGAAATAAAATTCATGAAGGACATGCAATGATAAAGCAGCTGTTAAAAAAATGCTGTTAAATGTTGCTTAGGTGGGTTATTCCTTTTTTTATTTTCAATTTCTTTTTGTTTGTTCTTAAAAGCCAGCCACATGCAACTGATCAAAACACATCCATCCCAGAAAAAAAAAAAAAAAAAAAATGCCTTTGGCACCCTTCGGGCAGAGGCATAAAAAGAACAAACAGCATGTCTTTTTTTCTACTGAAGCAGCTTGCAGTAGACTTTTCATTCAGAGGCAGCAGGGCAAGTGAATGACTGGTGTAATTTTGGCATGTAAGAAAATGCTGTTTAACACGAAGAAACATTTCTTGGACATGAGGAAAGAGAAAGAGCATGTAGGGAATCGCTATACAGTAACAGAAGTTAAGGGAAACACCCAGTGCAGAGCACAAACACTTCTTTGAGTCATTCACATTCACATGCAATTTCTAAGTCAGGAACAACAACAAGAATAACCAATTTTCTCTTCTTCGTGTACAGACTACAGTGTTGAAACAATCTATGCCATGCTCATTCATCAGAGGTCATTGAAGGCTACTGTGTCTCAAACTGTAGACAAATTTCTTGTCAGACACATGAACTCGCCAAACTGGATTTTCTTCTTTTTTTCGGGGGGGGGGGGGGGGGGGGGCTATTTTATTGACCTGATCAACTGCTGGGTTTGCAATGCAATGAGACACATTCTTTTTTCCAGAAATTCATATCTCATTTCATTCGTTTCTACTGTCTTTGAATCTTTTCACCGACAATAGCTCCCAAATTTCACCGACAATAGCTCCCAAATTTCACAAAGGCAAGTGGAATTATTTTAACACTGTAATATATACAAGCGCCTAAACATGTCGAAGTCAGAAGTACTTCCATACATATTTGGTGTAAAACCATACATTTATAGCAAAATTGACTTTGTGCAAATGTTATTCATTCATAATTGTAGGGGTTTGTGAGAACTTTGTACAACTTTCTGTTTCTCCACTTACCTGATGCTCAACACGCTTCACAAGTGTAACTAGTTCTATGACACTGCATTTCAGCATTTCCACAAATATTTTCATGTTTGCATTTATTCTGCTGCTGCTGCTGTTGCTGTTATTTCTACTGCCACTACTACTACTTCTACTTTACATCTACAACTACAAACTACTATTTTTGCCAACAACTAATTGCTACTTCTGACACTACTTCTACTTCTACTGCTGATGTTCCTACTTGCTGTTGTACAACTGTTGCAAACTTTCATTTGTGCATTAAAGATTTACAATGTATGTGGGTGTATGTGTGCTTGTGAACTGCATGTGCATATGTGTGTGTGTGTGTGTTATTAGGACATACAGTGTATTATCACTGTCACAGTTTAAGTGAGATCATTGAGGTAAATACTGCAAAATTATGTAAATTTTGTCTTGAAGTGTATGTGTTTGTTTTTTGTTTTTTGTTACCCATTACATATTGATTATCATGTGTATGACTTCCATGAAATGAATACAAATCACTGAAAAAAAAAAAAGTGTGTTTATGTGCTTGTGTAGATGTGGGCATGTAGTGGCATTACATATCTTGGAAGATTACTGCCACTGAAATAGTACTATAACTGATGTATTCTGTAATTCTTCTGTAAATTTCCTTTTCATAACTTCTTTCCCCGTAGCAGTCCTAAAACTTTTCATCAGTTTCACACAACAAAGCAAAATCTGGCATATTATGCAAACCAAATTTCATTCATGAGACTCTAAGTGAAATGCTAGCAAGTACATAAAATAAATTCTTTGCAGGGTGATGGCACCACACACCCATCCCCAGCTTACTTAACAAATTTAGAATCTATGGGTAACCTACTCCCCCCCCCCCAAGCACTTAAAAAATCACTGCTATTCATTTCTCCCTGCTCCTATGAAATGCTTCCTATATCTGGAATCTTATTTGCATCCTTGAGGCGTTTTCTTTGTCTAGCAAGCATTGGGCACGTTTTCTGGCTGTCCAGGACAATAAGACAATTTTTCTGAATATATGAGTAGACTAGTCTATTGATCTAGATTACAATTTTTAAGGAGCAAGGCCATGCAAACATACACAGTCATGAAATACTTTAGGCTCCAGACATAGCTAGCCTTGCACACAACTTCTGAATGAAAGGAAGGTACAGGTACGTGCGACACCAAACAACACGACATAACAATGAAATAGAATAGAGAAAACACATAACGAACTGTAAAGGTCAACATTCAAAGTTTCACAAGCCTGTTTTCATTTTTTTTTTTCAAAATAAAGGGCGTTTCGGACCAGTGTCTGATAAAGAGCACAACAAGAGACCCGGGGGTCACGCGCTCACCTGAGTATCGCAAGTTCACCATCCATGCATTCTTGCAGATTCTTACCTGAGAACATTGGAAACTTATGGTGGGGATAGCTTTGAGAATGGGGGCATGGTGTCCATTTACATATTCCACCACACCGGTAAAAATACCTGCCAAGTACACTGTACTTTATAGAATGTTGGATTACGTAGCTTGGGAAAAAAGACTTAAAGCCCTATCACTTTTGATTAGAACTAGAAAAAATAATATTGAATATTCATTAATTTAGGAGGTGTGGACCCCCTGGGGCCCCCAAGGAAAGCATGGTGCCCATTCAAACACTTTGAGATCTTATCCCTATGGGAATGCTACTTGACAAGTCGGGTGAAAATCCATTATATTGTTTTCAGCAAGAAGACAAAAATTTAGGCTCACATTTGGACCCCCCCCCCCCCATCCCATCCTGCTTCCTTGGGTCCCAAGGGGGTGGGGGGGGGGGAGGAGGGCACCCCTGATTGTCCCATGAACAAATTTGAAACAACAGTCATCAATATACTGACTCATTGTATTAACTTAGCTCAATCAGTTTTGGTTCTAGAGAAAATTTGTAAAGAATCCTCACAGGAGGGGGGACCCCTGGGCCCCCCCCCCCCCAGGTGGGGCATGGTGCCCATTTGATGAAATTGAGATTCTATCCCCTAGGGATGCTAACTGCCAAGTTTGGTGAAAATTAGTGATAGGGTTTTCAAGAAAAAGATGAAAATTTACAATTTTGGTCCAAATTTAGGCCCCCCTGTGGCCCCCCAGGTGGGGCATGGTGCCCATTTGATGGGAATGAGATTCTTTCCCTCTAGGGATGCTACCTGCTAACTTTGGTGAAAATTCATAACTTGGCATTTTCAAGAAAAAGATGAAAATGTACAATTTGGGCCCCATTAGGACCCCTCCCCACCCCCCCCCCCCTGGGTCCCAAGGGGGACACCCCTGATTCCGCCATGAACAAACTTGACACTACAGTCATCAATGTACTAATTCATAGTATTAACTTAGCTCTATCACTTCTGGTTCTAGAGAAGAAGATTTTTAAAGATTCCTTAATTTTGGGGGGTTTGGGCCCCTCTGGGGGCTCCTCAGGTGGGGTATGGTGCCCACTTGAACAAATTGAGATCCTATCCCCCTAGGGATGCTACCTGCCAAGTTTGGTGAAAATCGGTCAAGGGGTTCTCAAGAAGAAGATGAAAATGTAAAAGTTTACGCACGACGGACGACGCACGCCGAACGAAGAGCGATCGCAATAGCTCACTTGAGCCTTTGGCTCAGGTGAGCTAAAAAGCCACTGAGCTGTTTTGTGTTTTGTTTAATAAACACTAGATACAGGGCCCAGAACACAGTGGTCATTTGCTAGGCTTTATAGCAATTTGCTTACGAGCTTTGGGGAAGCCATATATGGAATTGGCAATAAAAAATAATTTATGCTGTATTATGTAGAATTTCAACCAGGCATACTGCGAGATATTTCTTTTCAAAGCAAGGAACTATCATGTCGAACTGGCTCAACCTGTTTGGTCTCAAGTTGGAGTGCATGTGACATTTGCTATATTTTGAATAAACTATAAAGATTACACCTTCTTTTCCTTCAATGCAATACAGCTCTTGCCATGCAAATTCAGGAGTGTGTGTAATTTGGTTCACAGACTTTATATTTACATTTTATTTGTACTTTCATGATTCACTATAGTTTAGTACATAATAAACATATATAAACAAGATATATCATTTCCAGATTTTCATTTTGAATGATCAATTTTCTGGGGCAGGTGAATTCTGCTTGTATTCTCTATCTTTATCCTCCGCTTTCTGTTTACAAATAAAGTTGGTTTGTCCATAACAACGACTAATTGCAAATAAAAGAAGTACCTGTGGATGATGAAAGACCATTTACTGGAACCCAGTTTTAATACCAAGAATAGCACATGCTAATTTCACACACGTCTTTCATTATGTTATTCATGGAAACTCAAATATTGTTATGTTTGTGAAAGTGTTTGCCCTTGGAAACAGAAAAAAAGTAAGAAAATGATACATATATCTGGCCCAAAATTAAATCAATTTGAAACATATAAACACACACACATGAACAAAAGCAAAGTGGGATGTTCTGGGCACATAGAAAAAGAAGCATCCAGTCACGCAATGTACAGCACACAGACACATCCATGCATGCTGAAAATAACGAGGGGCTGCAGACCTTTTTTTTTTTTAACTCTTTATGTGCCATGGTGGAAAACCCCTGTGTGCCACGTTATTCTGAGACACGAAGGTAATCATGCTTTGAGAAAGAATTCTGTTTTTTCCAATTTGTATAACTTCCACAAATTTATGTTAAGATGGGCATAATAGTAGGCAAAGTTAAGGAGGAATGCCAAGCTTTGTTTCGATGTAAATTGTATGACGACTCTATTTTCAATTATTCTTTTGAATGACCAGTTGCTACATTACTCTACCGGTAAAGGCATGACTTTTGCACATTAAACCATGACAGAAACTTAGAATGTACGAGCAAATCTAGTTGGGAACATCGCTTGATAGTCGATCACCGCATAGAATGCAAGCCGTATACGAGAACAACAAAAGCACGAGAAACGCTTTCATTGTGCCGCGGGATTAGCAGTAATCAGCGGTTTATCGATCGGTCTTGGCGGCTTTGTTTGTTGAGCAGAATATGCGAAGTTGGCACACCGTCGACTGAATCGGAGGTGCGAACGTGGCACATAAAGAGTTAAAGGGGGTGGGGGGCAAGAGGGGTTAGGGGGTGTCCATCTGACTATTCCTGGAGGGGTGAAGGGGAAAACAGACCGAGGAATCTGGAGGTGTAATTGCCCCTCCCCCTTCATGGCCCAGAAGGAATGAACAGGCAGCAACGTAACAGCTCTACAAGCCAGGAGATGATTAGCCTTTTGCCAAGGCCTTCTCGCTGTATGGTGGTAAGCGAATGGGGGGGGGGGGAGCGATCGAAGCCAGCTCAGCTGAAATGGACAGCATGAGGGCCTTTTGAGATCTGATTCGCATCCTTATGTTAACCCTTTGAATAACCGACTTTGTGATTCCTGATTTCGGGAGCTAGAATCAACCAATCCGCATGTCTGTCTGCCGGAAACCCGATTTGCATACAGCAAATGCACACCACAGACCTCCATGGGTAGTCAGTGATGCATGCAAACAGGCTGGACGACCCCAAGACAGAGAATGTGGGGAGTGCGCCATTCCACTGGTCAACCAGAACCCATTAATATCATGACTATTCAGTAAGGTTCATGAGTCACGAATGATAATGTGTGAAGCAGATCTCAAAAAGGCCCTCGTGCTATTGTGTTTGGTTGGGCTCGCGAGCCCATTATAGCCATCATTCAGCAAGAAGGCCTTGACAAAAGGCTAGGAGAGGATGGACAAACATACCGGTAATTATTGTGAATTGATCAGATGTGCACATGGCTGGATAGCAGTCGCTGTGGAACTTTAAAGAAAGGACTCATAACTCTGGAATTATCTGGCAAGAACTACAAAACTCACAAGTCCTGTATCTCTTATACACACTGTGTGAACATTTTCACATGACCTTTCACACCAATATACATACCATTTATAAAGAGACAAAAAAAAAAAAAAAATAAGGATAGTATCTGTTCACCATGACTGAATTAGTTTACCAAATACAAGGTGAAAACACAGACTAATGCCGTTAAAGGAAAGACATGTAGGATTGAGTGGTAAATAAATCATTTCGGTGTTTGGGAACAGAACACATTTAACTGGCTTTGTAAATCTTACTGAAGCTCGGTTTCTGGCTTTCTCAAAATCGAGACAGATGACCTTGAAAATATGATGTACATGTACAAATACATATCTATATAATATATACATATATTCCTAAATAGTAGACAAATTTAACAGGGAATGTAAAGGTTAAAAAATAGGATTTGAATTGCACAACAATCGTAATTATGATAAGCAGTCTGCTTGTGTCTGAAAATGTTATAAATCTTTTGAACAGATGGTCTTGACAATGCTTTCCATTGCTCTCATAAATTCAAGGTCAAATGACCCGATACAACTCTTATCTGAAATGCCATTCAAGAGACAAAGTTTTGCACTCAGTTTTACTTCAGCCACTACACCGACAGCTCAGGTGGGGTAAAAAAAAAAAAAAAAAATTCTACATGCTCGTTTGGCAGGACAAGTGTGGACATTTATCTACAGCCTCAGAATAACATCAATTTTCAGCAGGTGTCCAGGAGGCCAGTAGAATTCAAGTGAGCGCTGCGATGCGGTTTATACAGGATACTCTTGCATGACAGCAAAGGTTTGATTATGCAGTCATATTCTGTTAAAGTAAAATCGCTACTATGAATTGACTTTATCGAGTTTCTCGATGAAGAGAGACAATGAATAATTTCCACATTTTTAAAGTGGCATTTACTCTGAGTGCAACAACTCCATCTCTGATGGACAATGTGGTAAACTTATGCAGCGACGGGCGGTTGTTGGAAAAATGAAAAGCCATACCTTCGCCTCCTTGAGCTTTTCGAACCTCGGCTTGATGAAGTAGAGAATGCCCTGGCCCGCCCCTTCCAGAGTGGCCCCGCGGATGAGAAGGATGAAGAGGACGAGGAAGGGGAAAGTGGCTGTGAAGTACACGACCTGGGTGATGGAGACAAAGGAGAGTCACATACATGTACATGTATGTACAAATATCGAGCCTGGTTCACACTGGGCATGCACAAGTTGAAGGAGATTTGGAAGTTTGCTAACTTTACTGACAGTAGCCTTTTGCCAAGGCCCTCCGCTGTATGGTGGCAAGCGAATGGGAGTGAACCAAATGAGCCTAGCTGAGTGCGATGGTGGCAGGGCCTTTTGAGATCTGCTTCGCATTCTTATACGTTGTCCTTTTGAATTTACCGTTTTACCTATTTTTGCTACCCAATCTACGTGTCTGTCTGCCCAAACCCAATTTGCATAGATATGATGAATGCATGCGAACATGCTGGACAATGCCAAGACAAAGGATGTGGGCAGTGCGCAATTCCATCATAATGACTGACCGTAACCTATTAATATGATTATTCAGTAGAGTTCCTGAGGACATGAATAATAATGTGTGAAGCAGATCTCAAAAAGCCAGCTGAGCTCGCTTCGCTCGCCCATTATAGCCATCATACAGCAAAAGGGCTTTGTCAAAAGGCTATACTGATGGTAGAGACTCCCAAAGGATTTCAATTTCAAGTTAGGGTCAATGCAAACCCGCTTTGTTTAGCAGTCGACTTACTTTGCATTATCAGAAAGTTTGTAAGCCATGCAAGGAGACTAGTGGTTTTACTACTTTCTTTTTTTTTTTTACATGTCACAAATCATCAACTTTTTTCATAACAGTTCCTGAAACAATGTCCTTTACAAATACTGACATAAAAACTTCTTGATTCTATCTTGATTCAACACTCACTCTTCTGTCTTTCAGTCATTAACATTATTGATTTTTATTTTTTCACCAACACACCACGCAACTTATTTAGTACAGCCCTACCTGTTTACTACTTCATTTTACATGCATGTATAAGGATCCAATCTGTGGACTTAATAGTAACAAGGTATTCCATACATATGTGCCTCGATGTTATTTCAATACTTTCAATCCAGTTGCATTAAGTAGTACATTGTAATTCTTGCCATAAGCCTGGCGCAAACTTTCTTTCTGGTTGCTAAGAACAAGCTTTGTCATAAGGTATGCACAAGATATTGATATGCTAATAAACCTGTCTTGCTTTACCTGTTTTGTTGTCACTAAAATTTTATGAATACTCTAGCATCATGCAGTTGAAATTGGACCATCTGCTGCAAATCTCAACACAACTTTCACTCAATACTCGGTTAAAAAAGGAAATACATGTAGTGTTGCCCAGCGAATGAAAGAAGCCATGCCCTTTTCTTCCTGATAATCAGATTTTTCTCCCGTTTTGTTCCACGTGACTAGCGCTACTCCCCACGTTCACATTAGTCTCCGCATCATGGGGAAAGTCCAATACAGCAGGATTTTATCCCTCCAAAACCATCGTGTGGACACTCACTGGGATTTGTCCCCCACCCCCATTCCTGGCGAAGCAAGTCGGGTCTACGGAGACAAAATTTGGAGTAGAAAGTGACCTTGGACCGTAATCAAAAGCGCCTAGCTGTATTCATGAAATGTGCGCATGCACGATGTTTGGTTTCAAGTGGCGGGGCTTGCCGCAAGCCCCGACTGCCCCTGCAGTTTGAGGACAGTCGAGATAGCAGTGTGGATGCTTGCCCCAAGCCCCTATTGCACTAGCCTTTTGTCAAGGCCCTCTCGCTGTAACGGGCGAGCGAAGCGAGCCCAGCCGAGTGTGACAGCGCAAGGGCCTTTTGAGATCTGCTTCATACATTATTATTCATGACACACGAACCCTACTGAATATTCATATTAAGAGGGTCTGGTCGACCAATGGAATGGTGCACTCCCCACATCCTTCATCTTGGCATTGTTTGTACGCATCACCTACCACCAGTGGAGGCCTGTAGCATGCATTCGCTGTCTGAAAATCGGGCTCGGGCAGACGGACACGCTGATTGGTTGACTTTTGCTCCCAAAATCGGGGAGCAAAAGTCGGTAATTCAAAGGGCTAACAAAAGGGTGCCAAGCAGATCTCAAAAGGCCCTCGTGCAACCCCACTCGGCTAGGCTCTCTTCACCATACAGCGAGAGAGCCTTGACAAAAGGCTATTATAAAATGGGTTCAAGAACGTAGCCAATAGGAAGCGCTGAAATGAGTCACGTGGGCTTTGATTACTTTAGTACCATTGCACTGCAGTACCAGTGCGCACTCAATCAGTTGTTACAAGTGCGTCGCGCGCTACTATACGCGCTGTCAATACCTACATGTAAACAACTTCTAGTTCGGGTTGCGTATACCGGCGCGGCCGGCCTTTCTTGTGTGCATGACATAATATGTGGCGTACGTAACAGTACTCTTATACGTAACAGTGCGGGATTTCCGAGTGCGACGTGCTTGACTCGACTCTCTCGAGCGAGTGCTACATGTAGCTGACTGGACTATTGACCCACAAAGGTACGTGAAAATGCTGTTAGTTTTCGACCCATTTTATAAAACAAATGATGCACAGGATTATTTCGTGACGTTAGTGGAGACGCAGCTCACTCTCGGGTATTTACAATGTAGTGCAACATGCACTCGGCTTCGCCTCGTGCATGTTTCACAATTGTAAATACCCTCGAGTGCGCTACGCCTACACTAACGCACTCTATCCTGTGCATCATTTGTATACTAGTGCACATGCAGTTCGGGGACAGTAGCGATAGCAGTGTGGATAGTCAGTTGAAGAAACGATGAGATTTCAAGCAACTGTCCCTGCATCACGGGGTCCAATGTGAACACATGGACTGCAGCAACAGATGTTAGGGAACAAATCAGCATTCCCCATTTTCTTGACAGAGGAATTTGAGGACACGGTGGGTGGTTTCCACATTTCATGTCTCTTGTTTCACTGCCAGCCAGTGCTCAAAGTTCTCAATTCAACATGCAAACAGCTTTTACGATTTATCACCTGTCACATGTTATTCAATCTCCATGTTAATTAACATACTTCAGGTTATCGAGCATCTCCCTCTAGAATTTTTTTTTTTTATAAATCTCATCCACATATAACTGGTTCTCAGTACAGGGCAAGTGGTTGTGTGTCTCTTTCTTTCTATTCACTAAATCAACATTGTACTTCACAAAATCAATGTTTGTTCCATTGATCTATCAGCTCCCCCAACCTCACCCCACCCCCGACATATTTGCACTTATAGAAAATGGAAATTTGCTTCCTGAACATATGGTCTATCTAGAATTATAGATGGTAAATTTATCATTCTATTTGTGACCTTGCACCACAAAACAAACTAGAAATATCACTGAAGGTGATTAATACCCCCGCCCCGTGACGACAGTCTTACCCAAGGAATGATCTTTCCTTGATCTTCTGCCATTTAAATGCCATTACCACGGCAACGCAGCTTCCGACACGTCCGAAAAATATGTCTTGCACATCTTCCCACCAAGACTATTGTGTGTGCCACATTTCATAAGCTTTTGTCAAAAACTGAGGAAGCAGTTCAATCCGCAAGATCTTTCCTTGATCTTCTGCCATTTATATGCCATTACCATGGCAACGCAGCTTCCGACACGTCCGAAAAATATGTCTTCCACATCTTCCCACCAAGATTAAGGTGTGTGCCACATTTCATAAGCTTTGGTCAAAAAACTGAGGAAGTAGTTAAATCCGCAAGATCTTTCCTTGATCTTCTGCCATTAATATGCCGTTACCATGGCAACGTACTTTTGGGTACTGTCAAAAAATGCGTCTTGCACATCTACAACCAAAGGAACACATCTGTACCAAGTTTCATGGAAATTGGGCAAAAACTGAGGAAGTAGTTTGCAACACAAAATTTTCCATCATTTTGGCTCATAAATGTGAGCTGTTACCATGGCAACATACTTTTTGTCACTGTCAAGAAATGTGTCATGCTGACCTATATCCTAAGACAAACATTCAATATGAATTCTATGAGAATTGGAAGAACACTGATGAAGCAGTTTTGCCATGAAGCATTTTGCCCTATATTTTACCAATAACATGCCGTTACCATGGCAACGCACTTTTTGCCACTGCGGAAATATGTGTCTTGCACATTAACATATTCAGATGAACATCTGTACCTAATTTCATAAAAATTGGTCAAAAACTGTGGGAGGAGTTCGCGACGCAAGATTTGTACCCATTTTTGCCCATAATATGCCGTTACCATGGCAACGTACTTTTGGGTACTGTCAAAAAATACGTTTTGCACATCTACAACCCAAGGCACACATCTGTGCCAAGTTTTATGGGAATCGGTTGAAAACTGAGGAAGTAGTTCGCGACGCAAGATTTGCAACGGACCGACCGCCCGACCGCCCGACCGTCCGCTGATTCCTATATACCCCCTTCAAACTTCGTTTGGCGGGGGTATAACAAAAAGTCGCCAGACATGGATTTCTAGTTAAGGGCAGATTCTAAAAGAGTAGACTCTAATCTTTAAAATTATGTATAACTCAATTCAAATGGACTCTCCTAACCTATCTAAATATTCGAAAGAAAGCACACACTCTGGAAAAGTGTGAACTGAGAAAAGAGGCTCTGAAGTTAAGAGTCTATTCAAGCACTTAATCTTTTCCAAGCAACGCTAGCTGTGCCATGAATGGGACAAAAAAACAAAAACAAAAAACAAGAGCGTTACCCACCGAAGCAATGATAATGAAGGGATTATCAGATTAAGCTGAAATTAGACATGCTTTATCAACACATTTTGTCCATGATTAATCTCAACTTTCAAAGCAGTAGCATTACCATTTCAAAAGTTTTTAGAGTTGAAAGCAAAGAGTGTGTACAGGGTTTTTAAGAAATGAAAAGGGATCTCTATTAGAAACTTCTAATCACACTGTTCTACAATAAAGTGTTAGAGAAAAACTACTAAAAACACAGTTTCCTGTTTGTTTTATGATCCCAAACTTTGACATAATGTAGAAAAAGACTTGCTCTTTCAGAAAATATGAAAAATTCAAGATTGGCTAAGTTGACCCATTTCACCTATTTTCAGTCCTCACACAAAGTCATTGCATGCGACTTTTTGTTCGTTTTGTGATGCACGGTCACATTTCAGATGATTAAACTCTGTGAGAACCGTAGTCAGCTTGTTTGCATGCAGAGCAATTTTGAAGCGGCAGTCATGATATGGCTAAACAGTGAAGCAGTACATGCATATTTAGGGCAGGTTTACTTGCAATTTCCGCGGGGAACATTTTACGACAAGCGGAGGGCGCAGGAGATGATGGGTCTGGCACATAGACTAGGGATAGTCGGAATTCCAGACCAGCGCGATTTACACAATGCAAGGGAAAATGTTTTGTCATACGACTTAATGTAACTGCATAAGAGGCCAGCAACCTTGACTTCAATGATTATACTTCTATCTGTGATTTACTTCAATCAATCTCATTGGCTGCCTTATCTAACTTGAGAGAATCATGTTTCAAAACTTGTTTGGAATGGTGTTTGTGAATATGGTTTGAGACACAATTCTCAGGTGCCCCATTTTTCTACCCATCACTGAATCCCAAATTCGAGTGATGTCACTGCACAGCTGCTTTGCCCAGTTCGACCAAAGAAGCAGCTTAGAGGTCAACTGAGGCCCATTTTGTAACCTACTGGTTGTAGACTACATGCAAGGTGACTTTGGCAGTCCAGAGATGTAAATGTGGTTCAAAACAGCAATGTGTTTATTTACTCTCAGAAAGGTGATTGTGGTCTCAAACACGTTTTAGAATGCCCTTTGAATGGCATTTCAATTCGGCATTTAAATGCCTTTGAAAATATCATGGTTGCATTTTATCGCCTTAAAACGCCTAAAACATGTTCAGGATCATGATTCTGCCTGAGAAAATTGTTACATGAGAAACACACCCTATGGCCCCTCCCCTCCCTACAAATCCACCCAAACAAAGATTGGGGCAACCATCCAGCGAGGAAGGGATATCGGAGCAAATTAAGCCAGACACATATACCACTTGGATTGGAATAATTGAAATATCTGAACCGCAACCTATACATATAATCCTACATAGGGACTGGAAGGTCGTTTGCTTCATGCACAAGACCCCCCCACTAGGGGCAGGGGGAGATTCTCCTTGTGTCTCGGTGTAATGCCATACATGCACCTATCAAGTGACACAAACGTGGTGCAGTGATATCATACTTGCCTGCTTACTTCAAGTTCATTGCCTTATCCATTTCTCCTCGAGTGAAGACAGACTTACTTTAAAGGGATCATATAGTTTTTGTCGAGACCTAATTTCAGGTTTCTAATATTTTTTGGTGAGATAATGAGAAACCTCTTATGAAATATGAAAGAGCATGTAATTCTATGAGGAATTCAATATTTATTCGATGAAAATTGTTTTTTTGAAATGGCTGAGATATCAAAAAAGAGCGATTCCAATAAAGTGTGGGACCCACACTTATTACGATCGCTTTGTTTTACCTTGTTTTTGGATGTTTCAGTAGTTCCAAACCCGATTTTCATCAAATAAACTTTGAATTTCTCTCAAAATGGTATATTCTGTACTATATCATAAGTGTTTTCTTGGTATCTTGCAAAAAGTTAAAAGCCAAATTCTCATCTCCACCAATACTTTACCATCCCTTTAAAAGCAGGTTCTTTGGTTCATACAGATGTATCCTAAGGACAGGAAGATGTGCATTCTGCGGTATGCATCCCTCATTAGCAAAGCGCTGATATGCTGAGAGTTGGGCCACACATACACCACTTTCGTATTGCTAAATTGTAAAGGTCTAAAATGCATACCCCCTTGACAACTCTAAACTTGGCAGGGGCTTGCCCAACCTAGCAACAAGTGATAATGTTAGCATTCCAGTAAATTTGGATGAAAAATTCACTTGCATTTACTTTGAAAAAAAAAATAGAGAGTGTTGTCTAGGTTGTCATGACAAAATATTGCCACTGGCATCCAATGCATATATTCTAGACGAGATCTTCACCAATTTTACCTCTTGCAAAATTTGCATATAATTAAAATGTATATATGAACATTTCTGTTTTTAATACAGTCTGCCTTCCCAGTGGATTCAGATATTTAAGTGAGAACTTCAACTGAACATAGTTGGTAAGAAAATAGTTGTTGGCTAGATTTGCTAGGCAAGATGAAATATACATGCATACATTTGAATTTGATAACTGCTCAGACCATATTCTTGGTGGCAGAACAAACCTACAAAAGTATAGTGCATTTAATATTGCAAAGCAAGTGATAATCTGTCATCACTACTGGTAGCTGTGGAAGTACACGTAGGCCCTACATGGTATGCATGCTGTGTAGGTATAAAGATCTATACCTGGCAAGTGATATTAATGTAGCACTGACACCTTAGACAGAATTGGATCAGTATGTGATGGGGGGGGGGGGGGGGTCGTAGGGCACGTAATGTTTCCATGTGAGACACCTGTATCACAAGCCTTTGACATCCATCATCCTAGCTTGACTTTGCAGGGAATTGACTGATGGGCTGGCATCTTTACATCACTGGGGAAAGCACATACCCACATTTCATGTACAGTAGCCCTGAGGTACAGTACAGGTATAATGTAGTTGACAATTAAATGATCTATCTCTCACTACCAAAAGGTAAGCAAAATATGTTGTGGTCCAGTGGTCTTAGACCACTTTCTGACACAGAGAGTTATCATATCTCCACACTGCGTATGGATATGAGAGCTTCAGACACAAATGAATCTTGTATCTAGATATACATGGTATCATTCAAACACAAGGCCATGATATGTTAATCGTATGACAGTATCAGATCTGCCACACATTTTTCATGGGTCATGTACTTAAAATGTACTTCAGCAATCTAGTCTTTCACTTTCTGATTTTATATCTCATTTGATTTTCTGTTTTGCTGAATTGAAATTGCTTTGTGACTTTCTATTTACAAATGTCTGAAATGCCAATCTAAAAAGATAAAGACTTATTTGAAAAAAATTATGTTATGGTTAGAAAGACCCAAGGGATATAGTAATTTCTGACTGCTTTTTTGCCTGCCTGGCAACTTAGGGAGCATATCAGGGGAAGACTGATTTCTTATACTTGTACCCTTGCATCACGCTTGTTTTGTTTGTCCGCTTGTTTGTAATTCTGCATTTGTATTGCACCCAGCAAATGTTAAATGAATGATAATGAAAACAATTTCAATGACAATGGTAATAATAACAATAATAATAATAATAATAATAATAATAATAATAATAATAATAATAATAATAATAATCATCATCATCATCATTATTGTCATTACTAATATTATTATTATTATTATGATTATTATGATTATTATGATGATGATGATTATTATTATTATCATTATCATTATCATTATCATTATCATTATTATTATTATTATTATTATTATTATTATTATTATTATAATTATTACTATTACTATTATCATTATCATTATCATTATCATTATTATTATTATTATTATTATTATAATTATTACTATTACTATTATTATTATCATTATAACAGCACTAATAATAATAATACAGCACCGAAACAAATGTGGTTTATAATTGGGACTTGACAGGCTAAATTTGTGCCACTGGCTCTCAACCAACAGGCTTTCAATATTGTTATCTTCACCTTCCCAGATGTCTTCACACCCTTGATGATGCAGAGGTAAACGATGATCCAGGTTGCTAGGAAACAGAGCAGCAGCTGCCAGCGGATTGTCCCCATGTCGTGCAGACCATTGGTCTGATCCAGCACAAAGTGCCTGAACAGAAAGACAAAAAGTAGAAATACATACATTCAGCCCTGTGTTGATTGAACCATTCACAACTGGGCATCATTTCATTTCACCTATTCCCACATAAAAATATATATACAATAAAAGTGAAATTTTAAGAAAGTGTGCAGGACCAACTGAAGCAAATTAGGCTTGTTTGTAAAAGGCCCCACAAGATATGAATATAATGGTCAGAACTAAAATACACAATTAACATGTACCGGTAATGCATTATAACAGAAAGGGACATGGAAACAAAAAAGTGGATTGAGGTCTAAAAAAGCAAAATGACTCTACAAACTTGCAACAGTAATTTATTTACTTTTTACATTTCACTATGTAAAATTATTTCAATATTTCAACTTTTTTTTTTCATATCATCTCAGGAAAAACTATTTCAATCAATGCTTGTACATGTCAGTGGCATTTGGAAAAGAAGACACCATGGGGTTTCAAGGAGATTGGTTGGAGGTATAGAAATACAAATTGAAACTACAAACTTGCAACGGTAATTTATTTATTTGTGACCCTGCATCACAAAACCAACAAAAAGTTGCCGACATGGATTTTAAGTGAAGATTCTAAGCTTTAAAATGATGTATAACTGAGGAAAGAGGCTCTGAAGTACAGGAACTTTTCAAGTGCTTAATCTTTACCAAACCGCGCAAGATAAGATGTGTGATGAATGGAACAAAAAAAAAAAAAAAAAAAAAAAAAACGGGATCTAAGCCACTGGAGCAACAACAAAGAAGGGATTATCAGGTTAAGCTGAAATTGAGCATGCTATATAAACACATTCTGGCCATGATTACTGCCAACTTTTAAAGCAGTACAGCATTATCCTTTCAAAAGTTATTAGAGTTGAAAGTGAAGACTGTGCAAAGGACTCTCAAGAAATGAAATGGGGACTCCAAGACATACCTGACCTATTTTACAAAAAAGGATTATAGAAAAACTGTTGAAAATACACTTTCTCATTCATTTTATGATAACAAACTTGAGAACAATGTAGAAGAAGAATAGTTCCTTCAGAAAAAATGAAAAACTCAAGATTGAGTTGGTTGACCCATTTCACCTTTTTTGAGTCCTCACGTGAAATCAAAGGGTGCCACTTTTTGTTTATTTTGTGATGCACGGTCACATTTACTTTTGCACATTTGAGGAAATTGTTTCAATATTTCGACATTTTTAAAATAACAGGAAAAACTTACTCCTACCAATGCATACCCCAATGGCATTTGAGAAGGTGACACCATGGGGGTTTAACCCGTTGAAGACGGGTCCCGAGTAAACTTGGGCAGGTGTCTACTGGAAATGTATGTTATAGCATAATTAGCTCATCTGCAGCGGGTTAACTGCCTTCTATCATGTATCCAGAGAAATAAGAAAAACATGTCAATGCCCTTATGTACTTCCACAAAGGGGGGGGGGGGGGGTTGGTAATTACTCTACAGTCTGTCTCAGCAAAAAAAAAAAAAACAACAACAACAAAAACTTATAAGTGCCATTCTACACAGAAGTGGAATTCGCACTGACACAATTTAGTGGATTACAAATCTCAAGATTTGCATTGCAATCCAACTTGCAGTTAAGCATTAGCCGCAAAAGCAAAAGCAAAAGCATGGGAAGTTTGAGCTTCACGAAACATCGCGATATTTTGGTCAGTAGTGCGCATGTGTAATTTACCTCTCTTCAACACGGTAGACGAGTGGAAGCGCGGGCTATTCGTATTCACTGCAGTGCAGTCTATTTTGCTCACAGCGAGCTAGCTGGTTGGAACATTGAGCCAGGGCTTTTTATCAGTCCAATGCACACATAAATTTGTTTTTCTCAAGAGTATAAACTTACGGTAAAACTATATAGCTTGCTATATTAGATCACATACGTAGCAGGTGTGTAAAACTTCAGCTTAGTATGGGAAAGTTGATGAAAGCAGCATTCAGGAGGATCATGAAATTTCGCCGATATGACGAAAGTGAGAAGTAGGACTTGAAGTTAGGACTGGTATTTCATCAGGCGACAGCAAGAACTGACCATTGTTTTACCGACACTTGTTAAATGTGCTCCTGTATTCCACAAAGTCAACGTATACCGAGAGCAGTAGGTACCTATGGGCAATCCCAAAATCAACCCATTTCTGGGAGAACATTATTTTGTTAAGTCGTTATGGGGTGATGATTCGTGGTTGGAGAACTTCAGGTTTGCCACTAGTTTTCATATACAATGTAGTATACTTCATCAGGGAGGTGAGAGACCACGAGCCGAGGATCGGCCGTTTACCTGTACAGCATGTACCCTGGCCAGCGGACGACGTACTCTCTACATGTTCCACAGAGGGATCGGGAGCGCGCATAAACGCCCGGTGCAATCCGATACCGAAAGTCACGATGAAAAATCGCAATATTTCTGCAGTTTGGATTTACACTCGCTAAACTTCGCCTCAAACATTGCGATGTTTAAAAAAAAATTGCACTCCGGCTGGCGATTTTTCTGGCGATGTTTCGAGGGCATTTGGGTGTAGTTGCTTAGCAACTTGCACCCAAATGTCGCGATTTTAGAAAAATTGTGATTTTTCCAAGCAAGTGTAAATGGGCCTAGTGTGTGGACACAATAAGGGACAAATTCGCAAGTTCGCCCAACCTCTCTGTGATCCCTATTCCCCCTTGGCTTCTGGTTCAACTTCAAGTGCATGTTGTACACTTAATGTATCATGGCAAAACATCAGGATAATCGCTGGTGCTGTGTGTATGTTTTTCTTCCAGCACAGTGGAGTAATCATCAAGTGGGACTTTAGCTTGAAAAATTTGATCTAATACAATGATCTTAAAGGGACTGTACAGTACTGGTTGAGGTGGGGATTCATGTTGTTATCATTCCTAAGTGAGATAATGAGAAACCTCTTATGAAATATGGAAGAGCATGTCATTTTAAGAAGGATTCAACGTTTATTCAAGATGAAAATTTGTTTTCAAATGGCTGAGATATCCAAAAAAGTGATGATGATGATAAAAGGAGACAGGCCACACCTTTTCTTAGGATCTCTTTGTTTCACCTTGTTTTTTGATATCTCAGCCATTTCAAAACCGATTTTCATCAAATAAACTTTTGATACCCCTTAGAATTGCATGCTCTTTGACATCTCATAGAGTGGTTTCTGAATATCTCGCAAAACGTTAAAAGCTAAATCCTCACCTCAACCAGAACTGTACACACCCTTTAAGGTATCATCAAAATTAAAAACTTTGAGTTCAACATGGAGTGAACCTAACTATTGTAATGTCTGTTTGATGAAAGGAGACCCACAGCTAAAGTGATAAGGGTGTGGGCAAGCACTCAATCATATGTAAACACAATGGCAAGTTTCTTTCTCAGCATGCCACTAATGCAGACACACTATTAAAAGCAAACAAAAAAGAAGTTAAAAGAAAAATATAGGAGCCCACTACAATCAGATGATTGAAAATGCCATGGAACCAAATTTGCGAGAAACTGACTATAAAAGGTACTGTGTTGCTAAACGTTGTGCCAATAACTTCCACACCTTATCCAAGTTGACTTTGTGAAAGAAAAAAGAAAAAAAAAAGAAAAAATTAGTAAAAATCAAACGCAGACAATGCTAAAAGTTTCATAAGACTTGAGCCAAAAATAGAAATGATATGGGCTTTAATGCATAAGTGATAACAGTTGAAAAAGACATGCAAAGAAGTATGATAATGATGTCAAGAGTCTTAAATATGATCTACAATACATTTTGACATGGAAAGAAAAAACTTGTATACTCTTCAATCAAACTTTGAGTGTGTTGAAACAACTCAGCGATGGCAATTACTTTAAAAGGGGAGATGTTACGGCTACTGAATTATTTAACAAAACCATGATGTGATCATGTACATTTTGATTCTTTGTTCACAGACCAGTTGAAAGGGTGCTCGCTGATGACAATGTTTTAAAATAGGGGTGATAGTTCACCTGACCAGAGGAATGCATGAAAAGAAAGGTAAAAAGGACAAGGACAAGGAAAGTGACACACACACACAAAAAAAAAAAAACGGCCAGACAGATAAACTTGGGCAAATAGAAGACACAGCTGTGAGGCTCTGTACATGAAGGTTACAATGGTATCAAAACAACAAACATAATGGAGGGAGTGTAAAATCAAGTAGAATTCCATGGCAAACAAAGAGTATAAAAGGGTCATGACTCACACTGAGACATTCCCATCAAAAGCCAGAAATGACAGGAGAAAGTAACAGTCTGAAAGTTTTGAATGCTTTTGAAATTTACAGCCATTGGTAACAATCACTTATGCAAATTAGATGAGGGTGAAGATGTCAATGACCCTCCTGACTCCTAAAGGCTGCATTGGAAAGTAAATAGATAACATTCCATATTAACTAAGCACTTCAACTTTTTTTTTTTTAAATGAAGAGGGCTGTAGTTGCTGACTTGTCAAAAAAATTTTTTCCCAACTTTGTTTGATGGAAATAGGTTTTGAAATGGATGAGATATCCAAAACAAAGAGGTCCCAAACAAGGAAAGGTGGGACCCACCTTTTATTAGGACCACTTTGTTTGACTTTGTTTTTGGATATCAAAGCCATTTCAAAACTGGTTTCCATTAAATGAACTTTGAATTCCTCTTAGAATTGTAAGCTCTTTTATAATTTATAAGCGCTTTATACTTCATAAGCAGTTTCCTGGTATTTCGCAAAAAGTTAAAATCTAAACCACCATCTCAACCAAAACTATACCATCCCTTTAACATGGAATAGTTCGACAAAAAATACATGTATACAAAATGACACAACACCAAATTACAGAAACATGGCTTCTCTAAATAAATGGATGAAGCTATTCTTCTTTCTGAGGTCATGACAGACTTTGCACCTTAAGCATAGCACAGCAAGAATGAGGCCGGGCTATTAAAACTGGGCTGATAGCATGTTCGCATTCCCCGGTGTCAAAGTTCACTACCTGCAGTTCATGAACTCTGAGATTTATATTCTGTGGTAGGGGTTCAATCTATATCGCATCTTTCAAAGTACCCTGGATATGTCCATAAAATCTATGGCACAGGATGCACAAATACACATAACATCTTGTACAAACACTTTGATTCCACCCCCCAAACACCCCAGTTTTAGAGTTCAATGAGAACAGAGAATATTTGAGCAAGACTCAGAAGACTAGAGCAGCCATTTGCTGTATTTGTCCTCTAAAAAAAAAAAATATATAGAAAAATAATAATAATAAAAAATGTGTCAATCACAACATTATTCCACACAAGTGTCCATTTCAGAGTAAAAACTGAGTTTGTGAAGGAATATGGAAACTGTTTGATCTTGAAGTTTTGGCGACTTCAACAGGGTCTTGTGGTTACAGATGGAAAGGTCAACAAATAGCGAAGTCAACAGGAAAGGGAAATTTCACAAGAGGCAACGAGACAAGGAAACAAAACAATTAAAGTTGATATGAAACAAATAATGAACAAATTTTGGAGATGAACCTACTTCCAGTACTCCTCAGTCGCCCACACCCTCTCTGTGGTGTTGTCCCCAAACGAGACATTGCTGCTGCGTGAACCCTCAAAGCAGTTTGGGGTGTTCCACGTGTGGTTGCAACCCCTCCAGGGCAGCTCACCCTGCATGCTGGCAAACATGTAGAAGATGGAGTACGCGATGATGATGTTGTAGTAGAAGCAGAAGTAGGCAGAGACCAGTGCCATTGCATAGCCAATACCTGCAGCAAAGAAGAAAAATAAAAAAAAAATTTATTCAATGGAAAGTGGGGAATTATGTGTAGATGTTTCCTGTGGTAGCTCACTATAAGCAAAGGGCCCATCTCCCTAGAAGAGATTTTGCTGCAACTGCCGCAACTTGTGCAACTCTAAAAGACAAAGACATGACTTATGTGCTTTGTCCAAGAAGCTGACTCCAGGGCAATGTCTGAGACATCTCCAAACAGGACAACTTACTCATCCACAAGTTATGGAGACATCTGTGCGATGTCTCCAGAAGGTCTCCAATAGGTCTCCACAAGGTCATGGAGATGTCTCATAGATGTCGCTGACAAAATTAGTCTCTGTGACTTGGCCGCGACTAAGGAGACCTCATGGAGGCATCAGGGAGATGTCTCCAAGACCAGCTCGAGACTGGAAAAAGTCTCCCGACATAAATGAAAATGTTTGATTCTCTCACAACTCCCCAGAGACTAGGCTAGGGAGCCTCCAGGAGGCCTTTCAGAGATGTCTTCATGATCACTCAATGACCAGAGACACTCAACTTGCCATCAGGTCACCAACTACAATTAGACCGGGGGCCCGGAAGATTTATTCAGCTGAAAAGGGTCACACTTTTTAATGGTCTCATCATATAAGGATGTGGCCAAGGGTCAATAAAATGACTTGCTGGCAAGTCACATCCTGTACCGTAAGCCTAGGAACCACAAAAAGGGACCCCGAAAAATGGATTTATTCAGCCGAAGGGGGTCACGGACAAAAGTTGGTGGATATTGTTCCTTTGGGTGTACTTATCATGAAAACAGCAATGCCAGCTATTTTATCCTGTACGGGCCCCAGACAGTAGCCCCAAAGGGCCCCACAAATAATGGTGTTATTCAGCTGAACAGGGTCACGGCTAATTTCTTTTGCAATGGAAGTAGTTCCCATCAGAGATATCCAAAGCACCAATGCCAGCTATTTTATCATGTACGGGGCCCAAGACAGTAGCCCCAAAGGGCCCCACCCCCCATAGGCCCTACGTACAAACACACACAAACATTGATTTTATTCAGTTGAAAAGAGTCACGGCTAATTTCTTTTGCAATGGAAGTAGTTCCCATCAGAGATATCAAAACACCAATGCCAGCAATTACAGTAGCAAAACACCCAAGAAATTTGCAAAGGAAGCATACTTCTGTATAGTGCACAACCGAGATGACCATGTTACGAAAATCAGTCATTTCATCCTGTACTGGGCCCAGTACAGTAGCCATAAAGTGCCCCTTCTGTATAGTGCACAACCGAGATGACCACGTTACGAAAACCAGTCATTTCATCCTGTACTGGGCCCAGTACAGTAGCCATAAAGTGCCCCTCCCCACATAATTATTATGACATCATTTAGCTGAAAAGAGTCATAGTTGTTTTTCTTTTACAATCGAAGTAGGCCTTAGTTTACATCATAGATACCCAAAACATCAAAGCCAGTTAGGTTTTCCCAGCCAATTTCGCACTTTTGTCGGTTCATTTGACAGAAAGTTCGAATTCGTAAAATGGGTATTCAAATTGACTGGTACCCTACGTTAATTCAAATTCGCCTTGACTTGCCGAAAAGGGTATTTCAGTCATTAAATTTCGCGAAAGACAGTCAAATTTCAAACGTGTTCATTCAAATTCAAATCATGCTATTTCTTTGTTTCAGATCATTTTAACGTGTCTTTCTATGTTTGTTTTCGTTTCATCTATAAATTACTGTTATAAAGCAGTAAAAGTATCACATTTCTTATCTAGTATAACTGGATTTGGTTGTTCTGTAACGCTCATTCTCTTTCATATACATGTCATTATAGGCCTAATACGTGTACCAGTAATGCACATTTACTTCATTTTTTATAGTCATGACAGCACAATAGATACAGACGTATATCTCTAGAAGACATAGAAATAATTATCAAAAAAAAAAAACAGAAAAAAAAAAGCATTTGACGATCATAACCATGACTTCCTGGAACTGGCCGACCGCTCGTAATAAAGCGCTCGTAACGGCCAGATAATTTGTGGCTTCTTACTTCTTCGGATTCAAAAAGCACGTAAAAAAAAAACCTGGTGTCAAAGTCTCTTAACGAATACGAAAACACGAAATGTAATGATGCTTACAAAACAATAACTACGATGAAAGAAAATAAGGAAAGAGGTCAAGCATGAACATATCTGTTTAATTGACCGCAGAACATGTTAAATTAGATGGCCAGAAATCAATTTGAATGAACGAGCGCAGCATGTGATCACGTGACTATGTCATTATGAATTTATGAATGAACGGATAGTGGAATGGTGCTTGTCTTATATATGGATTTCAGTTGAAAAATTGTTATTTAGAATAAGGTTAGAGGTAATGTGAATGTTTCAAAATGAATTTGAATAAAGAGATTGACATTAAACTACCATGTCATCTAGGCGAAATTTTTGCTAAATTTAAATCAACATTAAAGAATTCGATTAAAAGAGGTGCGAAACTGGTCCGGATGCAGGGCCCTTGACAGGTATAGCCCCAAGGTATTCCCACCCCATATGAATTAAGCGTTTTTAGGTAAAAAGAGTCATGTATGCCTATTTTCCTTGGCAGTGGAATTAACAGCTGAGATACGTAAAACACAAACCCATCCAGTTAAGGGGCCCCCAGCCAGTAGCTGGAAAGTGCTCCCGTATCATTTCATTCTAAGTGAAAAGAATCACTGCTATAATTTCTTTTGCAATGGAAGTAGTACTCAACGAGGTATCAAAAACACCGAAACCAGTTATATAGCTGTACGGGGCCTAAAGGAGTGTTCCTAAAGTATCCCCACATGTAATTCCACTATTAGTCCAGCGGATATAGAAAAAATCATGCACTTTATGGTAAAAGCACCATACTTGGTACACATGTACATGATGCCAATACAAGTCATTTCTGATATGGAAGCCACTCTGATTCTTCCTTTGGTGGCCGTGGCGGCCATTTTTCAATATGGCCGCCATGTGATATAGCAATGCTGTGTATTTTGGAAACTATAAGTCCGATTGTCGTGATTCTTGTACCAAAGTATAAGTTTTGAGGGTCAAGGATTCCAATAAAATAATTTTTGAGAGGATAAAACCATGGCAACCTACTTATTGGCGGCCATTTTGAAAAAATATGGCCACCATGCTGGATATAACATATCCTTAAAACGTATGGACAAAGGGTCATGACTCTGGTACCAACTTATATGTTTTGGGGGTCAAGGATTCTGATAAATTCAACTGTAAGTGAATATGAATCGTTTCATCCTACGTTTTGGCGGCCATTTTAATAAATATGGCTGTCATACAACAGATAATGAATATTGCATATCTTCGAACTCAAAAGATATATAATCATGATTCAAGTGTAAAAGTATAGTTTTGGGGTGAAGGTTTTCAATATAATGATGTTTTAGCAAAGTGAATAGGTTCATCACATCCTTTGTTTTGACGGCCATTTAATAAATAGCGTACGAGTGTTATGAAAGCGGGATGCCCATTGTGGATTGATTCTGGTGTAAACGTTTGTTTTAGGGGTCAACAATTACTTGTTCACTCATTTTAAGTATTCTAATGTGGAACATCTGGGCATATTTAACTTTGTAAGCATTTTGGAAAATATGCTCAACTTCCTTTATAGGATTTCTGTGTGTACAGTGTATGTGAAAAACATGATCTTCACAATTTCATGTCTGAAGTACATTTTAATCAAGATTATACATTTTCTAGAAATATAGACTCTCGCTTTCTCTGGTCCCTGGACTATGGAATGAAAATCATAGTTTCCAACCAATATGGTATATCTGTTTTCTTTGGAAACATGACACGTGACACACGACAAGTGTGAGAAAACTTCTAAAACTTCTTGGGTCACTTACATCAAATGTAAACACACTACATGTATGTCTATAAAATCCATGATTGACCAGGCTGTTCTGATACTTATAACTACACTGAATCTCATACATCAAACGATAAAGTAAATAGTGGCAGTGGGCAGGTCCTTCTGGTCCTGTACGGGTAGAGAGACGTCCCCGCCCTCCACGAGTCTCCCGCTGCCTTGTGGGCAGTTTTTTGGTTAATCAAAGGCTAGGGAGTAAACCTTATCCAAATCCGGAGCGGAACTCCTAAGGCGGTTAGGTGTTGTAGTTCATCATCTCTCCGGCAAATATAATAGGTATTATACAATACATCTTTATAGGTTTACATCTAATTGTCATTTGCAGCTCCACATGAGTCTACTAGCAAAATATAAACTACACTTTACAAGAAAAATTATGCTAATTTATGAATTTAAGGAAAACCTCAAAGAAATACAAATTTTTAGGTTCATAATTATTGGAAGATAAAAGTGCAGAATAAAATATTCAGTAAATCGATCTTACTTACCGGCACCAGTAGAAATACTGAAGAAGTTCTCTAAAGCGCACCTGCATCTATATATGCATTCACGTTCATCACCGCTCATCAATGGATGATCAGGAACAATAATTGTTTTGGATTGTCAGAGCTAATTCGATTCCTTCATATGATTTCTTGTAATGTTGTGTAACTGTTTTGACAAGGGTCATACTATGAAATAATGATCAAGAACTGAAAAAAAAAACCTTTAGAAATCAGTAGGTCTTATAAGACTGCAATGATCATGTCTTTGTGGCTGGAAACTATGACAGTACACTAATTGTACTCTCCTGTCTATGCATCCAAAATTGGGGGGAACGTCTTCTTTTCCATTCTCACCATTTTATTCTACTTTTGATATTCAACATAATTATCTTTATTATTCTAGGTATGCAACAATTGTACTTATGTGATGTTCAATACCTACTTGAATAGTGAATGTGATAGAGGTATGGTCAATCAACAACAATCAATGAACAATAAAGAACTAAACGCCGCAACAGCATAGGAGGTTCATTTACCAATAACAGGTGAACGATTTTTGTCAATGGGACAATACATATGGCAAGTGAGGGTGTATATATAATATATGCACTACAGGTTGGCCCCTCAGAAAATGGAAACGAATATTTTTTCAAAACCAAAACGAAATTGTCCAATTTGGTTGAGTACTTTTCTTTCTAGACATGTTTTTGTTAATCATTAATTTCTTACTTTATTTTATCAAAGCTCAGCAACGGAGACTACTCAACAATTGAAGGTCTATTTTCGACAATAATCCTTATCAAACATTCCACATTGCGATGTGCGGCCTCGATTCTTTGTTAGTCTCCCAAGGCAGTGGCTTTTGTTCGATGCTGAAATTTGTTGAATTGAGCTAAGAAATTTACGCTCGACCCGTCTTTACAAAAAAAACATCTGTACAATGAAAACTACTCAACCAAATCGAGGGATTTTGGTGTCATTCTTCTTCTAGATAAATTCTCTACAACTCTATGTCATTCATTTTGGCATCAAAGTAATGCAAATGTGCAGATATTTGCGAAAACTCGCGTTTCCGTTAATTCTAGGCCACACTGTATATAATGTGTGTGTGTGTGTGTGTGTGTGTGTGTGTGCATACTCTATGTAGTGCAGCAGTCATATTTATCAAAATGGACATGAAAACGAAGTGTGTTAGTTCTATTCATCAACAAATGCTTGTTTAAAATCATTGACCCCAATTAGTTTCAAAGACGTACAGTAAAGTATATATTGCGGTGGCCATGTTTTAAAATGGCAGCCAAAACATAGGATGCGATGGTTGTATACACGAAAAGATGTATCCATTTAAATAAATGAATCTCAAAAACATATTTTTGTTCCAGAATCATGAAGATGCATCCATTGGTTTTAGAGCGGCAGCCACGTTTAATTGGAGGGAGGCCATATTTATTAAATGGCCGCCAAAACAAAGGATGTGATGAACCTATTCACTTTGCTAAAACATCATTATATTTAAAAAAACCTTCAGCCAAAAACTATACTTTTACACTTGAATCGGGATTATATATCTTTTGAGTTCGAAGATATACAATATTCATTATCTGTTGTATGGCAGCCATATTTATTAAAATGGCCGCCAAAACGTAGGATGAAACCATTCATATTCACTTACAGTTGAATTTATCAGAATCCTTGACCCCCAAAACATATAAGTTGGTACCAGAGTCATGACCCTTTGTCCATACGTTTTAAGGATATGTTATATCTAGCATGGTGGCCATATTTTTTCAAAATGGCCGCCAATAAGTAGGTTGCCATGGTTTTATCCTCTCAAAAATTATTCTATTGGAATCCTTGACCCTCAAAATTATATTTTGGTACAAGAATCACGACAATCGGACGTATAGTTTCCAAAATACACAGCATTGCTATATCACATGGCGGCCATTTTGAAAAATGGCCGCCACAGCCGCCACAGGCAGAATCAGAGTGGCTTCCATATCAGAAATGACTTGTATTGGCATCATGTACATGTGTACCAAGTATGGTGCTTTTACCATAATGTGCATGATTCACCCTATATGTGGTCTATATCCGCTAGACTATATCAAGATCTGCATCCCGATCTATTCAATCTGTCAGATCGGGAGAGAGCGGCAAAAGTGTACGGGGACCGGGAGCATCGTAGCAGCAGCGTTTGGGTGATGGGGTTGGATCTGGCAATTTTACAAATCGGGAAGAAATTTTGAACTGGTTCAAAATTTCTTCCCCATCTCGCCATCAAGACTGACCTATTTTGAATCGTAGCTCAAACGGGGAGAGAGCAGTGAAAGTGTAAATACCGCGGGATGAGCGTAACAATTCCCGGTTTTTCTGACCGTAGTAACAGCAGCACAAGAACGGGAAGTAGTCTAAACTAGACATCGACGACATGGTCCCGCTGCTGCGCCGCTTTCTTGATCAAAGCACGATCTTCCCGCTTTAACGACGATCTCACTACAGCCCTTTTTACACTTGTGTTTCTTAACCCCGTACTTTCTCTGACCCAGGACTATCGTTAGTCCCGTACCAATTTTTTTTTCAGCTTTTTACACTCGCCAATTAGTCCCGTACTAAGCTCTTGTCCGGGGCTAAGGAGAAAATTGACCTTTTTACACTCGTATTTCTTAGTCCGGTACTTTCCAAACCACATGAATATTCATGATTACGCTGTACACTGTACACGTACACGCACGCACCGGCAGCACTTGATTACCTCGTTTCTGCTTGCTCGTCTCTGTCGCTTTCATAGCCCCTGATTATTTTTTCGTTCTGTTTACACTCACTTGCTTGGCACCGCAATTGCGGTGCTAATCCTGCTATTTTGCAGGGCCAGATAGTACGGGATAATCGGTGGGGCTAGCCCACTTTGGCAAAAACGAGTGTAAACAGAAAGTGGGCTAAGGATAGTCCCGTACGAACGGTGGGGCAGGCTTTGGTGTTTTGTATATCTCTGATGGGTACTACTTCAATTGCAAATGAAATTAGCCCTTACTCTTATCAGCTGAATAACGTCAATGTGTGTGTGTGTGTGTGTGTGTGTTTGTACGTAGGGCTTATAGGGGGTGGGGCACTTTAGGGCTACTGTCTGGGGCCCCGTATAGGATAAAATAGCTGGCTTTGGTGTTTTGGATATCTCTGATTGGTACTCCTTCCATTGCAAAAGAAATTAGCCGTGACTCTTTTCAACTGAATAAAATCAATGTTTGTGTGTGTTTGTACGTAGGGCCTATGGGGGGTGGGGCCCTTTGGGGCTACTGTCTGGGGCCCCGTACAGGATAAAATAGCTGGCATTGGTGTTTTGGATATCTCTGGTGGGAACTACTTCCATTGCAAAAGAAATTAGCCGTGACCCTTTTCAGCTGAATAACACCATATTTGTGGGGCCCTTTGGGGCTACTGTCTGGGGCCCCGTACAGGATAAAATAGCTGGCATTGCTGTTTTCATGATAAGTACACCCAAGGGAACAATATCCACCAACTTTTGTCCGTGACCCCCTTCGGCTGAATAAATCCATTTTTCGGGGTCCCTTTTTGTGGTCCCTAGGCTTACGGTACAGGATGTGACTTGCCAGCAATTCATTTTATTGACCCATGGCCACATCCTTATATGATGAGACCATTAAAAAGTGTGACCCTTTTCAGCTGAATAAATGCTCTGGGCCCCCGGTCTAAATACGCGCGGTCAGACTGGCAAAAGATCGAGAAGTTTAAGATCGCGAAGTTTGGGCCATTGGTACGCGCGCAACCAAGAGTGCGCCGTCCGATGGCTAGTGATTGTGACGTAACAATGCACATCTGTACATGACAATGGCCTCGCGCTTCGGAGGCACCGCCCGCAAACAGATCGAGAAGTTTCGCGGGAAGTTTGCGGTCACACTGGCAAAACTTCGAGATCTTAAAGATCGCGATCTTAAACTTCGCTATCTTTTGCCAGTCTGACCGCGCCTAATGTAGTGTATCAGTCTCTGAGCAAACAAGATACCCATTTCATATCGCTTTCTATAAGTTTATGATGGAACAAACTCAAGCCAGCCATTCAAACTGCCGGTGAAAAATGATATTGCAACATTAGAAACACTGCAACAAATGGGTAAAAGTTGCTATGCGACTGTCTCAAATGTCAAGCAAAACAAACGTACAAGGAAATATCTCTCCAACTTTACATGTGGATTAAGTGAATGCATTCAAATTAGCAAGTTGACAATGTCATGCTCTCACCATTTCTTATTCATTTCATATACAGAAATGACAAAAATCTCATATTTCAGCTATATAAAACTTGTCTTAACACCCACCAAAAATAAAAAAAGGAGCAAATGTTACGTAACTCTGATATATCTTGGTATGGGAAGATGCTTTTACTTGTATTACTAGAAAACAAAAAAAAAAATTTTTGTTTTCAAAATTTCATATTATTATATACATGAAAAACTGAGGGTATGACATCATCAACTTGCTCATTTGAATATTCATAAGGACTGGTCAAGAAATGTTTTTTTTTATTTTTTAATAAGAGACATTTCAAAATTTCACATCTTCCCATTTCTTACCCAATTTTTGTCATTTTTGTATCATTTTGTAGAGTAATTTTTCTCTTTCTTTTGGAGTCTATTTATTTCTTGGGTGGATTCCCTCTTTAAATAGTTTTCAGACCATGTCCAACAATCTTCTCCCCCCCCCCCCCAGCCACACACACACACACACACAAAAAAAAGAATAAACACACACTTCTGAATTCTTTAATCTCTCTGATCACATGGTTTGCTTGGTTGTTTTCCGGCTGCTTCAAATTGATCAAAGATTTGTAAATCATGAAAGCATGAGTCCCCTTATAGCAGATTAACTCCAACATTAAACCAAGAAGATGTACCTGTCATAAAAAGGTAATGAAATCGAAACTGTTTCTGCAATTGGACAAAGAACAACAGTCCTTCACACCATTTTCCCCATAAATCGCTTCCTTGAGGAAACCATTTCCACAGAGTATTGCTCTCACCTGGGCGAACTTCCCTTCACGGTTTTACCACCAAAAGTCATCAAAGACAGATGGACCCCCGACAAGCTGTCAATAACCTCAGATGCTATCATTTCATTCCCCTTTTACTCTGGGAGAAATGATGGTCCATTATTGTATTTTACAAGGAATACTTCCTTCCTGTTTCTTAATGACATTCAGCACAAACATATAAAGTCTGACTCTACTAGTTCATGTATCCGCTTCTTTTTAAATGTAATACATTCTTGATGGCAGTAGCCAAGTTTTGTTTTTCTTTTCTTCTTTTTTTTTGGGGGGGGGGTGGGGGGAGGTTCACCCAAAGCTTTGCATTTTTATCTTTGTAACACTGCCACTTGGTATATAGACACAGGTGCCTCATTTGAACTGCTAACTCTCTCCTGAACAATAAATAAAGACCTTATGTCCAGCACCGAGCTTGATGTGCACATGAAGAATGAATTGATTTCTTCACTGTCTCATTTTTTTTTGGGGGGGGGATATAGAGTACACTACTTAACCAAGTTGGTAGTTTGCTTACGAATGTTCTGTTCTCAATTTCACACTCAAAGTTGACTCAAAACACAACGTAACTAAATATTCTGTAGCATATTAATTCAAGAGATCGATTGTGGAGTTTGAACCTCTGGTAGACCTCTTCATCTCACAGCTCACCCCCAATCTGTTTCTCGGTTGTGTGAAATACCAAAATGGTTCATTGCACATAACTTGCGATAATGCCAGTTTACTGCATTTATTGTTTTTCCTGAAAAATTCATAAACACACTTGAATTTCAAGCTTCACTTTCAAAGAGCATCAGTATCCGGTATGTAGTGTACACAGTGAACATATTTCACACTGCTGCATGTATCCAGCTCAAACATCTCTCTCTCTACCTAGGAGTCCATCAAACCATGACTCCGAATTAAGAGTGTCTGGCACAATTATGAATAAGATGGGGCGTTGAAACATTGTGTGTGTTTGTGTTAAGTGTTTGGTTGAGGGAGTGGAGAAAGTGTTATCTCTTCTCCATATATACATTTTTTTTTCTTTAAAGGGAAGATAAACCCCAAGAGCAATGTGGATTGAGTGAAAGCAGTAACATTAGTCGAACACATCAGTGAAAGTTTGAAGAAAATCGGACAATCGATGCAAAAGTTATGAATTTTTAAAGTTTTGGTGTTGGAACCGCTGGACGAGGAGACTAATAGAGGTTATGACGTATGAGTGGACAACAATACCAAGAAAATATAAAGAAAATTCTACAAAAATCCATTTTTCATGAAAATTACAAATTGCACGAATGAAAAACATTATTTGTTTTATATAATGCCTGAAATAGATTCTTGTCATTTGATGTTTTAAAACAAGAGAGAATCTGATATCACGAGAGTGCTCACTGAGCGCTTTATATGCTAGTGCGCTGGCAACGCCTCACACACTGCAAGCACACGTAAACATAATTGCAAGCGTTTTACACGCGTAGTGTGCCGGGCTCTCGGCGTGCGTGCAATGGAGCAAATCGTATGGATCCAAAATTGCATGGTAAATGGAGCCACATTTGCATGGATGATGATGTCACAGTGAAATGGACTAAATGATCAATGCCAAACAACCAGTCAAATGACAGGAATCTGTTTAGGCGTTATATAATAAATAATGAATTCAAAATTTATGATGGTCTATGTCCAGTTGTCAATATTATTAACAGGAACCCTTCCGCTTAAGGCAAACCTATCCTAAACTGCCGGTGGCTTTAACAGCAAGTAACCTGAGCTGTATCTTGGCAGCTTAGGGTTACTTGTATTGTCAGGAGTATAAGTTGACTACAAATGCTCGATCTTGAAAAAGTGAAATCTGTCATGGCCAGTGTTTCCAACTCTAAAGGTTCCACTAATCACTGGGGAAACCTTACACCTGTTACTAGCAAATAAACCTTGGGTAAATTCTGAATACAACGTGTCAATATTTGACAAATTTAGAAATGCTTTACTTGACAATGTAGGGACTCATGAAGGTGAAAATCAATTCTGAGTATTTCGTTACACACACATACATACACACTATACTGAAGAAAAAAAATAGTTGCATTTGTTCAAATCGGTTGACTTTACAATTCTTGATGCTTTAGACTTACAAAGGAATTAAAAAAAAAAAAATCTGACCAGTATTCTCAGTCTGCACACGATCTCTTTACTGCAGTTGCGTACCTTGCCCATGTATGCTACAATGTATGTGAAGTGTAGATTGTATTTTTAGAATAGCAGAATGCATGAAAGGTCAAAGGATATGGTCAAGCAGTGGTGTCATCAAAAGTTATAAAAACACTGTCATTTTGTGGCCATGAAAGTCAATGGAGTAAGTCCAAGTAATATGATGGATGTAGGCCCTAATACCATGTATTAGGGCCTAAAAAAATGTAGTACAATGGGACCCTCCGCAATGATAACTTTGAAAATAGTGAATCAATCCAAATACAATTTCAGGGTATGAAACTATAACTTATTACCCACATCTTACAGAAAATCCCACCCAATTTGCCTCTGTGGTCAAAGAGAAATGAGGATCTGTGTAGAGCATGCCAGGAATCTGTTCCCTCCAAGTTCTGTCCCAAGACATGCTTTACAACGATCCACATTTCTCTGTGGCCACTTAACCAAATTGAATGGGATTTTCTGCAAAATTTAGGTATAAGATGTTATATAATTGTTTATAATTGAAGTCCCGGCCCCTGGGTACCCGGGGATGGCCGGGACTTGCATCCCACTTGCAATTTTTGGATGTTACACCACCCGGCCAAGTCCCGGCCAAGTCTCCGACAGGTCGGGCAAAGTTTTCACGGAAATCCCCCGCTAAGTCCCCGGCAGGCCGGGCAATATTTGTGCAGAAATCCCCGGCCAAGTCCCCGACAAGCTGGGCGTATTTGCATAGAAATCCCCGGCCAAGTCCCGACCGGCCAAGTCCCGACCCTCAAGGCCCGGTCACACTGCCCAAAAGTCACGTAAGTTTGCAGGAATCACGCAAGAAATTTGGTTGTGCGTGCTTGTCCGTTGAGAATTTTCGCTGATTTACGCGTTGAAAATCATCAATGAATTGCGCAAGAACTACGGAAATATCACCAAAAAAAATCACTAAACCACGCATTTTCAACGCATAGGCACGCAAAGGCCCCAAGTAGGGCGAATTCGTAGTTGTGCGCGAAGACTGAGGTCCACGGAAAATCACGCATAATCTGCACTTTATTACAATGAATTGCGTATGAATCGCGCATGATTCGCACATGAATGTGATAGCGCCAACATTTTCGCAAACGATCGCTGATATACCATGCATATTTCGTGCGTTTTTCGCGTATGTTTGAACGGCGTAGTTTTTCACGCATATTTCGCATGTTTTTCACGTAAGAACAACGCAAACTACGCAAAAATTATGTTAAAAAGTGCAATACTGCATAAACTTTTACGCGAAGCCGAGTTTTGAGGACCTGTCACACTGCCCAAAAGTCGTGTAAACGCATGAATCACGTAAGAAATTCGAGCCTTATTTACGCGATACATGCGTGATTTGCGCATTTCATGAGTTTGTCTACAACCTGGAACCTTCGTAGTTGTCAGCCGATGTGTGCGCCGACCATCGGCGCTTTACGTAATTCCGGCTTCGCATAAAAGTTTACGCATTATTGCGCTGCATTTTACGTAATTTTTGCGTAGTTTGCGTGGTTCTTACGCGAACAATGCGCGAAATATGCATGAAATATCAGCGATTGTTCGCGAAAATGTTGCCCCTATCGCGTTCACCAATGACTCTCCACTGACTATTGACATGAATACTAATGACGCATATTTCTCGCGTGGAACACCTACGTATCACTGAAAATCACTGAAAAAAAATATTGGCGTAGGACCTAGGCCTATGTATCTCTAACAGAACACGCAAATAAGCGCATATAACTTACGAAATATCTGATCGATGAATCACTAATGTATCACTAACAACTCATGTATGATTGACGCTATATTTTTGCGTGATCTTTCCGTATAGTTCTTGCGCAATTCATCGGTGATTTTTTCATTACGTAAATCAGCGAAAATGATCAAATTCTCGACAAGCACGCAAAACCAAATTTCTTACGTGATTCATGCGATTACGCAACTTTTGGGCGGACAATACGATCGAAGGTTCCACGTCCGAAAATTCAGGAAATGCGCAAATCGCGCATGTTTCACGCAAGGCTCTATTTTCTTACGTGATTCGTGCGTTTACGCGACTTTTGGGCAATGTTACCGAGTCCTCAATAGCGGGGAATTGCTAGTCAAGCGAAATAATTTATAGTCACATTACCGTACTGGAAATGGTACAAGTCATGGTCAATTCTCAAGCAAAATCTGGCTCAATCTCGGCCAAAATTCCCGCCCCAAATCCCTGCCATTTGGTTGGAGCGAATTTCCCCCGACAAGCCCCGGTTTATTCTCCACCCACCGGGGCAAAATAAGTGAATCTCCCCCGACAAAGCCCGGTCCATTCCCGACCCACCGGGGCAAAATAATTGAATTTCCCCCGACAACACCCCGGTACATCCCCGGCCCACCGGGGCAAATTCAGTGAATTTCCCCTTACAAAGCCTAGTCTATTCCCGACCCACCCGGGCGAAAAAAGTGCTGAAATCCCCGCCCAATTTGGTTGCAAGTCCCAGCCATCCCTGGGTACCCATGGGCCGGGACTACAATTGACAAGTGCATTAGACCCTGAAATAGCATTCATACAGCTTAATCCCATTGAAAGTTATCAATGCGGAAATCTGATGATCATTTCTTCTTCTTTTTTTTTTTCTTTTCTTCTTTTTTTTTTTGGGGGGGGGGGGCATTCTTAACTCTACATAAATTGGTTAAGATCACATGTAAATCTTGGTCAGGGATCAATATGGATGAACTTTAAGTGTAAGAAAAGAACTAATTAGTTAGTACTTCTGGCAATCAATTGTTCTACTTCAAATGCTAAGTTTACTACTTCTAAAACTTCATGTACACAGTACTCCCAGTCCCTGCACTTACATAATTTCCATAACTGAGATGCCTGAGTCTTAATCAACTAACCCTACCATATTTACTTAATGATATGCCTATAGACATCCAGGTATTTATATGGACACAGATGGACAGACCTCTCAACTTGTCAGACTATGGAATTCAATGTGCAAGACAAAATATGAACATTTTACCAGAGTGGACATTCTTGGTTTGTAAGCAAAAGAATGCATAAATAATACATTTGATTATTAGAAGCTGTCATTTTGTTTTGTTTTGATTATTCACAATTGTAGTGCTGAGAGGGTGTATTACTGTCCAAACAGACGGCGTAAACAGGACTTTCAGATTATTACAGGAAATGTTTTCCCAAGCAACTAAGCAACGAAGCTATCCAATTCACCTGTTCCTACAGATACACAAAATCCAGTATGCAGTCACAGTTAATTTGACAGGCAAGGGAAGGGGACAATGTTCCTGGTTGTTGCAGTGCTTTAATTTGGACTAGAGACTAGGTAGAGACTAGGTGGTGGCAACCTGGTGGCCACTATTACAGCCCCCACTCGTTTTTGCGGGATTTCTGCAATATCTTCAGAGACCATCCGGGTTTCAAGGGAGTCACAGGAAGATGAATCACATTCTATCTTATCAGTCGTCGCTGGTCTCAGACAACTCTGCGACATCTCAATGAGTTGCAGTCACGTCACAGAAACAAATTTTGCATGTCCAAGACATCTCTGCAACTTTGCAGGGACCAATTAAGTTGCAGAGACTTAAATGCGACAATGTTGAGACTTCATAGAGATGTTTCTACTCAACTGGGAAAATGCCTCTGAGCTGTCCCCATGACTGCTGATGACCTCATGGCGACATTCCCGTGAAATCTGGGTTGTCACTGCATGTGGATCTATGTCTCAGTGCAAGCCATTTGTTGACATTTGTTGCCATTTGTTGCCATTTGTTGCCATTTGTTGGCCTTTTGAGTAAGATGAGTCACTGCGACTGATCAGTAGCAACTAGCAACAGTTGCAGCAGTGTCTCCACTGGTCAGATAGATATGCCCTCCAGAACAAACTTTCCAATAAAAGATTGTCCAGATGTTGTGGTGGTAACTCCGGTTTGAAAGGCTTTGTTAGAACGGGGCTTTAAGTAACCAGGTCCATCAGTCCACCTTGTACATTTGGGGAAGGATGCTAGTCTTCAAACCAAGACCAAAAGGGGGAAAGGGGGGGGGGGGTGTTGCTGTGCTCACCTTTGAAAAGAGGACTGATGCGCCACACCGAGATGCACCCCAGGCTGCTGAACTGGCCGAGACCCATCTCCATGAACATGATGGGGAAGCACACGATAAGGAGCATGATGATGTACGGAAGGAGGAAGGCTCCTGCAAGATAGTGGAGGGCAAGGAATATGATATTAATGTACATGGATACAATACATTTATACATCGCATATCTATGTGTGTGTGTGTCTTTGTCTGTCTGTCTGTCTGTGTGAATGTTGAGTGTCATACAGCAGGGCGTGCCCAACCCGCAAATTGTCCCAACAGCTTTGATGCAGTCCATAGTATGGACGATCAGACGTAGAAAGGATAAGATCTGTCCCGACTTTCCTGTGATGTGGATATGCATAATTTCTATATTTACCATCCACAAGGGTAAGCCCTTTTTGCTGACAGATAAAAAATGTTTTATCTTCTCAATATGATATATCTCATCAGGAGCTAATAACAAATTTACCTGTAACTACAGTGTAAATAGAGAATCACTTCAGGGTACATAAGAAAAAATAATAATTCTGCCAAGATATATTAAGAATTTATTTTCTTTTAAAAATATATGCCAACATTTTACTCAGAATGAAAACACACACACACACACACCACACACACAAAATGGGCACTTGGGACTTTCATGTTTACAAGAAGTGTTGTTGTTTTTTTGTAAGAAGTTGGAAACTTTGGGTGTTCTGTGTTCTTTCATTAGAGGATTTACCAAGATTGGATCTTTTAAATTTTCAGTTACTATGGACATACCCTTCAGAGGAAGAGCGAACAAAGAAGTATTAAAAAACAAATCTCTGTTAAAGACAAAAAAGACATCTGGAAAGACAGAGTCACACATAAGTATCAGAACAATCTGATAAAGGCATTTAAGTAAACTAGAAAAGCACTTGGAGACCAGCTCACTTCTACCCATACATCATCATGCATGCTGAAAATTGCCTGTCCCATTTCCTAACCCTAGCATATAAGCCTTTCTTTTGTGTCTCAGTAGAGTCTACCTTATAAGCAGCTAGCTGCACGATTCACCTCACCTTCACCGCTCAGTACGCATGTGTGTACGTCTCAAATATGCACAGCTTGAACTCCCTCATTTGTTGGCCTTATTTGGCAATTATAATCTTTCAAGAAAAAAATTTTAAAAAGTTTTTTTTTTTTAAAGTTATCTGGATTATTACAATTTAACATCTACTCCCTGTGCCATTATAAACTTTTCTTGTATGTTTCATCAAAATGCATTCGCAACTTTTTGAGATATCAAACAAATACAGACAGACAAGCAAGCAAACAAACTAACCAACCAACCAACCAACATCAACAAAAAACGTTCACATATATATATCACCTCCCTGGCGGAGGTACAAAATTAGGGAAACTTTTTGGTGTGTTGTTAATTTTGGGCGGGTATCCCAGTGAGAGGCTTAATGCTCTGTCTTAACATGAAATGTGCCAATTCAATTCTATGATCACTAATAACCAATATCCGCCAATCTACGGGATATCCCATAGTTCCCGCAAACGCTGTGAACGTTGATCTACGGGATAACCTGGAGCAGAAATGGCTTGGAAGATGACGTCATTTATATAGCTTATCATTGCCTGTGGACCCTGACCTGATATCCCAGAGTCCTTTGCATCACTTCCAGTCACTGAAATTTTCATTTGGATTTGTATTCACAGCAGGCTGCTGACACAATAGGTCTACATCTATGTAAGATTGCACACCAGTGCTGTATGCGTATGTATCTAGGCCTACTTTACTGTACATAGTTCCACCCACGGAATCTATGAGGTTAAAATAGACCACAGTAGTCCGCAGATCTTTGCGTTACTATTCGATATTTCTTCATATTTGAAAGCATTATACCCTTGAGTTATTTACCATCGGAACGCTTACATTATGAAGATTTCAAAATTGATAGTTGTTTTTCTGCATAAAGGCTATGGATATTTTTCAAAAGTGGTTTCTTTTGAATAAGCAGTGTGATTCTTAAATTTATATAAATCACATGAAAATACTAAAATCATATGACGTCACATAATTCATGACATGACACTGATTTACATCTTATATCAAAGGGCATTTCTTTCTCTTTCAATTGATATAGGTCCCTTTATTTTTCCATAGTTTTCTTTTCATAAGTGTCGGTGACATCACCTTGAATATGAGATGGCAGTTTTAAATAGTGAATGTACATCGGAAATAGCTTCCGGCAGCAACAGCCTTTAAGCTGCACACTACACGACCAGCAGATATGGGTTTGGGTTAATGAAAGAAAATCACAAACAAATACACACTGTCACACATACACACACACACACACACACACACAAGCATAAAAATGCAAAATAAACTTTTATTGTGTGAGCATGATAAAAAAAAGGCAGAGCACATTAACTATAACTTACAACAACAAAAAATTCCACTTTTTTCTTTTTGTGCATGTTGAAAATTTCTGCCATCTTTGATAGGTCATTAGAGTACACATAATAATGTCCAAATGTGACTATTCACCAAGGGGGAAAAAAAAGTGTTTTTGGTTTTAGCATAACTCTACCCTATTACCCTCAGAGCCAAGAACATTTCAAGTTTGATAACAATTTAATAAATGGTACATTTTGCTTGGATATTTGCCAATGTGGACACAAAATGCTCAAGGACTCAATTTAATTTGAAACAAAAACAAAAAAGCTTAATAGCCAGGACGTTGTGTTTTGCGAAGCAAGCTGTAGCATGAAATCTCCGAAACATTGTAGTTATACGAGTGATGTAGGGCACTTTCTGTCAAACTTCCATCATCTATGTTATACCAGGTGCGCACAAACCACAATCTCATTAACCTTGCCCTGGATCCCAAGTTCCAAGAGGGTTTAAAGGACAAGTTTACCTTTCTGTGTGGATTGAGTAAATGCAGTAGAACACATATCAGTGACATATTGAGGATAAAGTTAGACAATCCATTCAAAAGTTATGAATTTTTTAAGTTTAAGTGCCGCCATCACTGGATGAGAAGACGTAAGTTTGTGATGTCACATGTGTAAAACAATACAAGGAAAATGTAGAGAAAATTCAACATATTTTCACTTTTCTTACATTTGATGAATGAGCATTTAACTTGTCTCTTTCAGAAGGCAGTGGGAATGATATTAGTGTACACCCGTCACAAGTACAGAAAAGGTGTACTTTGAAAAAAAAGAAAAGAAAATGAAATTACTGGAATTCTCTTTTGATTACTGGAATTCTCTTTAAATTTTCTACACCTGTGACTCCTCAACCACCAATGGTGGCACTGAAACTTTAAAAATTCAGAAGTTTCGAACGGATTGTTCAATTTCCCTCCAACTTTCACAGATGTGTTGAACTACTAATGCTGCTGCATTCATTTAATCCACACATCATACATGTCTCAGAAGGTGAACTTGTCCTTGAACTTACAGATAGGAAGTTGGCATTATACAGTGTATGGGTAGCAACAAACAGGCCTCACATACCATGAGACTTTGGGGCCAGCATAAATATCAATATAGTTAGATCCTTGGGAATTTGAGTAAATACTCCAACTTTAATATCTCGCAATATCTATGAGGCAGAATTGCACAATCATTTGATAAAATCGCACTCTATCAGCAACACTTGAAACCTTGTACACACGTAGTGATCTTTTTATTCTTTCGTCATATTTAGTCACGACTTATCAGCTCCAAATTAAACATGGACTTTGAAATTGATTTTAAGTGTGTGAGCAAATTCTTTATTTCGTGGATAAGCAAAGAACACACGGTTTGTGTGCAGAGTCATTCAATGACAAAAAAAAAATAAATGTTATAAAATTTATTGTAGATTTCACAGCTTTGAATTTTTGTGTAAGAGGGGGATCTGCAGGTCCCATGAACATACTTCCTGCCATTCACGCATGTGACCGAAAACAAACATTGACAAGTACCTGATTAACAACTTCAAAAGCAGATACGCTTGAATGTTTGCTTTTAACAATTTTTTTCCTCATTCAAACAGAGAAAAACTTACATTTAGATGTACAAGTGATTCATAAAAACCAATGCCCAAGTATACTGATCGCAACTGATGTGCTAGTGGACATTATTCTTTGCTCAAATAAAATGTGTTTTAAGGGTTTTTTCATGTTGTTGTACCTTTTCTTTCTCACACACTGTATACGCCGAATATTTCGTGAGGTTTTTATTTTTCGCGAATTTCACGAGTCAGCTGCTATTTGCAAAATTGAAAACACGCAAAAATATTGACTCTTAATACCGATATGAATGTGACGTACGTGTTAACATTTCTCCATTCAGTACACGACTCCATGATCGTGAAATTAACCACTCGCGAAATTGTCGGGAAGTCTTGATTCGCGAGAATTTAGACTCACGAAATATATGGCGTATACAGTATAACGTCTTTTCACATCTTATGCGCTCCGAATCTGCATTCATGCCTATTCTAAATGTGTTTAAGCACTCAAAACTTGCAATAAAACCTAGCTATATTCTACAGAATCCTCAAGAGGAAATTCATGTATTAAATATCCATTTCAACTGCTTAACCCCCAAAACCCCACAAATCACTAACCCCTTCCCTGTATTTTCATCATCTCATTCTACTACTTTGTACTAAACATCACTGAGATATGTGGGCCCAAATTCATGAAGGTGGTACAATCTTTGTCCATGGTTTAAACCATGGACAAAGACTGTAGTTTTGTATGGGGTGCCAAGTGTCGCATGGCCTATTTCGCTACGAAATCAGTCATTTTGTTGACGAAATGACCAATTTGTTAACAAAATGTTCATTTCGTTAATGAAATGATCACTTCATCGACGAAATGTTCATTTCGTCACAAAATATAGGCCATCATTTTGTCAACGAAATAACTGATTTTGTAACGAAATAAGCCATGGGACCCTTGGCGCCCCATACAAAACTAGTCTTCTTCCATGGTTTAAACCATGGGCCAAAATTGTACCACCCTCGTGAATTTGGCTGTGATGTCTTACTCAGGTATCCTACAATCAGTCATATATATCATACTGTGACACAAAGTAATCTCAAGGACATTGACATTTTGCCAACATTACAATGATTTTGACCCAAAAAATTAATTTATGTAACAGCTGTTACAACACATGATGATGCATATTTTGACTCGTGCTGGCCGCCAAGAATGCTCACGAAGGTCCACGGCATTCCTTTCCACATTGAGGAAAATGTCACAACTGTTTTTTCGAAGTCAGGTTTTGTTTTTGATCATCTCCAGTCTTTCAGGGCGAGGGGGTGGGTTGGGATGTGGAAGTGGTTCATTTCAATCTCTTCGTGCCACTTATGACTGATAACATAGATGTGCCTGTGCTTGACCTTACAAATAAACTTATTTTTGCGTGCGTAAGCAAGTTTCTTTTCTAATAAAAAATACTCCCTATAAACGTTCCTGGCAGTCCTTTTCCAGGGCCTTCAAATTCAATAATGATAATAATAGACCCCTGGTAACCTCTTCTCTGTATTAAAGTTTTCCCATCAGGTGCACAATAACCTTTCCCACTGGAGTCAGGTATACATGTACATCTGGACCAAAAGGGACATTCATGTAAAGTAGGTGAAATATCTAGTCCAAGCATTAAAAATCTGGAGCACTAACAACCTAGATTGTTTAAGGAAGTTGGAATCGAAAGAACATTTGTAAACCTTTTTTGGCTTTGCATGAATCGACAATACATGTCTTTGTTGTTGTTGTTGTTGGTTGGTTGGGGGCAAGGGAATGGGGGCAAAAACATAAACAGGGAAAGGGGGTATAGCTGTACCTTTGCACCCCTCTCAAAAATTTTCCTTTTTTACAGTCTTGTTTTTTCAACATTTAGTGTTATCAAGTCCACACGTTCTAGGTGGTGATGCCCAACAATTCTTAGATTATTTCAGTACATTTTGAACGAAAATGGCAGATATTCCATTCTAAGCCTTTGCATTTTGGTAGCTGGACATGTGTACACATGTCTTTGAAAAACCCACGCCCTCATGAATGCGGTTGCCACGGCGCTTACCTCCACCATTCTCGTAGGCCATGTATGGGAAGCGCCAGACGTTCCCAAGACCAATGGCGTAGCCCATGGTGGAGAGGATGAACTCCATTCCACTGCCCCAAGTTCCTCGCTCATTCTCCGTCTCTTTCTCCGCATCAAACTGGTTAACTTCTCCGTCCAGATGGGCTTCCTTGCCCTTACTTTCTTCCGGAGGATAAACTGAAATTATAAACACACACACAAAAATATCTTCAGTTTTCAAAAAAAAATCAAATATGAAATGTCTGTTCTATAGTTTCAAACACTTTCAATATACAGAGATTTCTGATTTTACACTTTAGCACAGCTATACTTGAAAGCAGATACTTCTGGATGGGAGTTTAGTTTTTCATGTTTTATCATTGGGAAAAATTTCTGTGAGACTCTGTTCACAGAGTCTTTTTTTTTTTTTAGTTCAAGGCCATACTTCAAGCAGCATCAATCAGATCCTTTTGGGTGAATGAAAAAAAAAAATGAGGCAGAGGGCATTTCCATTCAATTTGTGCATGTAAAAATATAGTATCCTGTTAAAACCTTTACTTTGCCAATACAACTCAACCTATCATGCACAGAGAGGAGAGATTAAACCTGAGAAAGACAACATTGCAGAATGCATTTTTTCTTTTTTCTTTTTGTCAAGACATACCCTTGTATGCTGTGACGCATTTGTAGGTGTGTGCGGATACAATGTACCAAGTATTATATCCAGCACAAAAGTATTTTAAAGGAAATTTGACTTTGATCAATCACATGTACATTACTTAGAAATGTTAATTCAAAATCATTCCATAATCATTTGCCATGTGCGGCAGAACTTTCAGGAGAAATCTGGATATTACAAACACATAAGGGACCATCTCTGTTCTTTTGTTAAGCATGACTGGAGGGGAGGGATGATATCACACACTCAAAGTCATCAGAAGACAGTTAACACAAACACGACACTTTCCTTTCTTGTGTTATGGATTAGTGGGAAGCCTAGTGGGAAGCTCTTGGACATCCTCATCTAAACATTCATTTATTATTCATTATAATTTTTTCCCCTTCCTGGCATGATTCTCATTTTTATGATTTTTATGATTTCCATGTAGGTCAGTTCATGCACAAATTCAATTATAATGATCTGCTGTGAAATGTTTATCAAAAATACTTCTGTTCACAATAATCCGGGCACAAGGCAGCCAAACTCACTGAATTTATCTTTGAATAGAACATTATCTGCCAACAAAATTTTTACATTCACCGGGCCTAAACTCTACAATTCATTGGACACAAGTTTAAAAGAAATATCTAGTTCTGATTAACTTCTAGAGAAAATTTTTAAATTACAAAGATATTCTGTGTGAAATTATCAATCTTCCTGCTCAATATCCTGTCATCTCTCCATCTCTTCTTTCTCCTCTCATCTCAACTTGTCTCATCTATTCCCTCTATTTCTTATCCTCTCTTTCCATTCCTCTCTCTCATAATGCGAAGCTTCAGTTCTAAACAGTTGTTGATGTCCTTTACAACATTCTCTGGTATATACTGTTACTGTTATGTGTTTAATCATCATCTCACCATGATGTGATTTCACTTTTAAGGGCCTAAGTAAAGGCTCGGTCACAAAAAGTACCATGATTAAGAATTGCTATGAACACTGTACAAACAATTTTTAGACAATTTTGAAAGATCTGACTTCTTAAGAAGGCCGTACGAAACAAGCGTTCATAGACCTTTCGTAAGTTCGTAGCCTGGTCGATGGTACGGTGCAAGATTTTTTTAACTTCGTACGAAACCCTCTCTTCGTAAGGCAGTCATACGAACTCCAGAATCCGTACGAACAGTGACATTCGTATGAACCTTTGTAGTCTAGCAGCCAGAAAGGGTCCCCGTGCACCCACCCTAAAACAAAATTCTACGATATGTTCGAAGATCGTCAGAACCTGTATTTTCCAAATCCGGTTGTCGCCAGTGGAAAAAAAGGTTGCGCGCGCGTCTAATTTGCATATTTCTAAGATGGGTGCCGCCCGTTGCTAGGAGACGGATTATTTTTGAATAACTTTAGTTAGGAATAATAAATTACCATAAAAATGGTATCATTTTGAAGAGAATTAAATTTCCTACAAGCTGATACCCCATTTGATGGGATAAATAGATGTTGTCATGAAATATTAAGGAAGGAATTATGTTTTTTAGCATTCTTCTAAAAAGATCCGGAATTTGGTTATAATGTTCTTTTCCATACATTTAATATGCATTTACAAATAACATTTGAATTTTCCCATAATTATCCCCCAAACATAGCTATTATCATGTGAAAACGGCTTTCCAATACATCAATTCCTTTAAAAGTTACACGACATTAAAGGGGATATGGTTCAATAGGTTTTACAGCAATATCTAAGGGTTATAATGTCTCCGCGCGCAATTGCGTAGGTTCTGTATGTGGGGTTTGTTGTAGATCACTGCTATCTATTGATCAAATCTCATCGAAATCGGCGAAGAAAGAAAGAAAAATTACACTTTCTATTCCTTATATGAAATAAAAATGTTTTTTCTATTCTGTGTTACCAAACTCAATCCATTCAGCTTCCCATATGAACAGTTTCTTGTCTTTTTGGATTCCCTCCAAGAACGTGAAATTAATCACAACTTATCTGATATTAAAAAGTTAAAGAAAAAAACATTTACGTGACAGTTTCCTCTTATTGGAAGATTAAAGTGAAAAAAAAAGAAGAATCTTATGCTAAAAGCCCTAAGAAATAAAAAAACTTGTTAAATGGCCTTTCAGAGTTTAAAATGAAACATGGCTATCTTATTTTTTCATAACAAAATGAAGGGAAGTATCTGTGTAGTTCATGTCGGCCCATACTGGGTTACATCATAAATTCTTCAGAAATGGTCCCCGTGCACCCCCCCCCCAAAAAAAAAAATCTACGATAGGTCAAAGGTCAAAGATCAAGTGAAATACATGCTCTCCTATTCATCCAATTAAACCTAGGTCAAGGAAGGTGACCATTCAACACATTTGTGACAAACATGCCATTATAATATTTTGCCAATTTTGTGAAAATGTAATCACACATTGTCCACGTGTACTATAGACCATTTAGGAGAATCATGCATTATGGCGGAGGCATACCAGTCGTCATAGCGACATTTCTAGTTTAATTTTACAACGAAGATTACGACTATTATTAGCAGTTGGTAATTAAGTGGTGTACGAAGACCAACTCAAACAATACATCATTATATGAGTGGCTATAATGTACAATTGATAAAAACCCAATAAATCTGGTTTTTTTTTCCAGGTTATACAGTGCGTATCAAAAAAAGGTAATCCAACTTTGGCGGGCTACTACTTTACAATTGTCAGCTAGGGAGAGCTCAATGTTTTAATTCTAATGATATCACAAACCATCGAAAGCTATGCTGCCGGCTGAAAGCAATAACAAATTTACTTCTTGTATATTATAGAAAGAATGGCCACGCGAAAGTAACAAGATTAATGCTCTGTTACTGGGAATTTGAAAACAATAATGACATTGTTTCCATTCCTGTTGTGTCGTTGGTTGTTGGCGTGTTTCCTTTCAAAGAGTGAAAGTAGTAGTAGGTTAATAGATGTCGGCGTTAAAGCTTGTACAATATAACAATATTGGTCAAAGTTTATTATTCCGAAGGTTCATTTTTTTTCCCCAAAGGTTCGTTATTCCGGAGGTTCGTCATGATATAGATAAACGGGCCCAAATTAGTTATTGCTGAAAGCAATAACAAATTTACTTCTTGTATATTATAGAAAGAAAGGCCACGCGAAAGTAACAAGATTAAATGCCCTGTTACTGGGAATTTGAAAACGATAATGACATTGTTTCCATTCCTGTTGTGTCGTTGGTTGTTGGCGTGTTTCCTTTCAAAGAGTGAAAGTAGTAATATAGTAGGTTAATAGATGTCGGCGTTAAAGCTTGTACAATATAACAATATTGGTCACAGTTTATTATTCCGAAGGTTCATTTTTTTCCCCCAAAGGTTCGTTATTCCGGAGGTTCGTCATGATATAGATAAACGGGCCCAAATTTGTTATTGCTGAAAGCAATAACAAATTTACTTCTTGTATATTATAGAAAGAAAGGCCACGCGAAAGCAACAAGATTAAATGCCCTGTTACTGGGAATTTGAAAACGATAATGACATTGTTTCCATTCAAAATTCAAAATGGTCACCTTCCTTGACCTAGGTCTAATTGGATGAATAGGAGAGCATGTATTTGGGAATTTTAGGACTTTAACTTGACTTTGGCCCTTTCATAAGTTTATGCATTAAGTAATTTTCAAGGTATGGAGAAAAAGTGCAATTTTTGTATTGTGTAGAAAATTGTTACCATTTTCATCTGGCCTTTGACCCTAAAATTCATAAGAGAATCACTGTCAGGCAGAACATGCATAAAAATGTACTAAGTTTCAAGATGCCATGAGCCACTTCCGAGACATGGAGGAAGAAGCAAGTTCAGCACTTTCTCTTGATCTTTGATCTTTGACCTTTTTGGCAAAAAAAAAAAAGAAATTGCCAGAGAATCTCTATTTTGGGTTATACATGCATACACCAAGTTTAAAAAAAAGTCCTGCTGGCATTGCATAAATATGAGGGAAATAGTAAAATTTTGAAGTGTTGCCCTTGACCTTTGACCCCATGAACCCCAAATTCCCTAGATAATCACTTCCAGTCAGTACATGCATAATATATACTATGTTCCATGAAGATACCTTGAACAATATCCAAGATACAGAGAAAAAAAGTAAAATTTTAACATTTTCACTTGACCTTTTCACATTTGACCTTAACCTTATCACCCCAAACTTTTACCAGTGAATTTTAATTAGATAATACCTGTATACACTAAGTTTCAAGAAAATATCTTTAGGCATTGCAGAGATATGAGGGAAATAGTGAAATTTTAAGCATTTGACCTCGACCTTTTGACTTTTGACCTTGAGCATGTGCACCCAAAAGTTGATAGGCAGAATTTCACCCCCAATACACATACATATGCCAAATGTCAGTTTTTTTGTTTTTTGTTTTTTTTTTTGTTACGCTGTCCGCAAAATTCATTACGGACGGAGAGAAGGACGGACGGAAGGACGGACAACCCGAAAACATAATGCCTCCGGCACCACTTCTTGGCGGAGGCATACAAAAGAATCTAGATTACATAGGTGAAGTAATCTTTGAAGATATGTAAATATTGATATGTACGGTATTGAAACTGTCGTGTTGATTATCCTTATGGTAAGTTACCACTCTCGTGGAATTCACTAAGCTGGGTCCACTTTCTCGATTCGCCCGAAATCGTGGTCTTACTCGGGGACTAATCGTGCTGATCATCAGATAATCAAATCTTGATGTCAGTCAAAGACATTGTGTTGATCGTAGTAATTTTTCGAAACAGTCCAATAATTCTTCTACGATCAACACGATTACCACCATAGACCTCAAGATGTGATAAGCCATGATAAGATCACCACGGTCACTCGTAGACTAAGAATCGATTTGTGGTAGATAGTATACATGTATTAGCATATCGAGACTCGCGACAATGGCAACCTAGTGAAAGTGTTTAACGTGCCATGTCAATAATCTTTTGGGTATCGATAATGCACATTTATAGTTACTCTATCTAAAAAGGACCGGCGGACGAGTAGGGCATGGATATCTGAAAACATTGGATGGTGTATTTAATTCATGCATGAGTTAAAATGTTATTCCACCGGAACTTACATGCGCTCTAAAAGTGGATTGCACGTCAGATGCGCCTATAGCAGATACACTTCAAATCATTTTAGCAACTAATTTCTGTGGAAAACATGAAAATATTGTATTCGTTGTGGTTAAACATTTACACTCTGAATATGTCTAATGTTTAACACATTAGTCATACACATACATCCTTGAACACAAACACACACAACACAAAAGTATACAAACCTGCATAAATATAAACGTGATATATATATATATATATTTATATATAGATATAGATATATTATATATACATAGTTATAGTATATACATGCACACATACATACATACACGCATGCATAGTTAATGTTCCCTCAGACATTTCCCTCATGTTTTATAGATCCATGCATTAAGGTCTACTTAACCATAACATTTTTTTTCTCTCTCTCTCTCATTTTTGTATAATATTGATTATTAGTCACTCCTAACGGATTTAACAACCAAGTTTACGTTGTATTGCATTTAAATCAACCCATGAAATCATTTTCTATAAAAAAAAAAACCCACAGAATTTGAAAGCGACTGGATTTGACTTGCAACTATTCGTTTTTATCAATGCCATTCCTTGGTATTTGTAATCTATCTATTAGTTTCTTGGCAATAATAAACGTATGAGCAATATGTTTAAAAACCATCAGGCGAACCACCAAAGAATGAGAACACGTATGTGCGATCTTATCTTAAAAAGATAAATTGATTTCATGCTAGAGCATGGTGAGAAATATTTCGCTTGTGCGGTATACATGTAACTCTTATTTCGACATCTAAATAAAGCATTCGAGTTTGATGTTCCATGAATGCATTAATGGCGTATTGAATAAATTCACGAAATTCATGACTGAGCTCATTTCCCCTGCATGAATGCCTGTGTGCGATACTGGAGGTGTGAGTATGTGTGTGAAGATGATCAGAAGAATGAGAGTTGATGAAGAGAAGTTTGATTAATATCGATATGTTGGAAACCCCTATCCAGGTAAGCCCGTTTCGGCCGTCATGAAATTACACCTCTCGTAATGCCTTCATTCTATTTGATGAAAAAAGACGTAAACTAAAAGTGAAGCTGAGTAGATCAAAGGTGATAGCGAATAAAAAATTTAATTTGTTTTCATATTCTACAAGATTTAATGATATTTAATCAATAATTTGGATGTAAGAAGTGATAGGGTCTCATACTTGCAATGATTATTATAGTATTACACGCGTTACGCAAGTGCGAAAGTCGACATTACCCTTAAATTTCTGTATAACCGTACTGAACCTTTTCCCTTTAATGTCGTGTAACTTTTTAAGAAATTGGTGTATTTAATAGCCGCTTTCACAGAATAGTACTTATTTATGGGGTTTAACTTCAGGAAAATTCCGATGTTATTTGTAAACAGAAATTAAATGTATGGAAAAAACATTACTGAAATCTGTATTTCTTGGGAAAAATGTATAAAAAAAATCCTTCCTTCCTTAGTATTTCATAACAACAACTATTTATTACATAAAACGGGGTATTAACTTGTAGGAAATCTAATTCTCTTTAATATGATACAATTTTTATGGTAATTTGATATTCTTAACTAAAGTTATTCAAAAATGATCCGTATCCTAGCAACGGGCGGCGGCCATCTTAGAAGTATGCAAATTAGACGCACGCGCAACCCTTTTTTTCCGCTGGCGACAAGCAGATTCGCAAAATACAGGTTCTGACGATCTTCGAACACATCGTAGATTTTTCTTTTTTTTGGGGGGGGGGGGTGCACGGGGACCATTTCTGAAGAATAGTAACCCAGTATGGGCCGACATGAACTACACAGATACTTCCCTTCATTTTGTTATGAAAAAATAAGATAGCCATGTTTCATTTTAAGCTCTGAAAGGCCATTTAACAAGTTCTTTATTTCTTAGGGCTTTTAGCATAAGATTCTTCTTTTTTTTCACTTTAATCTTCCAATAAGAGGAAACTGTCACGTCAAATTTTTTTCTTGAACTTTTTAATATCAGATAAGTTGTGATTTTGGAGGGAATCCAAAAAGACAAGAAACTGTTCATATGGGAAGCTGAATGGATTGAGTTTGGTAACACAGAATAGAAAGAAAAAACATTTTTATTTCATATAAGGAATAGAAAGTGTAATTTTTCTTTCTTTCTTCGCCGATTTCGATGAGATTTGATCAATAGATAGCAGTGATCTACAACAAACCCCACATACAGAACCTACGTAATTGCGCGCGGAGACATTATAACCCTTAAATATTGCTGTAAAACCTATTGAACCTTATCCCCTTTAATGTCGTGTAACTTTTAAAGGAACTGGTGTATTGGAAAGCCGTTTTCACATGATAATAGCTATGTTTGGGGGATAATTTTAGGAAATTTCAAATGTTATTTGTAAATGCATATTAGATGTACGGAAAAGAACATTATAACCAAATTCCGTATCTTTTTAGAAAAATGCTAAAAAAACATAATTCCTTCCTTAATATTTCATGACAACAACTATTTATCCCATCAAATGGGGTATCAGCTTGTAAGAAATTTAATTCTCTTCAAAATCATACCATTTTTATGGTAATTTGTTATTTCTAACTAAAGTTATTCAAAAATAATCCGTCTCCTAGCAACGGGCGGCGGCCATCTTAGAAATATGCAAATAAGACGCGCGCGCAACCTTTTTTTCCGCTGGCGACAACCGGATTCGGAAAATACAGGTTCTGACGATCTTCGAACATATCGTAGAATTTTGTTTTAGGGGGGGGGGGGGTGCACGGGGACCCTTTCTGGCTGCTAGTAGACTTGCTAAGGGGGTAAACGCTGCATTTTTTAGTACAAATGTCCTACTTGGCACAGATGTTCCCTAGGGCAATTGAAAAATTTGCATCTAAAGAGACAATCTGTATCTATGCAAATAAGCCTTAATTTGCATAATTTATGCAAAAATACATATAAAAATCGTTTAAAAATATATGTGCATCCAGCGGAAATACCTAATTTGGTAAAAATTTCTATTGAGTAAGTGGAAACAATTCCTGCAAAAATGGATTTCATACCTATGTAAATTAACATAAAATTTGCATAATTACGCAAGTTATTGTGCAAAAATCTGCATTTTTGAGAGAAATTCGAAACTATTAAGCACTGGATCTTGTAGTACAAAGTTTGGACCTGGGATGGATGTTCCTTGGATCAAAAGTAAATGATTCATCTGAAGAGACAAACTGTCTCTATGCAAACAACCTGTTATTTGCATAATATGCATATCAATACCAACACATCTACAGATAATCAGAACAAACAATAAGCCTTAATGTGACAATGTCTTAAATCGCTTTGAACTTAATAACCAAAAAGCTAATAGAATAAGACAATATTCTCACAGCAACACTTTTCAGTTGCTTAAATTGTTTCCATATTGTTTAATTAACTTAGGCATTTTAAGCATAAATTATGTAAATAAGTACTCCACACGTAAAATTTCAAAACATATTGATCTTTGAAATGATTTTTGCTAGCAACTTTCCCTCATTGCATAAATGCTTTGCAGGGTGGAAAAAATAACAATCAATAGTGACACTCTTTAGATATGATTATGCAAATCTAACAGTAGAGCCTATATATGAAAAGATGCAAATTGGAAAAATATTGCTTACAAAAGGACTGTGTTTCCCTTGCAAACATGTAGTACACAACTGAGGTCATGGTTAGAAATTCATTACAAAAAATACTGACATAGTGAAAGTGTAAATTCTAATTTTCATTGTATTTTCTAGGCCATCAAGTGAATAAGAGGCATTTTACATCAAACTGATTGTGCAAATTATGTGGATGCAAGGGTAGCTGCACACAATAGGCGTTTTCACATCAGCCCGATGTTTCGAAATAGCGCGCTATTTTGCTGATATTTTCTGCGAAAAATATCTCGAGCTTGGATATTTATCGGGCTGATGTGAAAACGCCTATTAAGAACTTACAAGCTTGAGTGAGAAACAAAGTCTGTTTCTGGAAAAAAAAGTTAACTCAGTATACTATGAGCTACTATTGCATGGGAACTATGCTACGAAATTTATACACAATAACATTTTGATATGGCAATAATATGCAAAACTTGTCATGTGAACAATAAAGGAGATGTTATGCATGTACTTTAAGTCAAATAATTTCAGTCTCTGACTTAAAATCAGTCAATTTCAACCATAAATCAAAGCAGAAATGCTATGGCCATAGCCATAAAAGAGTTAATTCGATGGCTTTTACAATTACTAGGATGTGATTTGTCAACAAATCGTCAAAGGCTACTGTTTACGTGAATCGTAAATGTCATATTCTCCCTGGTTGTGATTGTTTTCACTTGGGAAAATCTAACTCCCTGGCGGTCCAAAGAATGTTATATTCCACCACATATCAGCTAATACAATGTATCTGTATAGATGATCATGACCTACATGATCTTGAAGCTTTTTCCAAAAAATAATTATGTTAACTGGTTTAGTGTAAAGATGACAGAGGTTAAATCAAAAGAAATACACAGGTAAAAATGTAAAAGGTATAAAGAATGTCAGAGGTTATACATGTGTGCATCGAAATCAACATCCATGCGACCCATACATTAAATGTAATGATGGTGATGACTACACCATGTCACTGAATTCCATGTCCTTTCCTACTTATCAAGAGGAAACAAAAACATTTGAGAGGGGAGGGCTTAACGTTTTTTTTTTCGATAATAAACAAAGGTATCACTGTCAGGTAGAACATGCACAACTATGTACTAAGTTTCATGATCTCACCTTGATTCACATTCAAGATATGAAAGAAAAAGTGAAATATAGCACTTTTATCAAAGCTTTGACATTTTGGCAGGATATTTCCCAGAGAATATCCATTACATAATACATGAATATATGAAGAGAAATCCTACAAGTATTGCAAAAACATGAGGGAAATAGTGAAATATTGAGGGCTCAATTGACCTTGATCTTTGACCCCTGACCTTTGACAAATGACCCCTAAATTCCCTAGAAAATCCCTGCCAGTACCAAGTTCCATGAAGACACCTTGAACCATTTGCAAGATACATAGAAAAAAAGTGAAATTTAAACACTTTCACCTGAAATTTGACCTTTGACCTCTTGACCTGAAACTCTCTGGAGAATCTTATTTTGGTAGTACATTGTATGCAGTTAGTAAGTTTGAAGAAAGTACCTTCAGACGTTGCATAGATATGGGGAAAACAATTAAATTTTAGCATTGACCTTGAACTCTTTGACCTTTGACCTCTTGCTGATTTTACTCAAAAACTGCTTAATCACTTGCCCCATCATACGTCATCTTTGGACCAGGTTTGGTGAAATTTGCATAGTCTAGTCTCGAGTTATCGCGTAAACTGATACAATTTCTTAAGTCGACCTTGACCATTGACTTCTGGTAAGTATTAATATGCATAAGATGCTAATTAGGTGTTATTTGCATAGAAAAATAGTCTTTTGATATTACAAACCATTTCCTTTTGACTAAAGGAAATGCATACTACTTGCGTAGTTTCGATTATAAAATGCAGTTCTTTGACTGTAAGAAAACTTTAAAAATAATGTTTTTACTTTACTTTACGTAGTAATTATGTAAATTAGCTGGTAATGATGGTTCAATAAATTCAATTTCTTTTCTCATTTTGTTTCATAAAGTGTTTCTAACGTGTTAAATTTATCTAGGATGAGATTTAAGGGGAGTTTTTTTTAAAGCTTCATTAAGGCTTTTTGTTTGTTCTGATTATCTATTGATGTGTAGGTATTGATATGCATATTATGCAAATAACAGGTTGTTTGCATAGAGACAGTTTGTCTCTTCAGATGAATCATTTACTTTTGATCCAAGGAACATCCATCCCAGGTTCAAACTTTGTACTACAAGATCCAGTGCTTAATAGTTGAGAAATTCTTTGAAAAATGCTGATTTTTGCACAATAACTTGCATAATTATGCAAATCTTATGTTAATTTACATAAATATGACATCAGTTTTTGCAGGAATTGTTTCCACATACTCTATAGAACATTTTTACCAAATTAGGTATTTCCGCTGGATGCACATATATTTTAAAATAATTTTTATATGTATTTTTGGATAAATTATGCAAATTAAGGCTTATTTGCATAGGTACAGATTGTCTCTTTAGATGAAAAAATTTCAATTGTACAGAGGAACATGTGTGCCAAATAGGACATTTGTACTATAAAATGCAGCGATCACCCCTTTTTTCGCCCTTAGCAAGCCTACTATGCTAGACTATTGTGACCGTAGCTTTATACAAGCTGCGGTTTTGATATTAAGGCTACTCCATTTTGCTTCTTACGACTCCTACTTATGCCATTTTTTGCAAATGTATAATGTTATTAGAATGTTTCGATTACTTTTGGAGGTCGAAAAACAGACAAAATGGTTTTGTAGAGGTAACAATCATTGTATGTTATGTTCGCTTTTAGTCTTTGTGAACACATTGTGGAAATAAATTCTAATCAATAAAAAAAAGCCTTAGTGTATGTCATCAATTTCATTAAATGCAATGTCACAGTGCCATGATTGTGCACATGAGGCTCACTCAAAATTTTGTTTGTAGCTCCATGCTCTAGCATACACCAGGCAAAATGAAATACTTGCAGGTACACAATTTTTGGCAACCAACTCAACATGATGCAACATTTCTCTTCAGACCCCTATCACTCAGCCTTCACTCACCACGCACATGCCCCTTTGATAGAGTACTATAAAAAAATTTATGATACTGTCGGACATGTTCAAGCCTGAAGGTGATGAACATCAAATACATAATTCTAGCAGTAGTAAAGGTGTATCTTTGATCAAAGTTGGGTTCCCCTTTCCCTTTTTTCCTGAGTACCAGGTACTGTACAAGTGGATATCTTAGCAAGACTAATTTTCTTGCGCTCAAGCCGGGTGAGAAGAGTTTCTCACATGTATTCAATTCTGCGGAATCAAGATATCAACTACTGAAACATTATGGCAAGCAAAAATTTTTGCATTCAATTATTTTCGCACTATTTTCTGGTTGCACAAATTGCGCAAAAATTTCAACACCGCAAAAAAATTTCCACTTTTACAGTACATTCATTATATACGTGGTGACCATGAGTGGTTTTGCCTTCACTCAGATCAAAGTTTCCTCACACATACCAAAACAAACTTACAGCTAGGCAACTTCTTGTGTATACAGGCCAGGCCTTGGAGGTTTGATTGCAGCAAAAACTTCCATTCACAAATAATACGATATTGACTAGATCTATCCAGAGTGGGAGAAACCTATCCCACATCTGCATTTCTTAAGCTCCAATATCAAATTCTTCCTTCCTCAAATTTAGCTAACCTTCCAAAACTTGAAACAAAAGATTAGGAGAGGCAAGTTCATTCCCATAAAGTTCATCCCAACAATATTCACAGCTGATTACATTCAGGGTGGCCATTCAATTCAAAATAGAATCCCCTCCCTCCCCCTCCCCCTCATTGTGTATGTAAAGACATTCCTCACTTCAAAATACAAAAGAGTTTTTGTAGTAATCCTTCTCAATGCATACACAACAGCTATTTAATCCCTCTGTGAATACAATCCAATTGCCCATCCCAAAGATATGGTACAGCCCCAGCACTGATGTTACCAACAACACACACTCGGGTAAGCTACTATCTGAATATCCTGTCGGAAGTTTACCCAATCAAAGATTACACTGTGTGCTGCACTGTAGTTGCTGGACATACTCTTAAAATTTCATATTCATTGGTCTAAGATCCTTATTTTGTGTATAAAGGGCTGGTTTTCAGATAAGAACTACAAGTACAGTGAAATAAGAGAGAGAGAGAGAGAGAGAGAAAGAGAGAGAAAGAATGACAGTTTCAATGGATTCACACTGTGAGCACTGGAATGTCGGGTAGCATTCCTGAAGAAGATTCCAAGACACTCTCAAAGGACGGACAAGTTCATGTGCATTTAGTGAATGCAGCAATACAATTTAAACACACATTAGCGAGGAAAGTCAGACACTCTGTTTAAAGGAGACCTCCGAATGATTTTCAGATTTCTACATTTGAACAACTATGAATTAGTAATACTGAGGACAGAGTTTCAGAATTTGTGATAATTGGGATGAAGAATAAGAATATTTTCAAAATTTCGAACAAATTGCAATGAACAAGGATGATGACATGGCAGAGTCACCATAAAAATGCATGAGTTGGGGCTCAAGGAAGCAGAACAAAAGAAGAAGGCATGCATTGATTATACACAGGTGAACTCGCAAGCAAGCAGTATTGTAATGAAATTACACTGCTACATTTCTGAAATATGTGAACCTCCTATGTCATCATCCTTGTTCAGTGTAATTTGTTTAAGGTTTTTCAAAGTATTGTTTCTCTGCTCAAGAACCGCAATAAATTCCACAAATCTATACATGGAGTTGTCGATTTATGTACTACATGATGTGAAATTATGAAAATCGTCTGGAATGTCCCTTTAAGTTATGAATTTTTAAAGTCTCTGCACAGTCACTGCTGGATCAGAAGACTACTACAGTTTATGCTGTCACATCTAAGGAAAGATATGAGGAAAATATGTTAAGGAGAATTTCACAAAATTTCATCTGTTGAAAAAATAAGTACACATTCTTTCAACTTGTTACCAACGTATGTTAAGGGTGATATTATTCCCCCTGCCTTCTAAAAGAGCTTTATCAAGTGTTCTTTTATAAAAGTGAAAATATGCTGACTTTCCTTTGTATTTTCTTTTTTGTTCTCCTTATGTCACATCATAAGCTGTACAGTCTTTTCATCCAGCAATGGCAGCACTGAAACTTCTAAAATTCATTACTTTAACATTATCCAATTACCCTCTCTATAATCTACTATAAAATGCCACTAAATTTTCTCAATCTACAGCTGTACATACTAGTAAAGTTAACTTGTCCTATAGATCTGAGCACCAGTTTGTACACATATCAAACAGATTTTAAGAAGACAAGATCAGATTTCAAGACAACTGCCATCAGAACGAAAGATGAAGCAGAATGTTTTACTTTATATCTGAATCCCCCTCCCCCTCCAATAAATCTGAGAAAAGTATATTTAAGAGATATTTATATTTCTGCTTTGGGAAGGGTGAAAATGTGATAGAGGTGAGAGGGAGAGTTCTTTGGTATTAGATAATCAACCACATGAACTTAAAAAAAGACCCACACATTTCAAATTAAACATTCATTTCTTACTTTCAATGGATTAAAAAAAAAAAGAGCAATAACTAGACTATAACTATCAAAGTAATAAACACTAAATGTTATCAAATATCAACAGGCCTACAATTGCTCATTGCCCCATATTGTTTGTGTGTTTTTCACACACCCACGGGATCAAGTCTATGCATTCATTCCGAGTGCATGTATAGGGATCCATCTTGAGTATCCCTGTTCATGTGCATTTATTGCTGTGGGGGCATTATCAATGAACTGACACTGTATTTGGCTGATGAGCTACATTTGAACACATACAGCAAGACAGGGGCCGGACTAATGGTAAAACTGTTAAAAAGGCACATGATATACAACTTCACAAGTGGGAGTTGGGACTTCTTCACATAAAATTTCTTTGATGTATGCAAGAAATAAACTTGAAAAGTGCTTACAAATACAATACAAATTATTTTTTTAGCAGCAATCTTAAAAAAAAATGCTGTCAATTTACTGAAACAAAATTGTATCATTTCAAAATATATTGAAAAAAAAAATGTGTCTTTCAGTTCTCCTTATGTATGAAGGTTTTTTTTTTTTCTTTCTTTTTTTTTTTTCTTTTTTGGACCTGTTTTTTGATCAACCCGGGCCCCAAGTCATCACATCAAAATCTCAGAATAAAGAGATCAAGTACAGTGCACACTCAATCCACTCAGAACTGTACTGCAGCACACAGCACACAGCTAACTTAACTCCTAAAAGTAATACCATTTTGCACTTTTGTAGCAGGCATGCTAGTGGAGTAGTGCATCACAAACAGCAAAACTTCATTGAGCACGATTTGGTAGGAATCTAAAACTATTTTGATTAAGAGTTTTGAATATTTATCAAAGTGTAACAATAACATGATCTGTGGTGGGGCTCTGAAGATGGATTCCACGGCCGATTCCACTTGGTATAAAAGTTTATCAATTGAGCAGAAAAAGGTTAGTAAATAGACCCTCGTACGTACGAGTAAATATTCCTAATAACGGGAATAAGGAACTTCTCCTTTAATATTCATTTAGAAAATGAGACACATTTGAGATATGGGTTTTGGAATTAAATTCAGTTACTGGTAAAGAATCCTTTTTGGCTTCAACATCAATGGGATGTTAAAGGAGCTCGTTTCCTCATTTCAAATGGTTGCGGATTCAATTAAGCTAGATAGATCTATTCTAGGACATACAATACTAATAGAAAATCTATTTAAATTCTTGGTGAGACTGCTGGGGTAAGTCGGCCACAAAGGCTCGTGAGTGCACTGGTATGCGTGTAACGATCGCGTTGATGACAGAACCAGCGCAAACAAGACTGTGAATTTCCATGCATCACTTACCCGCATCTTTGGGACCGTTTTCTGTGTGACCCACCGCAGTGTAACCCGCCTCAGCTTTGGCAGCATCATCTCGACCCCGACCACGCTTGAACCATTTATTAACAGATAACATGGTTTTTGGCTTTGAGGGCATCGTGGAATATTCAGCTCTCTAATAAGATGAGATTCGTATTTGGAATTGGTGGCCGAATTCGTTCCTTAACCAGCAAATTGTCACTATCTACAAGCGAACCAAACCCTTTTAAGGATGCAAATGGTAGGCTCTGGTCTGGATGTGTGCTATCCGCGCGGCTGTTGGATCGATCCACGCACTACTTGACGGTTGCGGTTGTCGTCGCACGTCGGCACGCAACATCCAACCCCTCGATCCTGTTGTTAGGATCAAAGATTCCCTCCGCGTATCCGCGTAGCTCCCAAAGGAAGAAGGTTGAAAGACGTTTTAGAAAGCTGTCTCGTGCGCGCGTACATGCGTGCGATGGAACTCAGGTCGAAAGCTTGAAGTGCGAACGCAATTCTCTCCGCAATAGGATCATTTATATACATTGAAGCAGGGAAGTAAAAAACACCTCCCTGATTGAAGGTAGGTGTTACGCCCACAGAACTCTTACACAGAACTCTTACACATAGAAGAATCACACCCATTCACAACCCGCTGAGCTCGGTGTCGCCACTGCGCACCGCTTTCAGTGCACACGCCGCCATGTTGCTTAGCAAAACCTCCGCGCAGCTCCTCGCGAGTACGGTACGGTCAACTCACTGATCGGACAGTATGGCAGCCCCTAGCCCTTGATACTTACTTGAACTTGTAAACTGTCAAACTCGTACTTCCCAATCCAGCGTTGACCTCAGCTTCATGTACTCATTTATGTTTTTTATTTCACACTCTTCCCTGAAAGTATAGTCTGTATTGAAAGAGTTGTTTTTTTTCCCCCTTTCGGATAGATCTATTTGACTTCGGAGATGTGATCTGCTTTGGTATAAAATTCAAGCTGCTTGTTCTGCCCTTTTTCCCATCCCCTCCCAATCCCATGTCTTGCTCTATGTTGTTTCCCTCCAATGATATGGTAAGAAGGTGTGTGTTTATGCTATTATTTATTTTTCTCCCATAAACAAGTCAAATTAAATTTTCCAGTCAGTCCCGTAAAAAAAAAAAAAAAATCAAAAAAAAATCAAAAAAAAAAAAATCAGTGATTTGTGGATATGATACGTGCAATACATCTTCCCAATCTGACATAAATGATTATACTCAGCATATTACATATTTTGATGACAACACTATTTGATTACCTATATTCTTGTTACATGTACATTGTATTATCATTTTTATCATTATTAGTAGTACTGTACATGTATATGTAGTCAACACGAATGCACAACACACAGGAAGCAATATAGGCATACATGTGTGTCTGTATGAAATAAACCAGAAACAAGTTCTTGCTGACCAACACCAATTTATTTCAGCACACAAATTTTCGAGCAATTCGCAAGAACACTTGAGAAAGAGCAAAATTTGTGTGCCAAAACAAATTGTTGGGGATGAGCATGGACTAGTTTTTTTTTTTGTCATGATATTGATATCATATTATTGCACCGACATGTGGACTACTTATACTGTGTGTGTATTAGTAAATCAAAATATGAAAGTTCTGCGTCGGTGTGTAGTAAATACCGACGCAGAACTTTCATATTTTGATTTAGTAATACACACACAGTATAAGTAGTCCACATGTCGGTGCAATAATATGATATCAATATCATGACAAAAAAAAAAAAAAATATATATATATATATACGTACATATATATATGTATAGTAAACAAACTTTTTGCACTTATGATAAAGCAAAAACAAAACTGGAACAAGTTCATACTTTATTCACCATGTTTATCTCTGCACAAAATTTTTTGAGCGATTCGCTCTTTCTCAAGTGTTGATACTTTCTACAGAAAGAGTGAATCGTTTGAAAATTTGTGGAGAAATAAACTGCTGATGAATACAGCATGAACTTTCTTCCTGTTTTGTTTTTGTTTTTGATCATCATGTTAACATGTGGACTACCTACTCAATATATATATACATGTATATATATATATATATATATGTGAATATACTGTTTATATATATATATATATATATATACATAATGTATATGTATATATATACACATGTACATATATATAGGCCTAAATATACATGTATAATGAATGCAATGTATATTCACATGCACACACACACAGACACACACACAACCATGAACTCCTTTTAAGATTTTTTCCCATATAAAACAGAAAGCAAAGATAAACAGTTAGTTTTACTGATTTTTTTTTTAAATGTATTTTACAATTATCAAGGTCAATGTTGATTGCTGAGAATCAACCACAGAACAGTGACATACAAGTGTACTACTAATTTGCCAGAAGTACCATTATTATACATAACACACTGTACGATGACTATAATCACAGGCAATACATGCCTTGGAAGCATGCCAATAATAAGCCAGTTCGGGGTTCCGCTGTGCGCATGAGCAGAAAAAGGTAATAGCTCTGTACCGGCAGAGCATGTTCGATGTTGGTGTTTTTATTCACTAAGATAAGCATCTGTGATGTAATGATTAAGTGATCATTATGAGTGGTGCTTGCCAGCACATCCACCTGACAGCAAAAGTGGTACAGTGTACTAGTAGTTGACAGTATCAATAGAAAAAGATTGTTAATACATTTGATGCAAAATAATGAAATGGATGATTTCAAAAGTGCTAATTGATGGCTCATCCTGGTCACCTGGTCTAGGCAAGTTCATTCTCTGTTTGAACGCGACTGATTAATTCCATAAATTTTTACGTCGGGTAAGCTGAAATACCTTCTCTCGTTTGAAAACTCATGAAGTGCCTAATCAACTGAGAAAGAAGAATGGTCATTTGTATCAATGTGCCAGTGAGCTAACCCTGAACTGGCTTATACACATAATGTAGGTGAGACAACCAGTATCGCAAATTTCTGACAACTATTATAATCATGAAAATCAACATAAAATCCATGAACAATGGACATTGTCCAGCAAGAACATCAAAGGCATTCTTGGCAACAATATCAAAGGCAGTACATCCGTATAGATTTTCACTTGCTCTTGTTAGCTTCAAGGGTGATTCAAAATGAAATCCTTGTGAAGGCCTATGAAAACATGCTACCTCATGGTATGAGAAAATAATGTGGTAACAATATGTAGGCAAGAAAAATATCACAAATATGACAACTATTACATATCACCAATTCAAATGCATGTACCATGTATACGGTAATGAACTAAGATGCAATACATGGCAACAACCCAAAGTCCATGAATAATGGATACTGGCTGCAGCCTTGTTGTCTGGCCTGAGTAATCGAAGTGTTTTTTCATTGAAGTGGTGGGAACACTAGGTGGAGAAGGGCTTTGGAGTCCAGTGGTCTCTTCTCATGTTCAGTCCATCTTTGGTGAAGAGCAACATCACTTTTTGGAAATCTAGGATTTTTAACACGGAGAGAACATGTGTACACGTGAAAATTACTACCATATCAGAATTGCAAGACCTCTTAAACATGTGCAACTACAATATTAAAACTTGATACGCAAGATGATTGCATGTGAATGCTCCTGATAAGATTAAAAATATGCAAGTTTTCTATAGAATTATGTACCAGTACCCATAAGGTACAGTGTACTACTGTGGAGCTAAAACTATTAAACAGCCAAGAATAAGTTGGTACATGATGAAATAGTACTAACCCCTAGAATAGGAGTCTTAGGATTAAAGATGAATTTAACTTTACATATCGGCACCCTTGCACATGCCAAGGATAAGGTTCAACTGAGCACAAAAGCAGATAGGTTTCTACATCGCACATGTACAGCTGTAGCAGGTGAATTCTGGATGGTGCAGCTATTAACGGAATGCAGTGTGGTGTGTGTAGTTGAATCATACAAACTGCACAGTATTGATAACATGCACGCGCACCCAGAGAGACCACCTCCCTGGTTCCCCGTACAATATATTAATCATATCATTACCCCTAACTTTGTTGTATTCGGAAGAGACTCACAACCTTTATGTCCTTGGGGTGGGATCTGGCCAATTCAGAGGTAAAGTTTAACAAAATTTTAGCCCATATCCTTAACTAATAACATATTTTAGTCTATAAAACAAATCTACATGTACATCTTAAATCAGATTTACATGAGTACGTTTACATGTAATTTACAATACTGTTTTCCCTTCCACACAACGTAGACCAGGCCCTAGTTCAATTTTTTTAACAGAGATAAACAGACAGCATACACGCCAAACACAGAATCGAGTGTTTGGGACTACGTAATGATTGAGCTCAAGTAAGCCAGATCACGATCCGCCTGAATGTATAACGTAATTTGGGGCATTAATTCACTTGTCATTCTCATCATGGCTTACCAGTGTCAAACTCACCTGTGAAAAGTCTTTCAACATCCTCCTGCCAAACGATTTGTGTAGTTTATAGCCGCACAATAAGGCATTTTAGTGCCTGGCTCAGTTCGAAATGTCAGAAAAGCACGGTCAATGAGTGGCGCTACGGCCTTCCACACAAAAAAGTGTTGCTAAGCAAAATGGCGGACGTCACGTGACAACCAGTCGAGCGACGGCGACAGAACGGGTGGCTAATGATTCTTCTATGTGTAAGAGTTCTGTGGTTACGCCCCGCCCCTGGTACTTTTCCACTGAGAGCGAAGTACGGATGGACGATTCCGCGGAATTTGGACTGTGTGTGATACGGCAACCAGTGGCTTTGACTCTCAAATTAAATGAGATGGGCTCTCATGTTATTGTGTATCATGTTGTAAAAGAACAAAACGAGACAAAACAAGAAAGGCCCGGCAAATCTCAGTCACAGATGAAAGCGAAGATAATTGACTGCGCCCGCTAGTGCTGAACGAAGATGGCATTGAGAATCGGATTAGGTCCTACCCGGTACCCCCAGGGGGTAGGACCCCCCAGGGGGTGTTTCACAAAACACCCCTCCCCCCCCCCCCCCGGGGGTGTTTCACAAAGCCGTTCTTAAAGTTAAGAAGGACTTAAGTTCGACTGATGATCAGTTCTTGTGCTGCCGAATTATTGAGATTCTGATAAGTATAGCACACAAGAACTGATCACCAGTCGCACTTAAGTCCTTCTTAACTTTAAGAACGGCTTTGTGAAACACCTCCCTAGGATCGCGAAAACCAACGCGGTCGTCACTTTACAGGCCTACCAATAATATACAGTGCTTCATGTTTTCGTTTGCAGCTTCAGGGGGTGTTTCATAAAGCTGCTCGTAAAGTTACGAGCGACTGGTGATCAGTTCTTGTGCTGAATTATGGAAATTCTGGTAAGTATAGCACATCACAACTGATCGCCAGTCGCTCGTAAGTTGTTCGTAACTTTACGAACAGCTTTATGAAACAGGGCCCTGAGGACCTAAATGGTGGAGATGCCCTACATCCAGACTATACAAATTCCAAGCCGCGGCCTGCAATATATTTTGTTTCGACTAATTCGAGGGCGGCGGTCTGGAACTCTTGAGTTCCTTTGGTTCCTCTGCTCCACCAATTAATTACCCTCCCATTCTCATTCCATTCACTTCCTCTTTTTCTTTCAGTTATCTTTTCCCACCTCATCTACCTCTCCTCCTTTGGTTTCCCTTTCAAGATGTGAGTGCAGGAGTTAGGCCTTTGTTGTGCGTTGAATAGCGTTTACTCCTGATGCTAAGCTTTTCAGAAAGGAAGATAAAAAATCCATTTACCCCTTGTAAATCACCTTCCCGTTAGACATTTTTGGAATATTTTATCTCTCCTGCGGCAAGTTATGAGTACGGGGAGTCTGGTTTGTATTCAACCAAGGAGGTACTAGGCTCGCCTATTATAGTACCTCCTTGATTCAACACCATGAAGTGCTTGTGTGTGTGTGTGTGTGTGTGTGTGTGTGTGTGTGTGTGTGTGTGTGTGTGTGTGTGTGAGTGTGTGTGTGTGTGTGTGTGTGTGTGTGTGTGAGTGTGTGTGTGTGTGTGTGTGTGTGTGTGTGTGTGTGTGTGTGTGTGTGTGGCCGGGGCGGGGAGCGATAGGATTTCTTCACATAATGCATTACAATCACCATATGTGTTTTTGTTTTTGTTCTGTTTTGTTTTGTTTTGTTTTGTTGTTTGTTGTTGTTGTTGTTTTGTTTTGTTTTTTTTTTGGGGGGGGGGGGATGTCGATACCTGTAGGGGTGATACGATCGACGGGTTTCCGGTGACTTCGAGTTAGGCTTAATATATGGGTACAGTTCAGCTCAATGTGAGGATTCATTGTGGGTACTAGAATCAGGCCCCTTGTTTGGCTTAAATTAGCTTGCGGATTTTCATGGGAGCAATAATCAGTCCAGGAGGAGCAAATGCCATGGAACTCGATACAGGAGCAATGATGAAGAAAAATAAATCAGGCTAGGGTCCATAATAAAATGTCCTACACTGTAAAAACATCGGTGTTAGATTTAACACCATGGGTGTTAAATCTAACACCGATCAAGCTTCAATATAAAGGACCACACCCACAGGTGTAGAAAATGTATTGTGACTGTGTTAAAAAGTGTTCACCTGCCACTTCGTGGTGTTAATTTGACACTGTGGCTGGTGATATTTTTGACACTGCGCTAGAGTTAATTCATTAATGACACCGCATGGTGTTGATTTGATATTGGTGGTGTTAATTTCAATGGTATACTATCACCCGTCCAGCTTCAATAGGAGACCACACCAACTGGTGTTACTGTGGTGTAAATGTGTTTACACTTTTTTTTTTTTCAAAAATCAAGTACTTTATCGGAAAATCTTTATCGTCTTGTTCAGAATTAACAAGAAATTCAGTCCCCAAGAATCTACTAGTATTCAAAAAAAAAAAAAAAAAACAATTTTATATTTTAAAATGACACCCGGAGGTGTTAATCTAACACCATGAATGTGCACCGGAAATTTAACACCAGCTCGGTGTTTCATATTTAACACCGGACTTTTTGCAGTGTATGGTTGTTTCGTTCAGGACTAATTTTGTCCGTTTTACCCGCCCATCACGGGGTATACAACGGACCTTTTCGATAGAAACAAAACTCGAAAAAAACAAAAAAAACAAAACCAAAACCCACCACCATATTCCAGGAAGATAACGGGAGATTCGTAAGGAAATTAACAAGGGTCATACCCCCGTAAAGAATCTAAGGACATGTAGTTGTTTTTGTGTTTTCCGTTTGTTATTGCTTTTGATAACGGAGGTATGGGGTTGTACCCCTTCCCACCCCCCCCCCCCCCGGTGGGGCTACATCGAAATATGTTACGATTGTCATCAACAAACTGACCAGTAGAAAGAAGACAACACGGCTACATAGCGTAGAGTCGTAGAGTTCTTTTTTTTTTTTTCTTCTTCTTCTTCTTTTTCGTCAGTGCAAAGGGCAAAACTTTCGGCCTGAATTCACGAAGGTGGTACAATCTTTCAAAGCTCGTAGTTTTGTATGGGGCGCCAAGTGTCGTATGGCCTATTTTGTTACGAAATCAGTCATTCTGTCGACGAAATGATCATTCCAAATGTGAACATTTCGTAACGAAATTACTGGTCTAGTTTTGTAACGAAATAGGCCATGTGACACTTAGCGCCCTATATTAAACTTCGGTCTTGTCACATCTTTGTGCGAATTCGGGCCTATGTGTCTATCACTTTCCAGAGTTCTTCAGCTGCCATGCTGCATGGTATGCTGCAACAGATACAGTGGATGCGACTTTCGCCAGATCCATGATTGTGCTCGTCTATTTCCAGAGAGGGTTCTTGAACGAACTTGAATTGGACCCTGGATTTCTATACAGAAATCAATGACTTTGATACAAGTTTATTGATACGACTGACGAGGGAGGGGCTGAGATGGGCAAAATATATAACCATCCCCATCCCCATCCCCACCCCCGACCCCCCACCCCTAAAAGGAAAAATGCCCTAACCCTTGTTGCGTATGCGCAGATAAGAGCATAATAACCACAAGATATGACATGATTGTGGAATTGAACTGAACTATCAGATGTACACCAAAAGATGGCAGCAGAGGACTAATCTACACTAACTCTCCACGAGTCGGTTTTTGAGGAGCAATGTTGTCGCAGGAGGAAAGGTCACTGTCTCCTCATCACCGATATGAATAATTCTGCCATAGGCCCCTTGATTGTTCTCTCATGACAAACGACAACAAAAGAAAAAAAAGACGAGACGTGCAGTATGTGAAAAAAAATTAAAGGGGAAGTTTCCAAAAATATACACTAATGTGAATTTGCTAAAATGCAGCAATATTAATGTTTTGTAGAACACGTCAAAGAAGTTTGAAAAAAAAAATTGTACAACTTTTTTTTTTTTTACTTTCGGTGCCGCTGTCGCAGAATGAGAAAACTTTAATACAACAATTTTTTACGTCACTACAAAACAACTTTATATCTTTTAAAAAAGATAGAATTCTGCAACATTTCATTTTTTTTTCTCAATAGTACAACGAAATAGCAATTGACTCACCTTTTTCATAAAGCAAGATAAATGATAATCTTTTTACCCTCAATATTCAGTAAGAAGTCAAGAGAAAGGTGTACTCTTCGTAGAAATTGAATCTGTGGAATTCTCTTTACATTTCATTTATGTCGTTGTCGTGCTGCAGTGGTGTCACAAACTGTTGTTAGTCTTACCATCCAGTGCGATGGCAGCACCAAAACTTTAAAAAAACCATAACTTTTGAACGAATTGTTAAATTTCCCTCAAACTTCAGCGAGGTGTTCTGATTAAGATTCCTGCATTCAGTCACAATCCACATGGTAACTGCATTGTCTGGGGGGGGGGGGATCTTTCCTGTAAGTGGTGTCAAGTTTGGCATCAAACTATAAAGGGAGCAAATCTATCATGGCAATCTCAATATTTTTCGAGGGATGGGGTCTCAAAGCCGCTCATTTTATGTTCTCTTTTTTTTTTCTCAATAAATTTAACGTTTTAGTTGTTTTATAAATCCACTAAAAAGTAGTGTCCCTTTATTCACGATGACAAACATTTCCAGGCTCGTAATTCGATAGTTAGTGACGTGACAAAGTCTGGACAGTGCAGTCTGTATAGGGGCGTGTTATTCTTGGGGCTAGCTAAGTCATGGTTGTGTATCACACCTATTATGATATGTCCATAGTTCGTCTAAGTAAAGAACAGCAATAATTAATCAATTACAACACACTGCGATGAAAACGATTTCTCCACCACCCAACAATATTCCACTTCGTCGTACCGACAATCCCCCTGCCCTTGCCCCATGCCCTTCATGCTCATCAACATGCAATACCGGGAGCCTAAAGAGGCCTTTACCAGGGCTCCACACTAACTTTTTTGTTTGGTGGCCCGATGGGGCCACCAAAATCGTCGATTTCAAATTTTTGGTGGCCCGAGAGAAAAATTTGGTTCCCCGAAAAAACAATTAAACACATTAAAAGTCAAATAATGAGTGAAATATTTCAATTTTGTCATAGTAAGAATTGGAAGTTGGACATATCTTCTCATAAATAAACCTCAACAAACTCGCAACACTCACTCTCAGGCACTCATTCAGTCCTTTCCATCCATCCTTTTAAGAAATTTAACTGCTAATTTCCGGCGCAAAAAGTTTTGAATTTATTGACATACTTTTCAAAAAATGTTGGTGGCCCCAGGCGGGCCACCAAATTTGCCCTTTCTTGAAATTTGGTGGCCCGACTTTCATTTTTGGTGCCCCGGGCCACCGGGCCACCGTTAGTGTCGAGCCCTGCCTTTACTAGGCCTGCAGACGATGGCCAAAAAGTGGCTTAAAATAAGCTCAACTGGCAACTATCGTATAACAAGCAAATTTGAACTTTTTTTTTTAAGTATACATCCTGACAATATCCCACATGAAATTTACCCCAAAAAATCTAATCGGAACATGCTCAAATGACGTCATCAAAATGGCTTCTTAAGAACTGCAATTTTGCTAGAGTAATTGTCACTTCGACATTTCTAATAATAAAAATGAAATATTTCGGAAAGGAAGTGATTCTAGCTGCAGTAATGCTATTTCTCATGTACCTCAGGTCATCAGCCATCAATTATGCTCATTTTCAGTTGAGCTGGTGAGTTATACGCATACCAATATAGCGTTTCTATAGCAACCTTACACTGACGTAGAGAAATAAACAAACATTTTCATAATAATTTCCATAATTTGCATTTAATTTGTTGAAATATAATAAGAATGTCTAACTATATGTTTTTATATGTCTTGTTACTTTAAGCGAAGTGCCAAACCAATTTCCGTCTTAATCATGTGTTAATATGGGGGAAAATATAGTCATTGCCATGGTAACGCTTTCTTGAAAAAAAAAAAACTAAATGATAAAATGTAATTCTTTCTACGCAAATAGTTATAAATTAAGCTTAATAACTTTCAAATAAGTAGGTGCCCAGTAAAAGTATCCAGTCACTAGATGACTCAACTCATTGTAAGGCTAACCATGGTCACCAAAATTGTTTCCATGGCAACGAGAAAGAGCTTCGGAAACAGGTTTAGGCAATGGAATGAGGGTGCAATTTCAACATAATTATCTGTCAAGTGTCATTTTGCTTGTGCATTCTATTTATTAAAATATATTAATATGGATGTCACACTTGAGGTAAAGAACTATGTGACAATCTGTATTGATTACATTGCATTTCTTGGAAACAATCGTGCCCTTGCTATAAGGCGCGACAGCATGTACGTTTGAAACATATATATATTCGCGTTATAAGTTAATATATGTTTTCTGTATTGCCAAGAGGATAAAGGGCATTTTGGGGGCACACGGCACCAGGTCGCTCTTCAATAAGCACCCTCTTTATCATGTAGATCTTGTAAGGTAAATCTTCTTCTATCATTTCGATGACTTTTCATTGATGTAAGAGTGTATTTGCTGCATTGCCGGACCTACTTTTAAAGCCATTCACGTTAGAAAAACTGTATTTGCGTTGCTAATATCCGTATTTTGTAACAAAGGCCGTGAGCGTAGGTGTATTTAGACACCTCCCTAAAGATGACCTTTGAATGTTCACCTTTTTGACAATGTAGTTATTGTAGAGCAATACTTTCTCTAGTAATTGGTTGCATTTTTGGATACAGAAGTGCCTTTGCTATACGGCACGGTGGAATTTCGAAAACATGTACGTTTGGAACATAATATATATATATTTGCGTTATATGATATTATAATGTTTTCTATATTGCGGTGAGGGTGGAGTATTTTTGGCACATCCCACAGGGTTGCCGTTTAATGCGCACCCTCTTCACTGTATAGATCTTGTAAAGTTAAGTTTCTTCTATCATTTCCATTACTTCCCATTGATGAAAATTGTATTTGCTGTATTGCCGGGACTACTTTTACAACCATTCACGCTAGAACAACGGTATTTATGTATTCTGTAACAAGAAGGCATAAGCTTAGGTGTGAATTTGGACACTTCCCAAGGGATTAATTTTGAATGTTCACCCTTTTGACAATATAGTTATTGTAGAGCAATGTGTCCTCTATTAATAAGTTGTATTTCTTGGACACAAAAGTGCCTTTGCTGTACGGCACGATGGCATTTTGAAGACATACACGCTTGGAACATAATATTCGCATTATATGATTTTATATGTCTTATATATTGCCGTGAGGGTGGAATATTTTTTGGCACATACCACAGGGTTGCCATTTAATGTGCACACTCTTCACTGCATAGATCTTGTAAAGTTAAACCTCTTCTATCATTTCCATGACTTTTCATTGTTAAAAAGTGTATTTGCTGTATTGCCGGAACTGCTTTTAAAACCATCCACGCCAGAACAACGGTGTTTGCGTTGCTGATATCTATATTTTGTCTTAAGGGGGCTTGAGCGTAGGTGTACCTTTGGACAATTCCCATGGAGTTGTCTTTTAATCTTCACCCTCTTGACGATATGGATATTGTAGAGCAATGTCTCCTCTATTAACTACAACGTATTTTTGAAAACAAAAGTGCCCTTGATTTACGGCACGATCGAAGTTTGAAAACGTACGTTTGGAGCATATAGTGTATTCGCGTTAATAATATTCAATGTTTTCTATATTGCCATGAGGATGGTGCACTTTAGGGGCACATCCCACAGGATTGGAATCTAATGTGCATCCTCCCACTAAATAGATATTTTGAAGCAATATTTCTCCTATCATTTCGACGACATTCATTGATATAAAAGTGTGTAGCTGTATTGCTGCAACTACTTCTAAAACCATGCACGAAAGAACATCGGTATTTGCGTTCATAGTATGTGATGTAATTACGGGTCTTGAGAGGCGGTGTAATTTTGGACATTTCCCAAGGGATTGCTTTTGAATGTTCACCCTTTTGACAATGTAGTTAATGTAGAGTATTTTTCTTTTTGTAATTATATTGCATTTATTACAAACAAAAGGGCAATTGCTGTACAACCGTAACGATCAGGACAATGTGAAGGCATGGAAAATTGAAACATATTTGTGCTATATGCTAGTGCATGTTTCTTATATTGCCCTGGGGTTAGATGATTTTGAACACATCCCACTCGGTTGCCGTTGAATGTGCACCCCTTTGACTATTATGATGATTGTAAAGCAGTGTCTCTACCATTTAAAAATCATGAAAAGTAAAGTGTCTTTATTTACCACTCGGCAAAACGACTTTACATGCATGTACAAGTGAGTTTGCTTTGGCATATAATGCATGTTTTGTTAATCTGTTTCGGGACCACGACGGTCAGGATAGGGGTATAGGCCTAATCTGGGCACTTCCCAAGGGCTTGAAAAAATAGATATTGTAAAGCAACGTCTCCTATATCACCTTTAATGCATGTTACGAAAATAAAAGCGTATGTGCTACACAAGCGGAAGAGCTTTTAAGAGGTATGTAAACATGGAACATTTTCTCGGTTGTATACTGCATGTTTTTCATCGCCTTTAGGATGCATGGAGTTACTTTGAGCACCTCTCCCAAGGTGGTCTCTGTAAGTGAACCCTTTGGACTGCATAGATATTGTAGATCAATGTTGTTGTTTTATCTCTACCCCGGCAATCTTTATAGAAAAAAGTGTCTTGATATGGCAGGAATCCAATTCAATTCAATTCAATTTAATTTCTATTTCATTTTCAACAAGTACAGATAGACATCACTTTCTTTGTAACAGAAAATGAGGTCCGTAAAACTATGTCGAATGAAAAGAATTTACAAGGATTATAGCACCATACGATAATCATATTATATACATAAACATAAAACTCAAGTGATAGTCATAAAACTCAAGGAACGACTTTTTTTTTTGAGACATGCACTTTTGGAACGACTGTAATTGCGTTGATATTTGCGTTACAAAGGGTCATGTATAGAGGCAATTAATGTGGGTACTTCCCATATAGTACGCTCCCTTCGAATGATAACCACTTTAACTATGTCAGTGTAAGTCAAAATTGCCGAGCAATATATCGTCTGCTGACTCCATTGAATTTCATAAAATGAAAGTTTCTTTGCTAGAGGACCAGAAGGACTGTTTAAAGGCATGTACCCATAGAACATAACCATGTATTTGCGTTGGTACATGATTATTGCATGTCTTAGATTGCCTTTGGGTGGGGTAATTTTGGGCGCCCTCCACGTGGTTGTCTTCGTATGTTAATCATTTTTACCCTATAGATATTGTGGAACAAAAATTCTTCTATAACTTCCACTGAATTTTAATGGAAATGAAACGAAAAGGACGTTATGCACAGAGTTTTTTTCGCTTCAAACAGCTGTATTCACGTGTGTACAATTATGTTTTGTACCGAGCCGTGAGGGTATAGGGATGAATTCGGGTACCTCCCTACGAGTCGCTTTGACTGTGCACCACTTTTTAAAGATAATTATACACATTGTGGGAAAATGTCTCTGTCAATGCCAATTCTATTTCATGGAAATAAAAGAGTCTTTGCTTGACGGCCAAATGACTTAAAAATAAAATCTCGTACGCTTAAAACAACGGAAATCGCGTTGGTTGATGCATGTTGTGTAAAAATAATGGTCGTGGGGATAATATGATCGACTGGGATGATTTTGGGCACTACCTACAGGGTTTCCTTTGACTGTGCCATCTTCAATATCTCAAAACTCTCAAGGATGCAAGAGATGAATCATCAAGATTCGAGCAAACCACCCTCCAAATAGAGTTCATTCATTACAATGTTAGACAAATTATAGATGTTGACACTTGTTTACTTTCGTATTTTGATTCTACGTAATTAATGGATAAGCTATTGTTGTTGTTGTTATTTTAAAGATCGAAAGAAGAGAGAGAGAGAGAGAGAGAGAGAGATGGGGCCCTATAAGCTATCATTATCTGTCTGATAACAAACTCTAATTTTATGATATTATTCATGCTAGTTTACTAAGGCTGTGAAATTTGTTTTTGGTGAGGAGAAACTGAAATATCATATTTGAACACTCTTAAAATGCTCATATCGGGAACTTTGATGCATTAGAATATTCCGTTGGCTCGAAACCCTTTGCATATTATGCAAGAGGCCCATATTATATACGTGGAAATGTTTGCATCGCACTAACTCACATTGGAAACATAGATTTCAACACTTTCGGTGTTCCAGTCTCAATCCCAGAAGCATTGTTTTCATGGAAACACTGTATTTTTATCAGGCCTATGGGAGCTAATTTGCATATTATGCAAATGAGGTCCAGACTATGTACATGGTGAATGTTTGCATCGCACTAACTGACATTGTAAACATAGGTTTCAACACTTTCGGTGTTCCAATCTAAAATCTAGAAGTATAGTTTTCATGGAAACACTGTATTTTTATCATAATGGGAGCCAATTTGCATATTATGGAAATTTAGCCACTTTGCCCCACTGAATTTCTTGGGACTTTGAGTAAGGTGTTTAGGAGCCCATAACAAGTAGCACTGCAGTGGAATTTCCTACTGCAATTAGTAGTGGGTGAAACCCTATTCAGACTGGACTAATGTGATCTAGGACAAAATGTGTATCCAGTTTCTGTTAACAGTGCTTCATTTCTTTCAGAAGTACAGTATTTGTTGTAGTAGTCCATCGAGTATAATGAGCTTGCTTTGGTATCGTACAGAAGTCCATGCAAGACCCGTTTCACCAACATTGATTTCAGTGAGATCAGTGTCAATTAGTGTTTTCACTTTCACTTAGCAAGTCCTCGTGACTGAAACATGCCAATCAGAAAAGTGAGATAGCGAGACTGAAACCAGTGAAGTGAAACTGAAACCAATGAGAAGTTTGTTGAAACACCCTACAGGACTGCAAGATAGGAACAGCCATGAACTAACCATTTTTATTGGGAGTGGGGGCTGAGGTGGAGGAGGGTCTCATCTTATGAGAAATTGCATGACTTCATCTATGTTCTATGCCTAATGGGCTTGAACGAAATGTCAGCTTGTCTTATGATTGTGCCAAATGCAAAACGAAAAACAACAAAAAATCCAGCTACTGAGATTGAATATACATAATACACCACTAATAATGAAAATTGTGATCTGGACAGCTGTGTTATAATGGCTACAGGCAAGTTTGAGTGTAACCATGGTAGCTATAGTCTCTGATAGGTTAGGTCTCCACTCTAGTCAATTAAATTTACATACTTATATAAATTTAAAATGGCGTTTATCGTTGAGAGGGTGTTGCATTTTTTGTTTGAGAAAAAAAAAATTTCAGCGTAAAGTTGCCATAGAAATTACCTTATTTGGGCTCAGATTTTTTGAAAACGAGGTCACAAATGGGCCCCATTTTGCTTGAAGAAAGGCAGGAAATAAGAAATACATACACTGGCAACTTATCTCATGATTAATGTCAGTTGTATAATGAACACTTGAGATATCCTAAAATTCCCATTCATTTTCCTGGTTTGGGGTGGCCATATTGATGACGTCATTTGGGAATGTTCCGACGCAGCAATTCTGGGTAAATTTTACTGGTAAGTTTGTTAAGACATATACTTTCAAAAAATTACAAAATTTGGTTGTTATACGATAGTTGCCAGTTGACCCCCAAATTCAGCCTCAATCCGCAGGCCTATACTGTTTACCATCAGACCCGGGAGGTGAGACTCGCCTCCCTGGTTCGCACATAGATAAGGTAGCATTGTTTTTCATGCCTACTGCCCTCAACGTACAATATTACAGGAAACGTGACTCTGAATAAATGAAATTTAAGTTCGTGTGCTATAAATTTCCGATTTCCTCGAGCGTGCCATTCACACCAAGGGCAAAAGGAAGCACAGATGGAGAGATAATAGTCAGAAAAAAAGAGGAAAAAAGGAAATTAGCGGGAGCACCTATGTAATCTATGTAGAATAATTATGTTGCATTCTGCATATTATGATTGTATAGGAAGGTACTTCTTAATCACATTTACTCTACTATAATGATGATAATGGTAATAATGATACAATAAGGACGGTGTTATCATTTTAGTAAATATCCATATCCAAATGATGAGAAATAATTGCAAAATAACAACAATCTTTTGCACAAACAGGTGAAAAGGCATTTCAAGATAATGCAATGTGAATTTCGAAAATGTTCATAAGATATCCTGCATTTTTTTTATATCAACACTTAGACACAGATGAAGAGTTTGACGGTAATGGTTGAGCGACATTTTTAGAAATCTTGGGAAAGTCTGTCGTCAGATTCTAAAGAGCGAAATAAAATCTTTTCAGTGATATGTCACTTGTAAAAAAAAAATAAAAATAAATAAAAAGGAATATTCTGGAAGTTATGGTTAGAGTATCAATATCCCATATATTTCATTGATATTTTCTTTGTTTTTGAACAGTTTTAATTGCAAATATCTAACCTCACAAGGATGGAGTAAACTCGCTTTGAAGTCAAAGTCTTCATTATTCATGATTAATATTTGGATATTCCTGTAATCAAGGCACAATTGAAGTAGTACTAATAAGGAGGTTATGATTATGATTCAATCCAGTTCAATTCAACCTATACCATTTTCTTCTTCCAAAGAATAAAGTGGACTCGCAATATAACGAAGTCCTCGGGACCGGCAGTTTTCTTTTGCTGTGTCGAAATTTCGTTGTAACCAAACAATAAACAATTAAAAAAAAAAACATAGAGCAAGTATAGTGCCCTTAATTTTTACTTTGCTGTAACTGGAATTTCGTTATAACAGCGTTCGTTATAACGGGAGCGCACTGTAACTAACAAATAATTTTGGGTACACAAGAGCTGACTGTAAAAGGAAAATTGGTCGTAAATGTGTGGACAACACATACACGAAGCAGCATTTTACTATACTATATACTTCTACTACTACAACTTAAGGATTATCACGAGGAGAAGAAGAAAATGAGATCGTATTTACTGAAAAGCTGAGGCAAAATTATTTTGTAATCCCTATAAAGGGCTGGTGTAAAACTCATCCAAACAACCAACACAAATAGTGGAGCCCAGTTCAGGACATTGAACACCGGTTCGAACCTTTGCTACCGGAAAGATATGGCGCATTGTTAAGGTCAACCTGCGATCACCGACTGAGTTCGTAGGACAATCGCCGTACATAATATGTGTTGTGATAGCGCAAACACCAACACCGGCTTGGGACGGATCCAGGAATTCCTTATGGGGGAAACTATGGGGGAAAGCTATGAAACAACTTAAAGACTTCCTTAGATTTCGAAACGCATTCTTTGTTCAGTTAATATAAATAAGAAATATGTTATATTCTAAATTTAAGATGAAAAAGAAATAACTGAAAAATTCAAAAGCAGATAAGTGCGGTAATTAGGCTATGATTAGGACAAAAATATCATTTGATTTGATTAGAACAAAATAAACAATGGCCATGATATCAAACATACATGAAAGACACTTAAACAACTATAAAATTTTCAAAAGTAACAAAATGTTACAAAATAACATATCATCTATATAACAGTAAGTTTCACAGATATAGCTAATTATCTTCAACCCATATTTTAAAAACTTGGAGAAATTAAAGGTATAATATCCAGCAGTCTAATAATCACTTTTCAGAATTTTCAGGCCAAAAAATACTAATTTTAGGAATTTTTTCCGCCTACCACCAAATATGAAATAACAGGTATTGAAGGCTTCCTTGGTGGTAAAACGTTGGGTGGTAGAAGGCTTAACGGTGCACCGCGTATTCTTTCTATAGGGTATGTGTGTGGCCCTGAAAAGGGCCTGCCCACTCCCAACATTTCGGCAAACATGTTCTCGCCGTTCTCAATTCCCTAGGTTGAGAAGGTCTTTGATTGACATCGGCCAACCTCCGTGGACGTACTCTCTAACTATTTGAAGTACAGGGTCACGTGCAGTCTCATCTCGTACAAGTTTCTTTTGCTTCAGATTCTCAAAGTGGAGCAAGTCAACACCGACACTGTCTTCCACACTGTCCCAGAGGATGCTTTCAACATGGACGTCGAGGGGTACATCAGCGGAGTTCTCTGGGTTGGTAATCCTATCCTGCTGAGTGTGTAAGCGATGATCATTTCTGCTCCAGGCTTCTGCTCAATTCTGGAGTTGTACCCTTGAATCTTGATGAGGAGACGTTAAAACCTGGGTGGGGCACTCGTGAGTGGCTTACCACACCGTCACAAGTGGTTTGTGGTCCGTCAGTACCCAGTCTCTTCCAAAGAGATAGGCGTGGAATCTGCTAATTCCAAAAACTAAGGCAAGAGCCTTTCATTCGATGTTCGAATAGTTGCTCTGGCAGGATGATAGACTCTCAGAGACATAATATGCTACAGATTTTCTTCGCTGTGTCAAGCTTGCTTCTAGCCCTTCTAACGATGCGTCAACCTTAAGGGTGACCGGTGCAACAGGACAGATTCCTGCTGAATGCAGCTCTTCAGCTTGCAGATAACGCCTCTTGATGGTCTTCCTACACAAACGGAACATCCTTCTTAAGGGTTCCTCAAGATTTCATCTTCAAGACTTCATCTGCGTAGTGCGGTATGTATGGCGATAGGAAATTCATTATTCCAAGAAAACGTTGGAGGTCCTCCTTGTCCTGAGGGGTAGGCATCGGGTGACCATCTTGTACCTTGCAGGGGTCTGGTCGGATGCCGGAATCAGAGTACATCGTGCCGAAGAAGTTGATTTCCTTGGCTTTGACTGTACACTTGCTGCTGTTGAAAACCAGCCCTTCACGTGATGCTGTCTCGAAGAGCTGTCTTAAGTTGTCGTCATGCTCTTTCTCAGTGCGGCCTGTGACAACAATGTCGTCTGCGATGCAAACATATCCCGGAACCTTTTCTATGATATCATCCATGCGCTGTTGGAAAATATCCTCAGACAAGCCAAAAGGAAGTCTCTGATAGCAGTATCTGCCGAAGGGGGTTGGGAACGTAGTGAGTTCCTGGGAGGATTCATCGAGATGTACAGACCGATAGCCTAATTTGGCATCCAGTTTCGTGAAGAATTTGGCCTGGGAAAATGCTGGATTGATCTCCTCCACCCAACTTGATATTAGTAGCTATACAGACCCGTTTTTCTTGCTTTTATTTATTTATTTATTTATTTATTTATTTATTTATTTTATTTATTAAGTCTTCTTTAAAAGCAGGGTAGTCCCATTCAGTGCCACAAAGGCCTGCTTTACAAGGGAGCCCTGCGTTGATATGGTTATCAAAGCCCTTAAAAATGATGTTATAAAGAACAACTTTTTCACCCTTATTCCCAAATTGGGTTTCGACAGAAACGCAGCACTAATCACACTCTATTGAAATTCGTTAATAAAGTTGCAGACGTGCACTATATACTCTTTATATCTTCCTCGGCTTCTCCAAGGAATTTGACACTATTATTTATGACATATGAACTTCACAAGCTAGCTCATTACATGGCTGTATAAGTGCACCTTCAAAACAGAAAACAATACGTTTCTTTGAATATAATCTTTTAAGCATATGATTCAAGCCTAATAGGTATTGGTTGAAGAGTTCCACAGTGTAATTTCTGCTGGCCCCTTTATCGTTCCCCTCAATTTTTGCAGATGATTCGAATGCTGCCTTTTCCCCATCAAAATCAAATTTGCCTCGTGTGCACCGTAAATTCTGAATTGCAAGAAGTTACTCGAAGGATATAAGAGCAAAATTAGTAAATAATTGTTCTTATATTTTCAGAATCCTAATTAAATACTTTTTAGCAATACGATCAAATATTTCATAATGTATGTGATGTCACTCCAATAGAAAATGCATCAAAAATTAAAATTCTGGATGTCACTGTCGACAATAAATCGTCTTGGAGAGCATGTATTGTCAATATTTTGTAAAATGATTTTAGGTAACATTGGTATCGTTAACAGACTCATGCTGCATATTCAATTTCCTTCTTTGCAAAATTTATTCTCTTCCTCTATTAAACCTTGCTTAGTATTACAGAATTTTAGCATTGGGAAACACCCGTCAAATTTTGTTGAACGAACTGCTATTGTTACAAAAAAAAAAAAAAAAAAAAAAAACGCGTTACGAATTATTTGCGGACTCCCCCAACATTTCCATTCCGATGCACTACTCTCTTAACATTGAATTTAATATTTGTTTCAGTTGGGACAGTTCATGTTTGATTAAACTATTAGTACACTCCACATATTTTTTACTCCATATTTCCGAGAAAAAAAAATATTTCACACGTATCATACAGGGCTGCGAATGTCGAAAAAAATGGCAAAGTCCAACATTCGCATTTTATTAGTCTGCAAATCATTGCCAAACCTGACTGGGGGTTCTGAAGCGTCGTCAATGTGCTGTTAGTAGGTGTTTTTATTCTGTATTTTTTATAGTTTGGTGGTAATTTCAAAAAAAAAGAGGAAAAAATAAGAAATTTATGCCCACTGGTGAACTGGTGGAAAATGTCTTGAAATCCTCGCCATACGCAAGACCTGCGTAATGTTCACAAAATCTTTGTGAAATCCCAAACAGATCCCGACATTTTGGAGAATGATTCGTGTTCGTTTGTCGAAATCCGAGTTCTTAAGATAAATTTTACTACATAAATAATACATCTGCAAACTGTTCGCATAGGTCTATACTTTTGATGCATTTTCATTAATGTTTGGGACATGTTGGGGTGGGGGGAGGGGGGCAAATCCGCACCAAGTGACCTCTAATATAAAAAGCGCATGGCCGGCTGTCTGACTTCAGAATTCTCATTTCATTTTATCTAGGCTTTGTACAAATAAAAATCCTAACATACATTTACACATCAAACAAAAGAATAGTAACAACAAAAATCAAAACAAGTACAGAGAATGGATTTTTGATTAGTCACAGAATACACTTAAAAATTCTGATTCATTGAGTCAACGAGTAGAACTACGCCAGACTTATATATTATGAAGATGAAGATAATGGGCAAGGGAACCTTCAGAAAGTCAAATGCTTCTTGGAGTGATCGTAGGTCCTCGGAAAAGAAGTCGGCACATACACGAACACACACACACACACACAAACAAACAAACAAACAAACAATCACACACATACATACGTGCCTGCACAAACCAGCAAACAACAGAGAGAAATGGAAGGGAGAGAGAGGTGGGAAAAAGCAAACAATTTTTTCTTCAACGCAAGACAGCTTTGAACTCTCCTTGGAAACATTTTGCCTATATTTTGATTATCAGACCACGTGTTTACATAAGGATTTGGGAGGGCAGTCACGCCGTGTTCATCCTAGACTCGAGGCTGGCATGACACCCGGGGATGCCAATATGAAAGGGATATTATTCACATTTACGTCGCGAGTTCTAATTCGTTTTTGGTGACTGGTCGTAGTTTATCAATGGTACTCAATGACATTCGGACACGGCGACGTCGTGAGAACTATAGGCACAAACCATCAAACTGCGCAAGAATGGTTTACTGCTCTATTGTCAGAACACATTCGGAGAAAAACTTTTCCGAATGTTGGGTTTTGCCCAATGAAATCAAATTTATTTTCCTTAGCTCAAATTACATCCACATTCGCAGATCCAACATTTTGGAACTCTCTGGATTGCGACATATATGTATATATATATATATATATATATATATATATATATATATATATATATATATAATATATATGTGTATATATATATGTATATATATATATGTATATATATATATATATATATGTATATAAACCTCGCTCACTATTCAGTGCAAATTGAAACAATTTCTTTCAGAGCAACACTGAGGCAGTGTTTCTGTTATGTTTGTAATTGATCCATAACAAATTCAAATGTTATCATCAATCCAAGTAAATGAAATGCATACTTTATTTTATCTGAACAACCTTAACAGCTGCCCTAAATCACCAAATTTTCCCAGCCACTTTCTTGATCTTCCTTGTTCCGATTCCTCATGAGCAGATTGTACATTTTAAAGTCATGTTATGGTGTTTGTGTGTTTTTCTGTACTGTCTGTCCTGTAATGTCTGTCCTGCTTTGAATCACATTATAAACTTTGCTTTTGCAAAGTGCATGAGTTTGGTGTTTGTATGAGTGTGAGTTCTCCATAGTTTACAAGAATTACTTTTTTCTCAGAACATAGATGATGCAACAAGTTTGGTCTGAAACAATCTAAACATCCTTTCAATTTTGTTAATTACGTTTAATCTTTCATTTTGCAGTCAATCAATGTTTATTCAGATCACATTATAGATGTTCTGTTGAAGAAAAGATAAAAGTAAAGTGAATTGAAACGAATTGAATTGAATATTGCGTGGAAAGCAACCCAGGTTCTATTATTATTATTATTATTATTATTATTATTATTATTATTATTATTATTATTATTATTATCATTATTGTTATTCTGGGACTGACTGAGACTATAATGTGATGATTTTCCTTGATGTTTTTTTTTCCCAACGGACCTGTTACTTATATTTTATCAAATTTATCAATGTCCTTTCTTCGAGGATCTAGTAACAATTCTAATCATAGTCCCTGTTCTATAACCAGTGATATATAAACATAAGTTCGAAAATAAAATAGCAATAAAAAACAACGCACTTACTATAGGTAGGTAAAAAACATCAAAGGTAACCTATGTTTGCTCTGATCCTTTGTATGCAATGAGAATATCTGTTTATGTTGGATCGTAAAATATGTTTTATTTGTTTGATTTCGATTTACGTTTGGCATGCCAGTCGAGTTTAATGCAAATATATCAAAGGGCTCTGTTTGGACGGCTTTTTTTTTTCTTTCAAATCTCTTCAATTATTAAAAAAAAAAAAAAAAACTCTTTTAACGTGGTTAGAGTACAGTTCCTCACCATGTCGTCTTTAATTGTAGAAAGTGCAATCACATGGACAAAATCACAGAAGTCTCATAAAAACTGGGCACAATATAAATAATTATTAGAATGGAAAAGTTTCACATGTTTTCTCTAAATGTATATTTGAATTGGAACAGCATGCAACTAAACAAAGGTTGAGATGCCATCAACCTGAAGCAGTCTCAGGTTTGTGGACAATTACAATTACAATCACTAGTCTAATTTGTGTTAGCATTTAACCAACTGAAACCCTTTCTTCCCTTGTTTTTTCATACAGTGTTAGAAAATTGCAATATTATTTACAAAACTTTGATAATACAATAGGCCTAGATAATAATATGTCAACTTCTGATGCAATAAATAATTTCTGTTTGATTTTATGTCTCAAATAAGGAAATTCATTGGACCTCGTGTGCAGGTCAATGGCATATATACTTAGGAGATGATATCACTGCCACTTGATCTTGCATGTTATTGATACAATTATAGCATAACCGTTTGGTGAAAACATACGAAACGATGAAATCCATATTTTCTTTTCACTGTCAATGTTCTTGCGTATGCTATTAATCCTAATGCTGTTACATCCCCATTGTGATGCGCCTTGAATAAGGCTAATACCAATAAAGAGGTCCGCAGCAAGTTATCGCTCTCATATCAAGACATGGCTTCCCAATCGTGATCTTTTGCAACATTGTTGTGATGGTTTGGGTGCGATCTGCCTGGAATGGAGCGGAACATTTTGACTGTCATGATGTGGTGATTGGGTTGAGTCGTGACACCCATGTTTTGTTTGTTTGTTTGCTTGCTTTGGGTGACGTTACTCCTGTTTTGACATAACGTGGAGTATCTTTCCGGTATACGGCTGTATCTGGTTTCCCCATATAGGCAGTACAATGCCAACTATATAATTCACCGGCCACTTTCAATGACAATTACATGATTAATTTTTTTCTTTGTCCAATTGATATTATACAACAGATAACCCCTGTTTTTGGTGAGAAGGACAAGGCTCTGCAAGCTTCAAACTCGCTTTCGATAGCTTTAAGACCAGAGGATTCAAAGTTTCATGATTTATAATGTTGAACAAAATTATATTGACATAAAAAAAAAAAAACAGATGCGATAAACTTTTTTCTTTCCCATTTGTATAGTCATTCTATCTATTTAAGACACCTCGATCATGAGGAAGGATATTTGTCATATAAAGGTTTAATTGGCATCAACCGGAAATCGAATCTTTTGATGAATGTCAATGGAAGAGATAACAATACACACGTAAACTTTCGCCATGGTCATCGACCACCACTCTTCACAGCGGGAAAGCTGACTTCATCCCTATTGAGCTGTTAATTATCTACCATTGGCATTCATCTAATGATTCTATTTCGTGTTGATGCCCATTAAAACTGAAAGACACACATATCCTGTCCCATAGCTTTTCTAGCATAATGACAGAGCACTTGACTAACCGCTTTCAAAAAGCAGGGGGAATAATATTGCTACCCTTAGCATATGTCAGTATCAAGTTGATTGAATGTGTAATTTTCATGAAAAAATGAATGTTTGTGGAATTCCCTTTGTGGAATTTTCTTTATATTTTCTTTATATTGTTGTCCACATATACGTCATAACCTCTAGTAGTCTCCTCATCCAGCGGTTCCAACACCAAAACTTTAATAATCATAACTTTTGCATCGATTGTCCGACCTTCCTCAAACTTTCACTGATAAAAATGTTCTACCAATGTTGCTACTTTCACTCAATCCACTTTTCTCTTTGGGTTTGGGTTTCCTTTAAGCTTATCACAATGACATTTGCGAACGAGGTTCGGGCTTTATGCATGCGTTTTGGATTGGATTATGCAGTTATTATCATTCCACACTTCAAAATTAGTTGCGTTCAATATGGAATCACGTTATATAGTACATTGCAACAAATTTGAAAGTTCTAGGCAGCTCATGAGAAAGAACATTATTGTTTCTGTTTTGTAGCAATGATAGCATTCCTAAAGATAGTATAAAGGCCTACGGTGTCTCCTGACATCATGCCTTTCCAGTATATTTTCGCAGGTTCAAGTTATTACAACGTTTTGTTCCGATGTGTGTCATTTAGTCTGACTACAGTTGTAATATTAGGCCTATTTGAAGTCATAGTCATAGCTTACTATAGTTTTCCGGAACAATGGTGTAGGACACACTGCAAAAAGTCCGGTGTTAAATAGTGAACACCGAGCTGGTGTTAAATTTTAGGTGCTCATTTATGGTGTTAAATTAACACCTCCGGGTGTCATTTCCAAATTTGAAACTGTTTTTTGGAGAGTTTCTTAGTAGCCGCACTTCTTGTTGATTTTTAATTTAAACAAGACGATCAAGAATTTTACATTAAAATACTATATTTTTGAAAAAATGTGAAAATAAATTTACACCAAAGTAACACCAGCTGGTGTGGTCTCTTATTGAAGCTGGACGGGTGTTAAACCATTGATATTAACACCAACAAATATCAAATCAACACCATGTGGTGTCATTTTTTAATTAACACCAGTACAGTGTCAAAATAACACCAGGTACAGTGTCAAATTAACACCACGAAGTGTCAAGTGAACATTTTTCAACACAATCACAGTGCATTTTTAACACCTGTGTGGTGTGGTCCTTTATTGAAGTTTGATCGGTGTTAGATTTAACACCCGTGGTGTTAAATCTAACACCCATGTTTTTACAGTGCAGGGCCTAGCTGTTCATCGATCACAGTTGGGTTATTCTGTACGTTTTAGATATGAAAATATAAATGATATGTATACAATGGAGCAAATTAATACGTGTGAGCCCACAAGAACTACCCATAAGTCAGCAACTTTGATTGATCATTGATCATATGGTGACCAATAACCCCTTGCATGTAAATTCATTTGGTGTAATACATATAGGTATAAATGAGTGATCACTCAATGAGTTATGTGGTGTGGAAAGGGAAATCCTTTAAATCTGAACCTCGTTTTATTCAATATAGAAACATGAATAAAATTGATATGGATGATTTTAAACAAGATTTAAGGGACCAACTATGGCAAAGTGTTAAGGACTGTTCAAACTTAGATGATGCTGTTTGTAAATGGGAAGAATTGTTAATGCAAGTAGTAAATACACATATACCTATAAAGAAAAAACGAGTTAGGAATCAAGTATGCCCATGGATGAACTCAAACATACATAAACTCATGAAAGAGCGGGATAAATTAAAGAAAAGGGCTTGGAAAAAGAAAGACCCTAATTTGATGGATCAATATAAGCAACTGAGGAATAAGGTTACGGCAATAAGGTTAATAAATTAACCAGCAATGATAATAAACCAGACCAGGCGTGGAAAATATTAAACAATTTATTACCAAAAAAGAAACCTTTTAATTCAAATTTAAATAAGGATAATGAACAGTTAGCAAATTCGTTTAATTAATTTTTCTCCAATGTAGGTCAGAATTTGTCTGAATCAATACCTAGGCGTGATATTGATAACCCAAATCTAGTCCCAGCAGGGGATTCGTCAAATGAAAATAAGTTTGAGTTGGCCCCGTTTCTGAAAATGAAGTATTAACAGAACTTAGGAAACTCAAAAATAAGAAATCCACTAGTATTGACGGAATCTCATCTGCTATTCTAAAAATGTCAGCTAGAGCAATTGCACCTACTTTAACATATTTAATAAATAGGTCAATTGTTGAAAAAAAAATGTTCCATCCCGATGGAAATTAGCCAAAATTATTCCTTTGATTAAGAAAGGGGATAAAAGTAGCCCAGATAATTACAGGCCAACATCTTTATTGCCAGTAGTATCTAAAATGTTCGAACGTGTTGTACACAAGCAATTGTTTAATTATATTCGAGTTAATAGTTTACTAGCAATGGAACAGTCTGGATTCAGACTATTACACTCCACACTTACAGCCCTCGTAAACGTTACAGATGAATGGCTTCATGCCATGGATAAGCAATGTTACACGGGAGTAGTATTTGTCGACCTGAGAAAAGCGTTCGACACTGTTGACCATGAAGTGTTATTAGAAAAATTAAAGCACGTAGGAATGAGTGATTCCAGTATAATACGGTTTAGGGAATATTTACAAAATCGACGAATTGTAACTCACACATTATCACGCGAACAATGTATTTCATATGGCGTACCCCAAGGATCAATATTGGGACCTTTACTGTTTGCCCTTTATATAAATGGCATTGTTAAAATTGTTGAAAATTGTAAAATCCATCTATACGCTGATGACACTGTTTTGTATTTTTCAAGTAAAAATCCTCATACTGTTCAACAGAAATTGCAACAGGAATTAAATACGATCTCTGACTGGATGTGTAAAAACAGACTGAGTCTAAACTGTGATAAAACACTATGTATGTTTATTGGAAATAGAAAGTCACTGAACAAATGTAATAAATTAAATTTGAATGTAAATGGGAAAAAATTGGAACAGGTAGATCATGTGAAATACTTAGGGGTATCAGTAGATGCGGAATTAAATTGGAATACACAAGTTGAAAGTGTCTGTTAAAAAGTGAGTAAAATGGTGAGCTTCATGGGCAGACTTAAGCATATAATCAATGAACAAAGTATGAATATACAAGTCTTTCATTTTACCACAGTTTGATTATGCCGAAATTGTTTGGGATTCTGGAAAGCGTAATCATGTAAATATGATTCAAAAACTTCAGAATAGAGCTGGAAGAATAATTTTGAACATAAATCCATATTCTCACACGTCTACCCATCAAGTGCACCAAACTCTCCAATGGGATTATCTTGTCTCTCGACGTAAACAGCATCCACTGCAATTAGTTTACAAGGCATTACATAACATGACACCGTCTTATTTGACTGATAAATTTGAACCCAAAGAAAATTTGTATTAACTGCGGTCTAATTTCAATTTACACCTTAATATTCCAAGAACAAATTATTGTAAGAGAATGGTTTCATACAGAGGTAGTAGGGAGTTCAATTCACTCCCTTTGTCAATAAAAAAGGCAACCAGTATAGATATTTTCAAGCGATCACTGCAAGAGCACATCTCTTCTTATGTTTGATATAAGTCAGTACATGACAGATTACTTACTAATACATAAATTAATGGGAAATGTATATTTTTCAATTTCTTTCTTTTTCCTTTTCTTTTCTTTTCTTGTGTTTTTTTCTTTTCTTTCTTCTCATTGTATATATTTTGATTTGTTGTTTAATTGAAGAAACTGTATTACTTTAATTTATACTGGACCCTCCTGTAAAACAGCGGGACCATAATGGTCCTCTTTGCTGAGTGAGGCTATCCAGCCGTATTATTTATGAGTTTTTGTATCACATGATTTGTAATGTTGATTTTTATATTTACGGAAATAAATTACCATACCATACCATTCTCTTCTGCTCTCGATCCTTCGAATTATATTATATAGCCTGCGCTAATCTCTTTCAAATGAAGTTTTACTTATATCTTAAGCTCTGAAAAACTATAACCTAGGTGGTGTTACTCACACACATGTATGAGACCAATATATTCCTTTTGAATATAAACTGGCCATTTAGACAATAAATAAAATACATATGCGGTATGTGGTGCCTATTTTTGATGGCACAACTCGTAAACTGTCCCAGTCAGCATCATGCGATATGATCTGTAATGTGTAGTCCATCACAGGCATTTACCCGTGTACTGTACTGAAAGGTAGAAAATGCAGCTTGTTACTTCCAGTGTTGATAATAAATTACCCGTTTGAGTTAAGGAACATTGGGAAGTTAGCTAACTATGAGCTCTTCCAGACAAAAGGAAAGTGTCTCGTAATCATCTTCATGAATCGTGATTGGTGGAATCGTGTCTTGAGTTACGGACCTGTCAGACGCTCAGATGTAAAAAAGAAAGAAAAAAAAAAGAACTCTTTGGATCAAACGATAGAAAAATTTATCTTGCAATCACGTTTATGAATTGTGATTGTAATCTTGTTTTGAGTTTTGCAGGTACGCGCCTCCTGGGCCCCGTTTTATCAAAAGATAAAATCGATTTTAAATTTCCTTACCACACAAACAACTATATAATCAATGTTATCTCTTCATAAAACAGGGTCCTGACCAGTCAATCAAATTCGCGATGCACATGCTATATGGCTTGTGCAGCACAGGCCGATTGCATTAGATTTTGTTAATTGGCAGAAGTGAAGGGTATTGAGGCGAGCTGTTATTTATATGCTCTGGAAATCAAGCTTTTCACACAGGAAGAGCACACCACGAATTGAGCAACTCAATATTTGAAAATACAAATACCTCCATAGACCTTGATTTTGCTAATCAAAATTCAAGAATCATGATAACATTGTAAAATATATGCTTTTAGACACAAGAAATGTCTCAATGACTATGATTCATGTGATTCGAGATTACCAGTATAATCATGACAACAACGTTTGTTCTGAATATTATGACCTGAAGAATATACTTAAATGATTCTTCCTTCTTCAATCTCTTTCATTGCATATTCGTATAGCCTTAAAAAAGAACAATGATAAATTCTACTCGTGTGTTGTGAATGTAAATATTAGTTTTCCGTGCTTGGAATAACAGAAACCAGGTTGAACAATGAAGAGAAGCTTTTACCCATGTATACTTATGATTAAATAGGTGGCAATATAACTTTTGTCTGAAGGGGAAAGAGGAACCGTCCTAGGGGTATATTAGAGTGGGTCTTTTTGTATACAAGAGATATTCTGAGGTATAATACGCAATGATCTGAAAATATTTCATATTTAACTATATTCTCAGATTATGAAAATAGAAGATAACCAAAATCTCTCCCAAGTAATTAACCTTAGTTTCAGCCAGGAAGACTGTATCAGACCTTTTCTTCATGATATTGACAATAAAGCTTGAATATAGACAGTATCAAATTAAGACAATTATTGTAAGATATGGATGTTTCATTCCCTGGAACATAATAGGTCTAGAGTCGAGGTATTCCATTAACCTGCTCTTCTGAAATGAAATCCAATTGTTGGAATCTAGTTCTCATACATTACTTGTTGCTATGTGGGACAAGCTATCAGGTTGTCAAGAACAACATTTGTTTAGGAGGCAGACCTATCTGTATACAATTTGAGTATGTTACGAAAACCACCTACTCAGTATTTGGTTACGTTTACACGTATAGACACGCTTTTTTACTGTCCATCTTAACATTAAGTACAGATGAAGAAAAATCAGAGGTAGACATTACAACATTTCACGTTGCATAAAATCATAAATGCATTTGCATATTACAGTCCTATTATTCCTAAGTCCTAAGTATAAGATGACGAAGAAAAAATTTATCCATCTTGACGATTATGTCTTTATGTATGTTTGGAAAGTCAGCAAGCTCTTAATACGAATTGAATAATACGAGTGATAGAGGAATAAGTGAGAGCAGACACGACGAAAAAGGAAATATCTCGCTTACCCATGGTCCTTACTTGATAAGATACGTAAAGCACCCCTTGATATAATAAAACACAACATCCGTCAAACCAGATAACCGTCGCTTTTATGGCGATAGCAGACTTTGTTCAGAGATTTTATACCAATGGGCCCTCTAGCTGATATATGAACAAAGAATGGAGACCTCTATTGACAGAAATGCGAGTAAACTTTGCTTTCGTGCGAGTGTGTGTGTGTGTGTGTGTTTGTCACAATTGGACCTGACGGTGGGGAACTTTTGTTTAATTTTACTTATTGCAGTACGATCGCTACTTTGATACTATTATGTATAGTTATGGATTTTTTTCTACATCGTTCTCTGATGTCAAATTCATCCATTAGGCTTAAAAATTCCTGGCATTGTTTGCTATTTTTTTAAAGGTACAGTTTACCATTGGGAACTGTTAAAAAAAAATAAACCAGTATAAAGATAAAGATTGATGTTAAGTATTGTTAAATATACAAAATGTGAACAATGGTTATAATAAAAAAATGTTTCCAGATTAAACCGTCTACAGTTACGATTTCATGAGAAAAATAGTGATATCTCCTCATATTATTTTAGGCTTTATTGTAAAAAAAATATATATATATATGGTACGATGTTTTGTGATGCAACAGACCTACACATATCATCAAAAGCGATATCTTGAACAGTTTTTTTTGAATCACTTCATCCAAAGGTAAATAGGACCTTTAATATTAATTATACTGATTCAAATTTTTACATTGGTTGTTTCTATTCCTAACTCACATTTTAAAACTATTTTAAAGCACTAAAGCTTGATTTTTGTTTCATCTGCAAATGGTAAATCATGCCTTTAATCCATGAAAGATGTGTCAAAGTTCATTCCACGCTCTTTTCAGTGTCAACCATGAGAAAAAGAGAATATTTCCCTAGTTTCCCTTGCTTCATTTTAATCCTTTAGGCCCTATACTTTAAGAGTCTAAGGTACCATTTATTGGTAGAGTGTGTTTGAACAAGTAGGCGTTACAATCATGTTGACTATGAAAACTATGAGACGTAGTAAAGAGATCGGAGGAGATATAAAATAAACAGTGGAAAAATGAGAAGCATATGCGCAAGGAAGAAATGGGAGAGAGAGAGGGAGAGAGAGAGACAGACAGATAGACAGACAGACAGAGGGGATGGTTCAAATTTGCTGTCACTGCAACTCGATAGGTATATCTCCAGAGTTGAAAGCACGTCGATCTTGTAGACTCTTATTATGTCTGTCCGAGTTTGAATTGAATCACATATAGGTTACATTATAAGATGTAAGACCTATAAGTCGAAATCATGTTCTGGAAACGTCTTTACACGGTTAAAGAATAATGTTTCCCAAGATTGTGTATGAAATCTTACAGTGATACAGTTAAAAAAAAAGAAAAGAACAAAATGATCAACCAACCCCTTGTCACTCAAGAATATACGCCCCCTTCTTGTATCAAGAATAACTGCTGGATTTTTTTTTTTTCGGGGTTGGAATGAATTCACTAGATATCTATTGTTTTGTTTCCGCCTCCAGATAATTCCAGTCTTAACATTCTACGGAAAGATCTGAATGACCTATGACTCTACAATACACCAGCTCATGAAAGGAATGTAATTTACAGGGTTGGGAAAGAGATATATGAACTTTATTAAGTGGAAAGAATCTACAACTATACTCTTTTAAGACTATATAGCGTATGCTCAAGATTCGATAATTATGTATTCACAGAATATGTGTAATTCATCTATGTCATTAATTTGAAGTATTTTGCTATTATCTTAAGTACTTTTTAAGTGTCAGCTCCGGTCTATATACATCTGTTCAAAGTGACTTGCATTGTCAGTCTTTTAACAATTTACCAGTATATTCCCTTATGAGTATGAGTGTAGGCACAGGTACTCTCAGGCAATCTTGCTCATTAAAATCACAAAATTAACAACAGAAAGAAGACTTAGTAATTCTATATTACAGCATAGTCTTTTAATCAAGCTTACTGAGATTTGATATATCTGGAAAATGGTTACGTTCACTGGAGCGTACATGAGGAAGTGCGATGTTTCAGCCATTCATCGTCATGGAAACTGGTTCTAGACAACCTTATGTTTGCCGAATGGCGTTGAATATAACAATTGCCTAACCATGCTCGAAACCGTTTCAAGTCTCCTGTCCTACACCTTGGCCCGAATTCACGAAGGTGGTACAAACGAAACCATTGTTTAAACCATGGACTAAAACCATGGAGCGCCAAGTGTCGCATGGAATATTTCTTTACGAAATCAGTCATTTCGTCAACGAAATGATTATTTTGTTACGAAATGACAATATTATGCAACTAAATGGTCATTTTGTCCACGAAATGATAATTTTGTTAACGAAACGGTCATTTCATCGATGAAATGACTGATTTCGTAAGGAAATATTCCTTGCGACACTTGGCGCTCCATGGTTTTTGTCCATGGTTTAAACCATGGTTTCATTTGTACCACCTTCGTGAATTCGGGCCCTTGTGTTGTGAGATATTTGGAACCAGCACGGATATAAGCGATTACAAGAAGAGTGTACGTGGCACCATCACTTCGGAACTATCATTGAGTGTCCTTAAGTGACCTTAAGCGCCTCTCTGTGTTGTTAGAATATCTGTCGCACTTTTTCGTGGTGCTAACTGGATGTGTATTTCTTTGTCGGAAGTGGAACAAGTCTACTCCAGTTTCTTAAATAACTCGACTCTGGCACCATCGGTCTGTTTCGGAACCTTGGTCTAGAAGGGCTCCCCCACACGGCCACCAGGAGCTTCCTGTGGGCAGATAGCTGACCTCTGAGAGTCACTTCCAAGGACTGAAGTGCACGCAGGAGGACAACACTGCTTCTGATCTTTGGACACCACTACTTGCACTCCCACAAACCCGACGTCATGCTCCGAGTATAATACGCAACCACTAAAATCATCTCCGAGCCAACTCAAACGAGGGCGCCTTCCATTTTTAGAACAGGAGCACAGTCCGGTGGTACAGTGTCATGTAAGCTGGTGTCATGGTCCTGTAGTAACGCGAGAACTAAGATATTGCGATTTTAATATTTTGTGCCCAGTAATGTCCAATGATCTCTAAGACTTCTAATGGTCTCTTTACAAGGTACTTTGTGAAAAATTTCCGCTTTTGTTGGTAAATATAAAGCCTGTAATAAAATGACCCATACGTATAACGTGAGGTCAATGCGTTGACGAACAAAATTGACATTGCATGTTTCTGCTCCAATAGCACCATGCATCTACCTGCAATTTTTCTATTAAATCATGCTGATGTCTTCCAGCCAAACTTAACCTTTGGTAATGTTACACCTGACAAAATATGCAATTTAAGGGCGACTGAAAATTTCAATGAAGTTTGAAGTTTCAATGCCACTATTGCTGGATGAGAAGACTACTACAGTTTTTGATGTCGCATGTGTAGAAAGATGTCACTAAGATAAAATAAAATTCCACATATTTTCATTTTTCTCGCGTAATAAAAGAGCAAACTGACTCGTCTCTTTGAGAAGGCAGGGGGAATGATATTACCCTTACCATACCCCAGTGACAAGTAACGAGAATGTGTAATTTTCAAATAAAAGGAAATTTTGTGGCATTTACGTTATGTTTTCTTTATAAATTCAAATTTGAATTTGAATTTGAATATAAAGAAAACATAACAAACTTTATATCATTTGACATCACAAACTGTAGTAGTCTTCTCATCCAGCGATGGCGGCACTGACACTTCACGAATTCATAACTTTTGAACGAATTGTCTGATTTTCCCCAAACTTTCATTGGTGTGCATGTTCTATATTGTTGCATTCACTCAAGCCAGATGTATGAAGGTGAACTTTCCCTCTAGATATACGGGCCTCGGAACGTTTTTCAGTGTGTGTGTGTGTGTGTGTGTGTGTGTGTGCGCGTGTGTGTGTGTTTGTGTATGTGTGTGTTTGGATGGATGGATAAAGGTCTTTGTTAACCCCTTTACATGGGAAGAATCTAGGGCTGGAATCTTTGGGAATTAAGATTCATTTGCCTTGTAACTTCTTTTTAAGATTTTCATTCATTTCTCAGCCGTTGTTCCCCCAACTTGTAGTAGGTTATAATATTGTTGCAACATGTGGCCTTTCTGTATTTTATTGAGTAACACTTATTTGATCGGAATTCTTTTTTTTTTAATCGGTTCCCCCAGTTATATATGGTTTTTAAAAAATGTCTGTATTTTAAACTTCCCTAAATCTGATTTATCATGGGACCTGCGGCTGTACAAGCTTGCTTTTACGCAGGCCCCATCATATTTTTCGCATCATGACCACAGTTCAACTCGCATGTATACAGACCTTGTATTTATACCAAGACAAACTTTTGTACATTCCCAGGAAGTTTCATCTAATTTATGTTTTGTGTAATTTTCGTATTCATACACTTTATTGTGATATGTGAGAAATATGAAATTAAATTGAAATGAAATGAAATGAAAAATTTTTGTCATATTTTTGGGGGGCCGAATAATATTAATGTGTGGAAGGGGGCTGCTTGATGTGGTAGCTTTCCTCTTTTTACCATGTGTTTAGTATGTGCTAGGGCCTACTTCATTTTTTTTTCCTCTCGTTTACCCTTTCTATGTGTCTTTCGGATCTTACCGAGGTTGACCACAAAATTTCAATAAAATTAGTTTGCAATTTACCTTACTGATGGACTGTACGTCTCGCAAGTGTGTAGGCTTATAATTATTATGCATGTATGTAAGTGAGGGAACTGCACTATACAAGTTCGCTTTTTAACAGCCCCTCAAATTTTTATTTCCACCAAGTCCTTAATGGAACAAGTTGTATTTTATGTTACAAGATATGTTATCATTTGACGTTTGTATTACCTATGTAGGCCTATGTTGTTTGGAAATGAAAATAAAACATGAATGAATGAATGAATGAATGAATGAATGAATGAATGAATGAATGAATGAATGAATGAATGAATGAATGAATGAAATGTATGTATAAATGAGTGAGTATGTACGTGTGTGTGTGTGTGTGTGTGCGTTTAGCTGGTTTGTCTGGGTTTTTTTTTTTCAGAGGTGAGGGCGTTCATACCAAAACTGACCACCATTTTATGGCCCAGGTTCAATGTCAGCTCAACATGGGTCAGCTCTACATAGGGACTTCCGGTTTTCAATCTTTCTGGTCCACACCGCCGTGTGCTTCCGGTCGGGGAAGAGAAGGCATCGTATACGTGTACACATAATTTATACTGACCCGGGAGGTGGGCAGAGACCCTGATCTGACCAAGCAGGTACTAGGCGAGCCTATAGTATCTCCTTGATCTGACCACCACAGCTCCACTTTTCCTGCAAACCTTTGTCCCAATTAATCCAGGAAAAAGAAAAGGCACAAGGCAAGCGAAGTGTACTCAGCTATCACGCGTGTGTCAATTAAATATAAATCCCCGAACTATCCAGAAACTCGTACAGCTTCCAGATCGATAGGTATACCTAATGTGTGGTACATACTGATTGCATATCACACCCCCGGTGTCAACGGTCGAGCGGAGCACGGCAATAGGACATCGTTACACTCTCTGTTGACAACATCTGACGCATCCCGGGTGCAGCTAAGTAGAACCTCGCAGTTGGAACTCGTTAGTTTTAATGTGCCGTCAGATTTGGTCTATCGACAGTATACGACTTGAGATTTTGAACGACTTGAGCGGATTTGACCACAAAAATGTCGATGAAATCAGACAGAGTGTTGCAGGAAATTGGCAAAAATTGGCCCTACTTGGTCATTATCCTCGTACCCATAGTATTCTGTCCCGTCGCGATAGTCTTTAACAATGCGGTAAGTTCAGAAAGTTGTGTTTATCGACGTAACCAATTACCTTTAACGATTTTTCGTTTGTTTGTTTGTTTGTTTGTTTTTGTTTGTTTTGGGGGTTTTGGGTCCATGTTTCTTTTCAGGTACTAACGTGCGTTTCTTTAACTGTCTAGGATAGTATGTCTGTCGTGCATGTGTATATATGACTGACGTGTTAGATTCGACGACATATATTGGCATTTAATCATCTGCCTACACTGTAACTGACTTTATCACGTAGTAACGGGTGCACGACACGAGTTCAACACCTACGAATCAAACAGCCCACGAGTCATAAAGCCCATGAGTTCGACATTTAAGGCCCACGAGTAAACTGACACATTAAGCCCCATGTTGTAATGTCGAACTCGTGGGCTGTTGGTACCTAGTGTCAAACGTACGGGTTGTGTGATTCATGGGCTGTATGACTCATGGACCCTTTTTTTTCAATGTCGAATTCGTGGGTTGTATGACTCGTGGGTTTCGGTCTCGTGGGGTGATCCCGTACTAACTCTGTGGCAAATTGCCATATCTCGTTGTTCAAAGATTAGTAGTCCGTATATCGATAAGTCATTATTTTTATGTTTAAAAGAAACTAGATTTTATCCCATTGAGCCACAGTGCTCCTCGATGATGTTATAGTATCGTTGTATTTCTAGATTCCAGTGCCCACAAACCTTGTTGTCTCCACAATGATGACTTCAGATGTCGCAATAAAATCTTTAGCATTGCATGAAGTCTGTTGTTGAGGGATGGAATACTGTTGTTGCTGCTGCTTCTACAACTTTTATTGTATCACAACTGCCATGACTAGGGTCTATAGACCGACTGTAGTTTAAGGCAGTTGAGGTACCGGAAGTTGTAATGCTGCAATTACTTCTGCTGCTATAGAAGTAAGATCCTACTACGCCCTAAAATAGGAACCTAACCATGCTAAATGGGATGACATGATGCCCTTTACTTTGCCTCCCAATTTGTCACTTACGCATCTATTCTTTTTTGTACGAGAGGAAAAGAATGTAAAAACGTGCTCCAAATATTTTCATGAAAAAAATATTGTTTCAGAAAGAGAGAGAAAAAGGAGAGAGGGGGGAAAATGGGTTTTATTTCGAGACTAGAATTGGACTCACAAATATATGGCAACATTACTGCTTTTATTATCAATATTGAATAGTCGAAAGAGGAAAGTGAGGAGGATTACGTTTCGTTATGAGATGAGAGTATCTGCACTCTGCAGCATTCTGAGTATACCTTACGTCACATCTTAAAGTGGCGACTTAATCTCGCTGTATGTTCGGAATCACCAAACCATGATCATTTTTCAGGCGTTTTACATTTGAGGAAGAGCACATATAAGATTTTTCTTTTCTTTAACTTTCCATCTAATGCCAGATTCTTCCCCGAGTTCAAGTATTACAGTGTATTAATCTTTGTAGCCTGACTTCAAGAGTCACTCCTGAAAACTGAGTGAGCTCGAAGATTCGGAGAGCTCATGGATCATCTATTTTCATTATTATCCTAGTATATCCCTACTGGAAAGAACACAGTGTGACTATATGAAAACGCTCGAATTTAACAGTGTGCAGATGATTTCAGATTGTGGTTTGGTTTTCACAGAGTGTTCACATGGTAATGTTCTGTGCAACGGCGTAAATCCGTACTGAGGAGTGGGAGGGATGATTGGCGATAGTCACCATCACCACGATTACAAGCCCATAACCGGACCGGCGCAGCCCGGGGGGGGGGGGGGGGGGGGAAGCTTGCCCCCCCCCCCCCACACACACACACACACACGTTACAGGGATCAAATGTGCCCACTCTTTTCCATGCAAAGTGGAGGAAAGTGACAGCAAAAATATGACGACTTTTTGTCTTGTTTTTGTTTGTTTTGTTTTCCTGTCAGCCGACTTTCAAAAACGTAGCGCAGCCCTGAATAATACCCAAATAAATTCAATAAAATGCTAATAAGGATATCCATTTCTTGAATAACGTAGTAGATATTTTCCTGTAGCTATTAATAAATTGTATTCTTCAATTTTCTTGATTTAAGTCAGTAAATCAATCATCACAGGGGGCATCGTTCCGTTTTAATGATGGGGGTTAGGGAGGGACTTTGAGTTTGAATATCTGTGCGAGGGAGCGGAGCGGCCTAGCGGGGCGAGGGTGTGGGAGGGGTATCCCCCTCCCACAGTGAGAACTTTTGCATATTGATGTTGTAAATGGTGCAATTTGATTCATTTTTTTTCAGCGATCTGGTGCACACTTTGGTGAAAATTGGGATTTTTTCCTATAAAAAACAAGTAAGAAAAATAAATATTCATAGATAATTGAATGACTACATCGTGGTATTTCAGCTCTTGCTCCGCCTGTGCGACATCACTGTGAAGGCCTAAATAGTGGGGCCTATCAGCGGCGTAGCCAGGATTTGATCTTAGGGGGAGCGATTAGATGCGAAGGAGCGATGCGAGCGAGGGGGGAGGGTGTGGGGGGGGGTTTCCCCTCCACAGTGAGAACTTTTGCATATTGATGTTGTAAATGGTGCAATTTGATTCATTTTTTTTTTTTGCGTGTTCTATCGACTTGAAACAGTCCAACATGTTTAAGGTAGCAGTACATTTATGTAGATTATTATTGAACAATTTTGCCTATAAAATGGAGAGAAACTTCTTGTCTTAATTCTTACACTGAAGATCATGAACGCGATCATGAATTTTGACATTGTACAGTCCAAAAGCGGCCGTTTGTATATATCCAAGCTAATTTTTTTTTTCGCTTTGGAAATGAAGGGGGCGCACCGGGCGCATTTGCTGGCAATTTAATACTGGCAGCAACATCAGGAGAATGACATAACGATTAAATGCGAGCGAGCGAAGCGAGCGAGCTTGAAAATTTTGAAATTTACAGTCCCAAAACTGCCGTTTGTAGCTACATTTTTTCCCTTTGAAAATTAAGGGGGGGGGGGGGGGAGACACCGGGCGCAAATGCTGGCAATTACCCGGCAGCAACATCAGGAGAATAGCATAGTGATAATATAATGCGAGCGAGCGAAGCAAGCGAGCGAGCTTGAAAATTTTGACATTGTACAGTCCCAAAACGGCAGTTTGTAGCTATATTTTTTCGCTTAGGAAATTAAGGGGGGTGGGGGCGCACCGGGCGCAACTGCTGACAATTACTGGCAGCAACATCAGGAGAATGACCTAACGATTAAATGCGAGCGAGCTTGAAAATTTTGACATTTCACAGTCCAAAAACTGCCGTTTGTAGCTATATCTTTTTCGCTTTGAAAAATAAGGGGGGCGCACCGAGCGCAACTGCTGGTAATTACCCGGCAGCAACATCAGGAGAAAGGCATGACGATTAAAGGCAGAAGCGAAGCGAGCGAACTTGAAAATGTTGACATTTTACAATCCAAAAACTGCCGTTTGTATCTGTACTTATTTCGCTTAGGAAATTAAGGGGGTGGGGGCGCACCGGGCGCAACTGCTGGCAATTACCCGGCAGCAACATCAGGAGAATGGCATGACGATTCAATGCGAGCGAGCGAAGCGAGCGAGCTTGAAAATTTTGACATTTTACAGTCCAAAAACTGCCGTTTGGTTAATAGGTTTAACCATTAATCTAAAGCAATGTTCATTAGATTAAAGGCGGTACTTGCATATATGGCAAAATATGGGAATCGACACCCGTTCCTTTTGTTTGTTTTTTTTTTTCTGGAGGCAAACGAATTATATACTAACTGAGCAAATATGAGCCAATATGGAGAGGGTAAATGCGTTGCAATTCTACGACTGAAACTCGTACAAGGCTGTTAACGAACTCGTTTGTTATCTAGATCTTTGGGTAACTCATGCGGAGCTCGACGTGAGTCGTATCGCGCTCGGCATGGTGCACTCGTTCACGCCTACGTCCATGGCCCTACAGACTGTGTTGCGTCAAGGAGGTGGGAAGAGCACCTCCCTGGTTGAATGCAGCTGGTTGTCATCTGGTAGTGTGGCTACGATAGTAGTTCAACATCCGAAGCATGCATTACGGTCGATATTGCTTTACAGCATTCAGTGGCGTATCTAGGGAAAACGGCGCCCGGGGCAAGCGAGAAAATTGCGCCCTTAATTTCTGAAAAAGTGTTCAACCCCAACCCCATCCCGGTAGGGACTTTAAACAAAGTCCACATGATATGCTTTTTCAAGCACTTAAAAGGGGTCATTTGAGGGTGATTTAAATGAATGAATTTTGATAAATTTTGGCTAGCGAGCGCAGCGAGCGAGCCGAAAATTTTTGTATTTCAGCTTACAAAAATGGAATTCTTGTCATTTTTTGCTTATTAAATCTTACAATTCTAATCAAGATATAGTGACGGCCTTATAGATAACGATTTATACCAACAAGCTGAGGACTTTAAAAATACCCTAAATTAGTACGCGCGAGTGAGCCGAATTTGTATAGGCCTATTTCCGCATTATCATCACGTTTTGTTCTTATCTGTTTGTTTTTTTTCTTTGATAAATTTTGGCGAGCGAGCGCAGCGAGCGAGCCGAAAATTTTCGTATTTCAGCTTACAAAACATGGAACTCTTGTCATTTTTTGCTTATTACATCTTACAATTTTAATCAAGATATAGTGACGGCCTTATAGATAACGATTTACACCAACAAACTGAGGACTTGGAAAAAATGCTCTAAATCAGTACGAGTGAGTGAGCCGAATTTGTATATTTCCGCGTCATCATTACGTTTTGTTCTTATCTTGTTTGATTTGGTTTTTTTTTGCGCCCCCCCCCCCCCGTATGTTCGAAACCGTTGGCGCCTTCTTTTAAACCAATTGGCGATCGCTTCAGAACGAAAGAAATTGCAGTCGCTGCTCCGTGAAACATTTTGCCTGCTAAATATAAAATGACATGTGTGAACACAATAGACATTGTCATTTTGTCCGCGTCATCATCACGTTTTGTTCTTACCTTCTTTTTTATATAAATTTTGGCGAGCGAGCGCAGCGAGCGAGCCGAAAATTTTTGTATTTCAGTTTACAGAACATGGAATTCTTGTGTGAACGCAATGAAAATTGTCATTTTGTCCGCGTCATCATCATTGTTTTGTTTTTTATCTTCTTTGATTTGGTTTTCTGCCCCCCTCCCCCCCCCCCCCCACCATTCCCCCCCCCCCTTTCCGGGCGAGTTTCTTCTTCTGTTATTTTTTAATTTTTTTTTTCTTCTTCTTCGTTGTTGTTGTTTTTTTTTTTGCGCCCCCAAGGAGTGGCGCCCGGGCACGTGCCCCCCTTGCCCCCCTTGCCCCCCCCCCCCCCCCCTAGATACGCCACTTCATGCATTGGTGTGCGAGAGAAGTACACGAGCGCTGCTAGCACTGTTCAGCAGTATATGCTCTCGTCACGAGGCAGGCGTGCGAACGTCATGGCTCATGCATTACAGTATGTAGCCTATTAGGTGGGGATGCAGCTGGTCTGATGCGACGAGACTACGAACAGTGGATGCGCGCGAATACACCGCCTATGATCCAGTTGTTTGTCGTTGTTTTCTCATTTTTTTTTTAATCGGTGGCAGTCTTCTTATACGAAAAAAACAACAAAAAACTGCCACCGATCGTGGCGCCTAGCGGACGCGGTAGATGCGTCCACTGTTCGTAGTCTCGCCGCATCAGATGTATCGCTTGGCAAAGACAATTATCTCGCTGCATCATACGTTTAGCGTAACAGCAACTTACAAAAACAATAATTGCATTCTCCGCCTAGATTATAGGCTATGCAATAATCCATCATGCTGAAATCAATATCACCACATTTCTTTTTTTTTTTTTTGTTCCTACATCTTTTTCTTGGGAGAATTTCAGGGGGGGATATTTGTACAGGCCATCCCCCCCCTCCTTCAAAAGTGGGGGGGATATATCCCCCCCCCCCCCATCCCCCCGGGATTTACGCCCATGGTTCTGTGTCACACTGCTAAAACCCTCGAATTTAACAATGTGAAGAGATTTCACACTGTGTTCACAATGCGTTCACACTGTATTTCTCACACTGTGGGGCACTATGGTCTTTCCAGCAGGGACATGTTTACCAGTTGTCAGTGTTTGAATGCACGAAAAAAGTAATGTCGATGTTTGTACACATTTATACCTGAAGTATAAAGGCATGTAATACCGATGCAGTTGATCATATAATGGGGGCAATGTAATCTACAGTAAGTTTCCATACGATTAAGTAGTATCAACATGACACATCAATATGTGACCTTCAAATGTGTACTTTGAAATTTGGAGAGACATAAATTAAATGTCTGTATAAAGAATAAGAGAAAATGCTGAGACGAGAAAAGCTAATTGTGGTTTATGGTTACTTTACAGTTGTTTTAGTGATCAAAGAGTCATCTGCCCTGGGGCAGTGAATATTGCACAGCTTCTTTCATAGCCACATAGATTGACAAAATATAACAATTTTTTAATTCTTTGCAAACAGTATACGGAATCATTGTTATACAAACATGGAGTATTAACTTAAGTCATATACTGCACTACAATTTTATTCGTGCAATCTTTAGGACTTGCTATACAAGACATTATTCATGAGTGACCAATGTAATGTATTGCCATGGATAGCTGGAAAACTTCACAATTGTCTACCACCTCGTCATTTTCAGCAATTGTTTTCCTTTAACGTTAAGACTATGACATCTCTCCCTCTCTTGCATATTCTCTCTTGTAAATAATAGCAAGAAGTTAGGCGTAGAGCTTTATTAATACTCCTCGGTAGAACAGTAGTAGTAGTAGTAGTAGTAGTAGTAGTAGTAGTAGTAATAGTAGTAGTAGTAGTAGTAGTAGTAGTAGTAGTAGTAGTAGTAGTAGTAATAGTAGTAGTATATAGTAGGAGTTGTAGTTTAGAAGTAGTAGTTCTGTCGGAGTAGTATGATTAGTAGTAGCAGCAGCAGTATAGTAATAGTATACACAGCAAGAGTAGTAGCAGAGGTAGTAGAAGAAGTAGTAGTATCAGTCGTAGTTGTAGTAGTATTAGTAGTACAATCTATATTACAATGTTCCTTTCTTGCCGTCCCTTTCATCTTTTTTAATGAATTCCGAGACACATACCTTTTTAATGGTGCACATTTATGATTTTGTGCTATTGCATCGACTTTTTAATCAAGAGGCTCGCAATATGATGCCCCTTTCCTTTCTGCTAATCTTCGTACTTTACCTCACATCTTAAATGGAGAGAGTTGATCTCTATTAATACGTTCGGAATCACCAAACCCTGATTAATCTTTATCAAAAGTTTTACACTTGAGGAAGAGCGTATAGGTTTTTTTTCTCTCTCTCTCTCTAACTCTCCATCTCAGTGGAACGCCAGAACTCTCCCTGAGTTCAAGTAGTTCATATAAATCGTTGTAACTTGATTTGAGAGTCACTCCTGAAAACAGATTGAGTTCGAAGACTCGGAAATATCATAGATGATATGAATAATAATAATAATAATATTAATAATAATAATACAGGATATTTATAATGCGCCAATTCCACATAACTAATGTGCTCAAGGCACAGTAGAAAAAGTGAGTATTACACAAACATGCACATGAAAATGAATGCCACAATGTTGATGATAGAGAAAAAAAATCATAACATACAATTCTACTGAAAAACGGTTACAAACAATGAGTCTTGAGGGCAACTTTAAAGGAGTCGACATTCGAAATGTAACGGATAGCTTGAGGCAACTGATTCCACAGGTAAGGTCCAGCATGTGCAAATGACCGATCCCCCCATGATTTCTTCGTTTTTGGAACAACAAGCAAAATTTAGAGAAAGAGTATTGTCGATGCTATATTATGCTTGAAGTTCAATCATGTAATCTAGAGCAAGTTTCCCAGCAGTATCAACATGACACATAAAAATGTGACCCTCAATATTGTGTACTTTGAAATTTGAGATACATAAAATGTGTAGATAAAGAATAAGAGAGAAATTAGACAAGGACAAACATGTTCCTGGCTGCTTTACGGTTATTTTCAAATTGTCATCGCAGCCCTGCAGCAGAATTTTACAGCTTTTTCATATAGACACAATGTATACACAATATAAAAATGTTTGAATTCTTTGCAAACAGTATGAAGTGGTTTTTATACAAATATAAATACACTACAATTTCCACTTGTGCAATCTCATGAGTGAGCAACGTAATATGCTAATTGGCATCGTAGAATAGATAACTTTACAATATCATTGTCTATACCACCTCATTCAAGATATTGTTTTCCTTTAAGGTTATAGTAGTAGTATGGTATGGTATGGTTTATCAAATGAAATGTTCTCGCAGCCAAAAGGCTGAATTGCAAGATTAATTTTGTTCACACAATACACAGTTGATTAAAAAGGAAAGTATTTACAATGTTCAAATCATTCATCACTATTTAAAAAATAATAGTTAACATCATTTACAACATTTACAACATAGTAGTAGTAGTAGTGTAGCAGTAGAAATAGTAGTAGTAGTAGTAGTAGTAGTAGTAGTAGTAGCAGTAGTAGTAGTAGTAATAGTAATAATAGTAGTATCAGCAGTAGCAGTAGTAGTAGTAGTAGTAGTAGTAATAGTAATAATAGTATAGTATGTATTGTTTGAAGGTTTGCATGGTGAAGTAAATGAGGGAGAAAGATTTGCGGTGACACTATAGTAGTAATATAGTATAGTAATAGTAATAGTAATAGTATTAGTATTAGTAATAGTAGTAGCAGTAGTAGTAGTAGTAGCAGTAATAGTATAGTAGTAGTAGTAGTTGTAGTAGTAGTAGTTGTAGTAGTAGTAGCAGTAGCAATAGTAAGTAGTCGTCGTCGTCGTGTGTAGCAAAAGTTATATTACAATATTCCTTCCTTGCCGTTCTCTTTATTTCCTTATGATAAGAATGCATTTCGAGACGCATGCCTCCTTTTAATCGACACATATTTATGATTTTGTGCTATTGGATCATCTCTTATGGTTCTGTATTAACAAGCTCCCAATGTAATGGCTCACTTTCCTCTCTGCTGATCTTCTTCTAGCAGCAACCATAAAACATAGTCTTGCTTAGAATTTTTCCCTTGCAGTTTACACCATATCCATTTCAATGTCTGTCCATATACTAGTACTATACTTGAATATAATACATTCAATTATACGAAAGCAAGTTGTAATGCTGAGAGAGTAGTATATGTGTAATGAAAATTATGTATGATATGAACAGAAAGAAAGATGTAAAGTTATAAATTAAGATTGTATTGCTTACTTGTGTATTTATCCAAATCACAGTTGATATCATTATGATAATTGTATTCATGTTCTGTTGAAAATTACGTGATTGAAAGTTCCTTTTGATGTTATGTACTCGTGTAAACGTTATGTATATTACTTTGTATTACTTTATATGGAAATAAAATGATTTGAATTGAATTGAATTGAAAGATTATAACTGTGTCACTGTAGAACGCAGAATGTAATAATGTTTCGCCGCAATGTCCTGCTATAGTCGTGGGATATGCTGTTAGCGCTATCAAAGCCATTTTCTCAATTTCACTGGCAATCCATTACATTTTATTCCTGTTCGTGTATTCTAAATACTCTCGGAACTTTCCCTGTTCCAATAAAAGTTTTATTCTGGCTTTGTCTTAACCCTCTTCATGACACATACTACCTGCTCATACGTTTCTGTGTAAAAGTTGTGCACATTCGATTCATTGACACAGAAAAGGTTAATCTACTGTCCGCTCTGTGAAAATAATGTTTACTTTGCTTTGTGGTACCATGCACACTATCTCACCAGTCCCTCATACGACTTTTTTTTTTCTCCCTCTCTCTTACAACGTTCATATTATGCTAATTACTATACACATTGATTACTGATCTTTCATTGCAAACATTGCTGCCGTTCGTGTGTTTGTGCGTAAAACAAAGATTCTGCAAAAGAGTTGGGAATGATTTAACAAAAAGATGCAGGTGCTGTATGTCTTTGAGATTAAGATGCCTTCACTGGAACTTTGATGTCTGAGCCTAAGTCCACTCTCCCTGTCTTTTTTTTTTTCTGCCTAACAAGGAGACTCAACACGGCCCGCCTTGTTTGCTACTTGAAACCATAATAAACAGATTAAGAATTTGAATAAAGGAGCTTGCTTTAAAGGGACTGTACAGTACTGGTTAAGGTGGGATTCATGTTTTGAACATTCCAAAGTAAGATAATGAGAAACCTCTTATGAAATATGAAAGAGCATGTAATTTTAAGAAGGATTCAACGTTTATTTGGTGAAAATTGGTTTTCAAATGGATGAGATATCAAAAAGAGTGATGATGATAAAAAGCGACAGGTCACGCCTTTTATTAGGATCTCTTTGTTTCACCTTATTTTTGGATATCTCAGCCATTTCAAAACCAATTTTCATCAAATAAACTTTTGATATCCCTTAGAATTGCATGCTCTTTGACATCTCATAGAGTGGTTTCTGAATGTCTCGCAAAACGTTAATCCTCACCTCAACCAAAGAGCGGCAAGCCAGTACTACTGCAACATCTCCATGAGCTCTTGTGTCTTTGCTGGGAAAAAGGCCACGTACCCCAAGATATGCGTGATGCCAGTATCATCACTGTCTACAAGAACAGGGGAGACCGCAGTGACTGCAACAACTATAGAGGCATCTCTCTCCTAAGTGTTGTGGGAAAAGTCTTCGCACGTGTAGTTCTGGCACGCCTGCAGAGTCTTGCCTCCCGGGTGTATCCAGAGTCACAGTGCGGCTTCAGGGCAGGCCGATCTACAGTAGACATGATCTTCTCACTACGCCAGCTGCAGGAGAAGTGCCGTGAGCAGCAAAAGCCGCTGTACATTGCCTTCATAGACCTGACGAAAGCCTTTGACCTGGTCAGCCGAAGTGGACTCTTTAGTCTCCTGCAGAGGATTGGATGCCCCCCGAGACTGCTCCAAATTATCATTTCCTTTCACGAGAACATGCAAAGTAGAGTCTGCTACAACGGGAGAACTTCTGATGCCTTCCCTGTGAACAGCGGTGTGAAGCAAGGCTGTGTCCTCGCACCGACACTTTTCGGAATCTTCTTCTCCATGCTCCTTCAGTACGCCTTTGTTGACTGCACAGAGGGAATCTACATCCGTACCAGAGCGGATGGGAAGCTATTCAACATCGCCCGACTGCATGCCAGAACCAAAGTTAGAGAGGTTCTTATCCAAGAAATGCTGTTCGCTGACGACGCTGCTCTGGTATCGCACACAGAAGCGGGATTGCAGAGGCTTGTTGATTGTCTGTCCCATGCCTGTAACGAATTTGGACTAACCATCAGCCTGAAAAAGACTAAGATCTTGACCCAAGGCACTGACTCTCCTCCAGACATCTCCATTAATGTCACACATCTGGAAGAAGTGGACTCTTTCACCTACCTTGGTTCAGCAATCTCCAGTTCCCTCTCCCTTGACAATGAGATAAGCAATAGGATAGGGAAAGCTACTGCAGTCATGGCCAAACTGAACAGGCGCGTATGGAACAACAGTCAGCTGACCAAGAACACCAAGCTCTGCGTTTACCAAGCCTGCGTCCTCAGCACCCTGCTATACGGCTCTGAGTCCTGGGCAACATATGCTAGCCAGGAGAAGAGGCTCAACACCTTTCACCTCCGTTGCCTCAGACGACTCCTGCACATAAAATGGCAGGATAGGGTGACAAATGCAGAGGTCCTCCAGCGTGCCGGCATTCCCAGCATGTTTTCACTCCTCAGCCAGAGACGCCTGAAGTGGTTGGGTCATGTGCGTCGAATGGAACCAGGTCGCATCCCGAAGGACATGCTGTATGGAGAGCTAAGCAAGGGGTCTCGTCCCATGAGAAGGCCGCATCTCCGCTTCAAAGATGTGTGCAAACGTGACATGAAGACGATGGACATCAACACCAACACATGGGAAGGTGTAGCTGAGGATCGTCCGCTATGGAGAGGCACCGTCAGGGAGGGCGTTCAGAGAGCTGAAGCTGTAAGGCATGTACAGCAGACCGACAGGAGAGCTAAGAGAAAGGCACGGGCAGTCTTAGTATTGGCCCCAACAGACTTCATCTGCTGCAAGTGCTCTAAGGATTGCCATTCAAGAGTGGGGCTTTACAGCCACTCAAGGCAGTGCAAACTTCTTGCCTAGCTAGTGCTACGCCATCGTTTCTCGAGACGAATGGATGCCAACCAAACCTCAACCAGAACTGTACACACCTTTTAACAGAGAGAGAGAGAGAGAGAGAGAGAGAGATAAAGTGTGTGTGTGTGTGTGTGTATGTGTGTGCGTGTGTGCGCGCGTGTGTGTGTGTGTGTGTGTGTGTGTGTTTGTGTGCGCGCGTGTGTTTGTGTGCGCGCGTGTGTTTGTGTGCGCGCGTGTGTGTGCAAGTGTGCAGTTGTAGATATAAGTGTTCTCTTTGGGAGAGAAAGTTAACAACAATGCGATCACTTTTACTTGTACTGCTTCATTTTATCATTGATTGTAGTTATTATTATCATTATTTCTTTGATTGGTTCAAGAATCAAATATTGCGATTATCTTACAAAGACGTGAATTCTATAACTTGTATCGTTTTACGTTTAACGATGCTTCACGCCAAGGTGACTCAGTATTTCGGCCCATGATTTCAGCCAAAAACATATAGTTGCCAGAAAGGCTACAAATTCATCTTCCATAGCCATTTAGAATTTGCTAGCAATATATCGCAAGAATCTACCAAGAAATAATTATGTCTGGCTGACGCGATTTGCCAGGACAATGAGTTGTTTTGGAGTCCTATATTTTGCACATTAAAAGTGAGAAGCAATTTCGATTGTAAACAAGACTTATTCCAGAAGAGTCCTCCCCGTTCAGCACTGTCGGGAGGGAGAAAGTCACGTGACCATCGATCGTGCCCTGGCAATCGTATTTTCCATCAAGCTGCATGCGAGACACTTATATACTGCGCGAAAGATCGGTGGATAGAATCTGTGGCCTGATTTGTTGGTTATCTATAATCGATTGACAAAAAATAACATAGAAGCCACGATCGGCTATGCTCTGAGACTGTAGTACCTAATTCCGGCAAACCTGAGCTATAATTAAATTCCCAATGAGGCTCTCAGCCAAGTCAAGCCATACGTATGCTGACGGTCTCCTGCTTCCTTATATTGAATCAAACGTACTGCCTTTTCTGTATTACATGCAACTAGAATTAATGTTTTACAAATATTTTTGTTGTTATGCATGTAGCATAAACTGCACTTTGTCTGCTCCTTTGTCATTTGGTTATATGTTTTGTTTAAATTTGTCACATCCAAGCAATTCATTTTTTTTTCCATTTAATTCATTTATTACAAATATCCTGTACATATGCAATGTATATAATTTCTTTGTTTATTTGATGAAAGTGAAAATAAATTTGAATCTTGAATCTTGAATCTTGAATTTTGATTTGATTTGAGAAGCAAAATACATACGAACAAGGAACGAACGAACGAACGAACGAACCCTTTTGGCTAGTGTTTCGCATTTTCGTTGTTACCCAGTTGAAATCGTGTAATTACAACATTTTTTCGCACAGCTTTCATACAAATGTCTACATTTTAGAGCATCGATCGACAGTTCTGCTCTCATGCTTTTAGTTTCAACTGAGCGCTGCCCGATTAACAAATTGTGCAGATGTCTTTTTATTTCTCTTCCTAAATGTAATTTGTCGTGACAGCTACTCTTTGCATGCTTGGGAATAAAGTGGGTCGCAATCAGTTCAAACTGTATATCGAACGCAATCTTTAGTGGATCAGGAACATTGTAATAGGAAAAGCCTTCATATAGGTCTTTTTAACGAATAATGCTTACATACCATGTTTCTGAACGGATATCCGGTGCCTGGTGCTGCAAGTTCAAAAAGTTACATGTAATGAGACAGCTTGACAGTGCAACCACACTAAAGAATAAAGCTTCAAATTTGCACTCTATTTGTCTCTATAGCAGCACCCTGGGGTGCACAATTGCATCTTTTATCATGCAAGTAGAAAATTAAATCTCTTAATATTTATATTCGTACCTATACAAAGATGCAGATATATCCATCAGAGTGTAAGTTTAATCTTAATACGAGTAGGCCTAAAACCTTGGTACTCGTGGTCCGAATTTTCAATTCACAATGTATTAATGTTTATGGTGCAGGTTTGAACCCTTGATTAGCACAAAAATGTGGGTGCAAATTTGCACCCCTGCAGGTTCAAATAGTGTGTACCTACCACATTGCTCGTTTTGATGATTACTCTGTTCTATCGTCGTCTTTACCTCCCCACCCCCATTCATTTCGCCAGGGGCTTGCACTGAAATTCATACAATGTCTTAATTGAGTTTAGCCAAAGGACTTATACGTAAAACAAATTACTATGCAGTATGTCCACAAAAATCGGATTCTTGCATTGATACAGTGGCGTATCTAGAGAAAACGGCGCCCGGGGCAAGCGCGAAAATTGCGCCCCTAATTTCTGAAAAAGTGTTCCACCCCAACCCCATCCCGGTAGGGACTTTAAACAAAGTCCACATGATATGCTTTTTCAAGCACTTAAAAGGGATCTTTTGAGATTGATTTAAATGTAATGATTGTTGATAAATCTTGGCGAGCGAGCCGAAAATTTTTGTATTTCAGCTTACAAAACATGGAATTCTTGTCATTTTTTGCTTATCAAATCTTACAATTCTAATAAAGATATAGTGACGGCCTTATAGATAACGATTTATACCAACAAACTGAGGACTTAGAAAAAAATACTCTAAATTAGTACGCGCGAGTGAGCCGAAATTTGTATATTTCCGCGGCATCATCACGATTTGTGCTTATCTCTCTCTTTTTTTTCTTTTTTTTTTTGATAAATTTTGACGAGCGAGCGCAGCGAGCGAGCCGAAAATTTTGTATTTCAGCTAACAAAACATGGAATTCTTGTCATTTTTTGCTTAATAAATCTTAAAATTCTAATAAAGATATAGTGACGACGATAACGATTTATACCAACAAAATGAGGACTTTAAAAAATACTCTAAATTAGTAGGCGAGAGTAAGCTGAAATTTGTATATTTCCGCGTCATCATCAAGTTTTGTTCTTATCCCTTTTTTGGGGGGATAAATTTCGGCGAGCGAGCGCAGCGAGCGAGCCGAAAAATTTTGTATTTCAGCTTACATAACATGGAATTCTTGTCATTTTTTGCTTATTAAAACTTACAATTCTAATCAAGATATGGTGACGACATTATATAGATAACGATTTATACCAACAAACTGAGGACTTGAAAAAATACTCTAAATTAGTACAAGCGAGTGAGCCAAAATTTGTGTATATTTCCGCGTCAACATTACTTATGTTCTTATCTTGTTTGATTTAGGGTCTTTTTGCGCCCCCCCCCCCCGTTTGTTCGAAACGGTTGGCGCCTCCTTTTGATCCAATGGGCGATCGCTTCAGAACAAAAGAAATTGCAGCCGCTGCTCTGTGAAACATTTTGCCTGCTAAATATAAAATGACATGTGTGAACACAAGAGACATTGTTATTTTCTCCGCGTCATAATCACGTTTTGTTCTTACCTTCTTTTTGATATAAATTTTGGCGAGCGAGCGCAGCGAGGGAGCCGAAAATTTTTGTAGTTCAGCTTACAGAACATGGAATTCTTGTGTGAACACAGATAATAAACATTGTCATTTTGTCCGCGTCATCATCATGTTTTGTTTTTATCTTGTTTGATTTGGTGATCTGTCCCCCCCCCCTACCATTCTCCCTCCCCCCCCCCCCCTCTTCCGGGCGAGTTTTTTTTCTTGTTCTTGTTCTTTTCTTTCTTTTTTTTTTCTTTTTTTCTTCTTCTTCGTTTTTTTTTTTCTTTTTTCTTCTTCGTTTTTTTTTTTTCGTTTTTTTGCGCCCCCGAGGAGTGGCGCCCGGGGCACGTGCCCCCCTTGCCCCCCCCCCCCAGATACGCCACTGTTAACACCCAATATGATTAAACCGTCTAAATGCTACTTCAGGTTCTTAAAATATAACACCTTAGCTCTATTTTGCAGAAAACCCCATTCAGTTTGGTTAAGCGGTCACAGAGAAATGTGGATTGCTGTAAAGCATGTCATGAATCTGATTCTTCCAAGTTTAGCACTTGGACGCTTTTAGAACTGCATATTAATGTGTAAACACAATAGTCAGAACTTGGAGGGAAGGAATTCCTGACATGCTCTACGAAAATCCTCTTTGACCACTGAAGCAAATTGAATGGGGATTTCTGTAAGATGTGGGCAATGAGTGTTTGGATTGATTCACTATTTTTAAAGTTATCGTTGCAGAAGGTACCGTTGTATTTCTTTTCTTCTTCTTTTTTTTTTGGGGGGGGGGGGGCATACGGTATACTGTCAATAATGATACAACGAAATAGAACGAAGATCCGTGTGCAAGCCAGAGTGATGCCTGTTAGGCATTAATGATGAAATTACTCATTCAATTTCGCATGTTGTGAGCATGGATGATATCAGTGTTTCGCAGGAATTTTAACCATATCTGTTAATCTAACTTTTCTCTATCTTTTAAATTCCGCTTGGAAATAGAGTCAAACTTTGTGCATATATGCAATAGAGATTGCATGTCAAGAGCAGGTAAAACTGAGAGAGACAAAATGAAGTGTTTACTACGAGTTATGGTCTTCTTTATCCAGGGTATAGCGTCTTCAGTGTTACCACTGGCTCTGCCAGGGCCCTATCAATAGCTGCTGTCATTATTATTACCCTGGCGTTGCCAATTATTCATTCATCTGTTTATACGGGTCTAGGGCAATTACCCCCTGGACAATTACCCACGACCCTTCCCCTGGCCCTAATCCTAATCCTAATCTTAATACTGAACCTAATCCTAACCCTAACCCGAACTCCTAACCCTAACCATAATCTTTCCTCTAATCTTACCACTTACCAGTATCTAACCGTGGGGTAATTGCCCTGATACGGTTTATACACCTCGGTCAAGGGGGACATGGTTGGTAAAGATATATTGTCGAAGGACGTGTATAGGCAATTAACGGGATTCGAACATGGGACCTGCTATTGAAAGTCAGGAGTCTTTTCCACTATATACATGAAGGGAGGTGCACGTCCCTGATCAATATGCCACAGCGCTAGCCGGGTAGCCTGCTGAAATAGTGTACTGATAGGCCCGAAGGAATTAAAGGAGACCTCCAGAGTTTTTTTTTTTTTATTATTTTTTTTAAGACTTTTGCATTTGAACATCTATGAAATGCTTATACCTGTACTGGATACAGAGTTCCAGAGTTTATAGTGATTGATATTTTTTTTTTTTTAATTCATAACAAAATATTTCTAATCACAGTGTAAAAGGATGATGCCATTATAGATTCATATAATCATATATGATCGAAGGCTCAAGGAAGCAGAACAAAAGAAAAAGGCATGCATGAATTCCACACAGGTGAACTTCTTGCAAAAGTCTATCATAATGGAATTTCATTGCTACATTTCTGGAATATGTGAGTCTCATATGATAATGTCATCATCCTTGTTCAGTGTGTTATATTTTGGGTTTTGAAGAGTATCAGTTTCAATCTCATATACATGGCGCTATCGATTTATGCAATATACTTTAAGCGAATTGTTGTATTTGGTATTGTCTGGAATGCCACTTTAATGTCTTTTCATCCTGCAGATTGGTTACACAGCCTACTCAATCCTCATCATGGCGGCCTACTGGATGACGGAGTGTATCCCGCTGGCCGCTACCTCCCTCCTCCCCATCTTCCTCTTTCCTGTCTTTGGTGTCATGGAGTCGAAGGACGTGTGCAGCAAGTACCTGACCGACACCAACACCGTCTTCATCGGCGGGCTCATGGTGGCCGCGGCGGTTGAGCACTGGAACCTGCACAAACGCATCGCCCTTCGAGTGCTCATGCTGGTTGGAGCGAAGCCGAGATGGTACACCCATATCACCTTAACAATCATGTTCTTTGCCATCTAAGAGAAATGTCACTTTAGAATTACTGCAGTCCGCAAGTCAGTGTCCATTCATTTCATGAGGGACACACAAAATTCATAATTGTTTCCCTAATTATATTACTAAGTGCGAGGTACTTATTTAGATCATATTCAGTAAAATACAATTGAATCCATTTCCAAATATTAATCACCGAAAAAGTAGAAGCAATTCCAAAGCGTTTTAAGGGCATCTCTTTCCCCAAATCTCCGTGGCGTACCGTGGGTCAAGACATGGGGGGGGGGGGGGCACCTCGTGGAAAAGTAATTTTGAGGGGTGCGTTCGTGTGTATTTTTTTTTTCAATTGGAAATTAAAGGGGGAGGCGCACCGGGCGCAACTGCTGGCAATTACTGGCAGCAACATCAGGAGAATGGAATAACGATTAAATGCGAGCGAGCTTGAACATTTTGACATTTTACAGTCCAAAAATTGCCGTTTGTAGCTATATTTTTCCGCTTTGGAAATTAAGGGGGGGGGCGCCTGGTGCGCCGTGCGCCCCCTCCCCCTGGATCCGCCACTGGTAGTCAAGAGTGTCGGTTTATGTTCATGATTGGGGGATGTATGACCAGCGAGGGGGCGTCGAAGTGACCAAGCGGGGAAAGATGTCCAAAATCTGCACTTTAGAGCATCCTCTAATTGTTTGTGTTTGTGTGTGTGTGTGTTTTATATACATGGAAAAGTTAGGAAATAGCCCATCAGGTCAAGTTTTATTATTGGCAATGCAAGGCATTTTAATATAGACTAGTATGTTAAGCAACACTGCAAAATCAATGATGTAGCTTTAATTAAAAAAAAAAACGAAGCGTAAGATACAAAGGTGTACATTCTACATCACATCGCGCAACATTGCATCGACTCTTTTTGCCGTTCGGATGTTCTAAGTACACTGGGCACATCCTGCTATGTATTCAGAATGCCAACCAGGAATCACGCTAAATCACAATCTTTTGTCGGCTCCGGACTTTTTAAACAATGATTCACACTATACCTCTTTAATTATGGTTAAAAGAAATCTTAGAAAAATATCTTATTTCTTGATCACCCTTTCATGTCGATTTCAAAAGCAGTTTACTAACCCTTGATTTTTTTTTTTTGTGAAATTGGGATTGGGCATTTTCTGTTTCAATGTTATTTTCTATGTTATTACTGGAAATTAAATGGTGGTGATTGTCATCTTATTTTTTTTTTTTCAGTTATCATTCTCATGATAACCGTCTTTCTCCCATAAAGGCGTTTATTTTCTGTAAAAAAAAAAAAATATGTGTGTTTGTTTCTGTTGGAGATGGAAAACGGAATGAATGAAAACAAATGATAGATTAGAGTATCATTCTTACCCTCACTCGCAAAATTCATTTCATTCTATTTCACGTTGTTTCATTTCCGACAAAAGTATAGAGTATGAATATCTTTTGTCGTCATCTTGCAAGATCGGTATTACCATTGTAAAAAAAAAAAAAAAATGCTTTGTCAGTCTGCTGGTGTCATCGTCATCATTATTGTCATTCTTTGTCTCTATAGGTTGATGTTCGGCTTTATGATTACCACTGCCTTCCTGTCGATGTGGATGTCGAACACGGCGACGACGGCGATGATGATCCCCATCGCTCAGGCCGTTCTCGACGAACTTCAAGACGCGCCCGTTGTCGCTAGTGATCATAAAGATGAAGACGCGATGCGAGATGGAGTGGTAAAAATGGAATTCTTAGCTCCGCTTAATATAAGACATGTTCTGCTTGAAATATCCACTAAAAAGTAAAAAGAGGCCAATTCACACCATAATGCATTGAAATTGATGTATAAATACCCGAAGTTCAGCAATACCAGGGAGGTGGAAGAGCTCTTCCATCTCCCTGGTAATACCTTACACGAATCGATTTTTGTTGTTGTTGCCATGAAATGGTTTCACATCACATAAAAAAAAACTAGATATATCGCTACGGCGACTGGTGTATGCCTCCGCCACAATGCATGGTTCTCCCAATAGGTCTATAGTACAATGTCTTGACAATGTGTGATGACAGTTTCACACAATTGGCAAAATTTTGAGGTTTCAGGTTTGACACAAATGTGCTGAATGTTCACTTTCCTAGAACTAGGTTCAATTGGATGAATGATTAAAATGTTCAGAGTGCAGGTATTTGGGGAACTGATGATTTTTACTTGACTTTTGACCCTTTTATAAGTTTATGCATTGAGTAATTTTCAAGGTATTGAGAAAAAGTATAATTTCAGTATCAAATGGGAAAATAGCATTATCTAAACCTGGCCTTTGACCTTTGACCTCACAGTTCCAAAGAGAATCACTGTTAGGTTGAACATGCATAAATATGTAAGTTTCATGATGATACCTTGAGTTACTTTCAAGATATGGAGGAAAAAGTGCAATTTAGCACTTTCACTTGACCTTTTGACCTTTGACCTTTTGGCAAGAAACTTCCCCCAAAATATATTGGGTAATACATGCCATACATCAAGTTAAAAAAAAAAAAACACCTTCAGGCATATTGCATTTTAAGGAAAGTAGTGATATCTTGAGGAGTTGACCTTGACCTTTGACCCCCTGACCTTTGACCCATGACCCCCAACTTCCCTAGATAATCACTGCCCATCGGTACAAGCATATATACTAAGTTCCATGAAGATACCTTGAACCATTTGCGAGATATGGAGAAAAACATGAATTTCAATTTTTTTCACAAAATAACCTGTGACCTTTGACTTTGACCCTGTGACCCTAAAATCCACACAAAGTATTATCCCCCAAGGATATACCCTCATACCAAGTTTGATGTAAAACCACCACACGGTTCTTGAGATATCGACAAAAACAAAACGGGACGGACGGACGGACGGTCGGACGACCCGAAAACATAATGCCTCCGGCCACTTCGTAGCGGAGGCATAAAAAGAAAATGCAGAATGGAGAACATACATGGAGGGGTGCATAGTCAGGGGCAAAAAAAATAGCAACACCTCTCCTCCCGCCCATGTGGCTATTTGGGTTTTATATTTGTTTTCTTTTGTTCTGTTTTTTTTTTATTCTATTTTTTGTTGTGACGGCCACTCGCTCCTCTCATCATTCTCTTTACTTCATGTGAGAATATTTAATGCGCACGGAAAATTAATGATATAACCTGTTTTCATGGCATTATTATAGGAAATGAAAGTAAGCGCGCATAAATGTGTCATGTACATGTTTCAACTTCCTTTCATGCAAACAAAATTAGGTGAAATTCAGTCCCTTTTTACAATCCGCTGCTCCTAATTTCAATCTTTTCACACCTTACTCTTTGTGCTTTGGTCGTTCATTCGCGTAAGAAAAGGTACTCGTATACAGAGCAAAGTGCTATAATTATATTAAATTTTCATAAATCTAAGCTCTTTGTGCCTTTCAAATTCAATGTCATTTCAAGTGGCATAATGATTTGATGTTTTATCACACTATTCTGACGATAGATTGTTTATGTTTTATTTCTCTGACAATATTAGTAATGATCATAATTTCTATACAGTGCATTACAGGAATGCACACTCGGAGTGACCGCGCTGTCACTCCTCTTGTCAGTTGTTGAATTTTCAATTAAGACGATAACATTATTCACAGACGCGTTGCGTTAGTTACGCCGGTTTGACCCTAATTTTGACCATGTGACTTGTTATTCTATATTCATTGAAACTTCATACATATTTCAAGCTTGTGCATGCATCAAGATGATTCATGATGGCATTACTTGCTGTGACAGGAACCCAGAAAAACGGAGGATAGCGAAATAAAACTGATGGACATTCTACACCGATGACGTTGGATGATAGGTAAGAAAAAATACGATACACATTAAGAAATACGGGTTCAAATTTGAACCCCAATATTTTCGCTATACAACACCCTATTGGGTGCAACTGGGCACCCCAATAAGAAATTTGCACCATTAGAGGTGCAATACGCTGAATTTTGAACCTGCACGGGGTGCGAATTTGCACCCTCAGTTTTGTGCTAAACAAGGTGCAAACATGCACCATAAACATTAATACAGGTGAATTGAAAATTTGGACCACGAGTACCAAGGTTTTACTCATAAGATCAAACTTACACTCTGATGGATATGTCTGCATCTTTGTAGGTACGAATATAAATATTAAGAGATTTAATTTTCTACTTGCATGATAAAAGGTGCAATTGTGCACCCCAGGTGCTGCTATAGAGACAAGGGTAGGGTGCAAATTTGAACCTTTATTTTTTTAGTGTGAACAGTTCTATACATACAGAGCGCAAAATATGACATACATGTGGGCAAAATAATGAAGAACGGTCAGATTTTATTACGTCTTGCCCTTGGAGGCTTACAGTAATTCCACCTTGGTAGCCATCCTCGAAATTAAGAATATCTTCCCTTAGATGACAGAAAAATTTTGCTTAGAATTTATTGATGTTTCCTGTAGTGACATCAGGGCTTCTCTTCATTGTCTTCAAAATCTTTAAAGGGTCAATCAGTACAACTATAAGTTAGTCTGATAAGAAAGAGTAAAATATTCATATCCACTGTACAAGAACTGTTTTGCAGAAATCAGCAAAACTTAAAATGTCATAATTTCTTTTATTTTTTATTAGATTTCACGCAATATTTTACTGTCGATCTCGTAAGATTTTACTTATTTCTATCGGGCCGAGTTATATTTGTACTTAATTTCCCCTTTAATGAAGATTTTATCCAATAGTTAAACTTTGAGTCTTTATTATACTTGGATGAGCGCAACACCTCAGATCGTTAACAAACAATGACATGCGATTTGAAGATCGATGATGTCCTATCAAATCCATAAAAGTTGATGGAAAGAGGGAAAGCTCATTACTGTAGACACAATTTTTTCAATTTAAATATAAGTATGATGATAAGATTTATCACAGAGGTTATAAGAGCGTTCTAAGCTTTAAAATGGTCACTACACTTGTATAACATCGTCGAATAAGCGGAACGCGCGATAACATTTGTTACTGCATTTACATCTAAATAACATTGCAAAGATTGCCTTGGTGTCAAACCCCGTGCTCTAAATCATTCTTCAATTCAAATGAATTTCATTTCAGAATATCACATATTACAATCTGACAAATGTAATGACTCAACGAAGCTTGTTAGGTGCTCAGCTAGATTCTGTCGAAAAAAAAGTGAAAGCTAGGCACATCATTAATGTATACTTCTGTGACGCATACATTTTTCTTACATAGTTAAAGAGATATACAGTTATTTATCAGAAATTTTAGATGTCTTAAACAGAGTACAGACATTCATATACGCAACAATATTATCGTTGCAAAGTTATATTTTCTTGAAAAATTGTCTCTCACTATTCCACACCACCAAAGCAAATCCCCAGTTCATCTCACGCGTTTCAATCCCCGTGAAGCCGGGCGTGATGGATGATGACTTGTCCATGGTGATCGCACCACCACACCCCGATCCTGAGGCCGACGATTCGGATCGGAGCAAGTCCAAGAACGGCTATCGTCTGCTCTGCAAGGCCATCACACTGTGCATCCTTATGCCGCCAATATCGGGGGCACGGCCACCCTTACCGGGACTGGACCCAACCTGGTTATTAGCACCCAAATTGATCGGTAGGTCTTGACAAACTTCGCTCGTATATCAAGGAGGTATATCACACCTCCTTGCTCATTTTCCAATGTCTCTAAGTTTGAGTGTACCTTTACCTTGGCTTAAAGCGCGTGAATGTTGCACAGCCCAACAGAAACATGCCTGACCTACAGTGGCGTATCTAGGGAAAACGGCGCCCGGGGCAAGCACGAAAATTGCGCCCCTAATTCTGAAAAAGTGTTCAACCCCAACCCCATCCCGGTAGGGACTTTAAACAAAGTCCACATGATATGCTTTTTCAAGCACTTAAAAGGGTCCTTTTTGAGGGTGATTTAAATGTTATGAATTTTGATAAATTTTGACGAGCGAGCGCAGCGAGCGAGCCGAAAAATTTTGTATTTCAGCTTACAAAACATGGAATTCTTGTCATTTTTGCTTATCAAATCTTACAATTTTAATCAAGATATAGTGACGGCTTTATAGATAACGATTTATACCAACAAACTGAGGACTTTTAATACTCTAAATTAGTCCGCGCGAGTGAGCCGAAATTTGTATATTTCCGCGTCATCATCACGTTTTGTTCTTATCTCTCTTTTTTTTTTTTGGGGGGGGGGGGTAAATTTTGGCGGGCGAGCGCAGCGAGCGAGCCGAAGATTTTTTATATTTCAGCATATACAAAACATGGAATTCTTGTCATTTTTTTGTTAAATCTTACTATTCTAATCAAGATACAGTGACGACCTTATAGATAACGATTTATACCAACAAACTGAGTACTTGAAAAAACTTTAAATTAGTACGAGCGAGTGAGCCGAAATTTGTATATTTCCGCGTCACTATCACGTTTTGTTCTTAATTTTTTGATTTTTGATTTTTTTTTATTCGCTGCTCCGTGTAACATTTTTCCTGCTAAATATAAAATGACGTGTGAACAAAATAGACATTGTCATTTTGTCCGCGTCATCACCACGTTTTGTTCTTACTTTCTTTTTTTATATAATTTTATATAAATTTTGGCGAGCGAGCGCAGCAAGCGAGCCGAAAATGTTTGTATTTCAGCGTACAGATCATGGAATTCTTGTGTGAACTCAATAAACACTGTCATTTTGTCCGCGTCATCATCATGTTTTGTTTTTATCTTGTTTGATTTGGTTTCTGCCCCCCCCCCTCCTTCCGGACGAGTTTTTTTTTTCTTCTTCTTCTTCTTCTTTTCATTTTTCGTTTCTTCTTCTTCTTCTCCGTTATTTTCTTTTTTTTCTTCTTTTTTTTTCGTTTTTTTGCGCCCCCAAGGAGTGGCGCCCAGGGCACGTGCCCCCCTGTCCCCCCCCCCCCTAGATACGCCACTGCTGACCTAGCAAGGATTGCTGTAATGTTGGGCCGATAATACCAATGGCAATCGTTATAACAGCGCAGTAATAGACAGAAATGTATACATACATCATTCAGATTGATGATGTTTGCGTCGAGTTTTTTTTTTTTCTGCTTGAGGACAAACTGTTCTTCATGGACGAAAGTAGGCACTGATAGGTGGTAAGAGTATTAGCCATGATAATTACTATGGGCATACATGTCGAGTGGGATTCAGACCCACACCCCTGATTGCCGGACAGGGGTCATCTCCACTAGGCCATCGAGCTTCCGTCCGGTAGCCCAGGGAGGTGGGAACTGCATATTATTATTATTTTTTTTTTTTTTATAAATGCAAAAAAAAAATTGCGTCTGGTTGTTTTCATTTCCTACAGATTAACCAATTGCCCTTCATCGACGTAGATAAACATATTGCCCGTCACGAGTTCAACGCCCAATAATTATGCAGCTCACGAGTCATACATCCCACGAGTCATTCAGACCATGACTTCGATACGTAGCAACAATTAGGCCCACGAGACCGACAAAATAAGCACCCTATTGTAATGTCGAACTCGTGGGTTGTTTTAAAGGGATAGTACAGTATTGGTGGAGAGAGAATTGGGCTTTTAATCTTTTTACGAGATACCAAGAAAACACTTATGATATAGTACAGAACATACCATTTTAAGAGGAATTCAAAGTTTATTTGTTGAAAATCGGGTTTGGAATGACTGAAACATCCAAAAACAAAGTAGAACAAAGCGATCGTAACAAAGTGTGGGTCCACACTTTGTTAGAATCGCTCTTTTTTATTTGGATATCTCAGCCATTTCAAAACCAATTTTCACCAAATAAACGTTGAATTCCTCTTAGAATTACATGTTCTTTCACATTTTATAAGAGGTTTCTCATTATCTCACCAAAAAATGTTAGAAACCTGAAATTAGGTCTCAACCAAAACTGTACAATCCCTTTAACCTAGTGTCGGACTCATGGGCTGTAGACTATAGTGGGCTGTATGACTATAAATGGCCTTTTTAATGTCGAACTTGTGGCTGTATGACTCGTGGATGCAGGTCGGTCTCGTGGGATGACCCAAATAACACTGATTAATCAGTCTCTGAGTAACAGCCATCACAATAAATAAAAATCATGGTCATACGATGTACTCGGATGGGATCAAAACCAACGACCTTCTGAGATCGATACAGTGCTTGCATTCGTGAAGGGCAATTTGGCAACCAGTTGAAAAAATATCAGCAGCTTTATCCACATTGTCGATTAACATAACGCTTGCATATCATCCAATACAACAATACAAGAGAAACTGGGAGAACTAGATTTGTGTGCATGACGTACAACGGAGACTTTGTAGACGATGACATCTACACCTCATATGATTTACACACATTTTTGTGTCACTGTCGAAAAATAGAAGGACCACGCAAAGGCGGGGGGGGGGGGGGGGGGAACCTCGGGAACTCCGTACACACACACACACACATACACACACGTATATACACTCATACACATGTACACACAAAAACACCCGTACAGGTGCTGTTTGAAAAAAAAAAAAATCTATTAAAAAAACAAAACATCAGGACACAAGAAAACCCATGGTTTTTAGGGTTCCGCTCCGAGATTCTTCCCATACTCATGGAAAGGGCGCGGGGGGGGGGGGGGGTAGGGGGAGGCACTGACCCTTGATCCAATCAACCACGAACACCCCCTCCTTGTCCGAAGATTCACACACAAAACAAACAAACAAACAAACAGACGTTACGCGGTTCAAAGTTACGCGATCTTCAAAGTTCCATGGCTTTCTTTCTCATGTGTTCATTTTCTAATGATATTATTGTTCGAATTTATCCTGTTACAGCACAGTATATTCAGAAACAAAGTAAAATTTCCTTTAAGAGTCTGTAAGAGCACACAGGCAAAATCGGACAGTGAAACCAGAGTTGTGTTCCGATTGTACCGGATGTGTAACACCTGTCGCGGAGTGTTGACTTTGATCAAGAATAGAGTGAAACAAAGAGTAGTAATTCGTAAAGACATGTACAATTTTGGAATTCGCGACTTTTTAAAAACTTTTATATCCAATTTTGATGAGGTTTTTTCGTACGGTTCTCTCCATTCGTTTTTACTTTTTATCATTGACTTAATCATGGCGTAGAGTCGCACAACAGGCACACACTCGGGGCATTCACACTGAATACACAGTCAAACTTTCATACAATCCGCAGTCAAAATGCTATCATTTTGTTTGTTTTGTTTGTTTGTTTCTCCCTTTCTCCACGACAAGTGGGATGATGAAATAATTGATGACCCTGTTGATATTGCAAATATTTTTAATTCTTATTTTTCAAAAATAGGTGAAACGCTTTATCATGGTATTCCGGCTACAGAACAGAATTTCACTGAATTTTTAGGCCAGAATAACCCAAATTCTATTTTTTTAACTCCAACAAACAGACATGAGATTATCGACATTGTATCCTCTTTAACAAACAAACGAAGTTCCGGTTATGATGATATAGATAATTGTATTCTTAAAGGTGTCATATCCTCAGTTGCAGATCCCTTGGCCCACATTTTTAATCTGTCAATTTCTAATGGTATTTTTCCTGATGAAATGAAATTGGCTAAAGTAATTCCAATATTTAAGAAAGGTGATAATCTGGATGTCAGCAATTATCGTCCAATCTCTTTATTATCTTCATTGTCGAAAGTTTTAGAAAAAATAATATACACCAGAATTATTAATTTTTTTAATGTGCACAAAATATTCACAAATTGCCAGTTTGGTTTTCGAGAGAGACACAGTACCATCCACGCAGTTCTTCATTTTATTGATAAAGTTGTTAATGCAACCGACAACCATTCTCATTTAATTAGTATATTCTTGGACTTCTCCAAGGCCTTCGATACGATTGATCATAACATTTTGCTCCATAAGTTATCGCACTATGGAATACGCGGGAAGGCCTTGGAGTGGTTCAAGACTTATTTAGCTAACAGAAAACAGTTTGTTTCAATCAAAGATAATCATTCAGTTATAAGAGGTGTTAAGTGTGGCGTCCCACAGGGAAGTCTTTTAGGGCCGCTGTTATTCATAATTTATATCAATGATTTCTCCTCTGTTTCAGAGCTACTTTCTTTTATACATTTTGCTGATGATACCAGTGTTTTTCTTGCCCATAACGATATCGATGTTCTTGTTCAACAAGTTAATACGGAATTGAAAAAAGTAACCAACTGGGTCAGAGCTAACAAGTTATCTTTGAATGTTCACAAAACAAAATATATGCTTTTCAGCAATACTGTTGATTCTTTGAATTCAGAAATAGTTCTGAATGATTGTAATTTAGAAAATGTGTCATGTTTTAAATTTCTTGGTATTTTTGTAGATAATAAACTTTCTTGGAAAATACATGTTGATCATATCTGCAAAATTATTTCTCGCAATATAGGTGTTATGGATAGACTGAAATTCTATATTCCTGAAAAGACCCTATTAGTGTTATACTCCTCTTTGATACTCCCTTACCTTAATTACGGAATTTTAGCTTGGGGCAATACTCATCAGACACTGCTGAATAGAGTGTTATTATTGCAAAAGAAAGCCCTCCGTATCATTTCTAATTCTCCTACACGTTCACATACAAATGCATTGTTTGACTGTTATAAGCTATTAAAAATCAACGAATTATTCTTATTTAACTTAGGTCAATTCATGTATATGTATGATAACAATTTACTCCCACCTATCTTTAGTTCTATGTTTCAAAAAAATCAATCATTCCATAATTACCCCACCCGGCGTTCTAACGAGTTTCATTTACCACTTCTTCGAACGATTTTAGCAAAGAATACACTTATTTACACTGGACCAAATTATTGGAATTCCCTGAATCATGATTTAAAATCTGCTCCATCTATATACTCCTTTAAAAGGAGATTAAAGTCTTTTCTTTTACAATCTTGTAATGACGACTCTCAGAATCAGATTAGTTAATAGGCTTACTTTGTTACTCATCCGCAATATCGGCATTGCCGTTCTCTTTATTATTCTAGCTATTGCTCAAGCCTTGATTATAAGATTTTTTTTTAACCTATACTTCGCAGTTGAAGGGTTTGTTCTATATTCTTTTTTCTTCTTCTCTTTCTTCCTCAAACCTCCGAGGATCGTTGTCTGTGTTGCATATTCCTTTCTATTCTGTTACCTCTTTATCACGCTATAGTCTTGTTTCCTCTTGTGTCGTCAAGTCTGTTTGTTTCTTGTTTTTCCTCCTACTAGTAGTCTTGTTGCTGTCCCAGTCCTGTTACATGTTCATAACTCTGTTTGTTGTTGTTTTATGTATAACTGTTTGTTCGTCTGTCTCTTAGTGGGCTCCCAAACTTTTTTGTGACGAACTTTTTGTGCGGATTTTTTGCTGTTTTCAATTCAATTTTTACATCGGGCTTCTAATACAAGAGGGGCCCACACTCTACAAGCTCTGTCTTTTTAGTGGGTCCCTCCGTTTTTTTCACACAATGCATATATTGAAAACCATTTCACTTTCGTTATCTTAGCACCTATTGCAATGTATCGCCACTGTTAGTTTTTTTTTTCCTATTATTGTTGCCTCCTCTGTACAATTGTATGCATTGTTTTTGTCACTTAAGAAAGTGAGATTTATGTTTGTATATTGTGGAAAAAAAAACGAATAAATATGAACTTGAACTTGAACTTGAACTTGAACTTGACACGCAGTCAATATATTTTTTTAACACCATTGGTGTCTTTTTTGTTGTTTTTGTTGTTGTTTTTCTTGTGTGCTTCTGTTTTTCAGCTGGTTTCCCCCTTGCTTAATATGTTCTAATCTCTCTCCCGTTATATGCAGTCTTTACGGTCCGGAGGCCGGGCTGAACTTTGGCACATGGATGATGTACGCTTTTCCCGGGATGGTGGTCTGCTTGCTGCTATGTTGGATCTGGCTCCAGATCATGTACCTCGACTGCTGGTAATCAAACAACTCGGTCAGGATAGCACTCGTTGCATCTAGAAAAAAACAAAAACAAAGCAAAACAATCAAACACTAACATTCAACATACACACTAAAGGAAAATAGGTGCACATTTGCACCTTTAAAAGGTGCAGACCAGTGTAAAAATGGGAGCACCTTTACGGGTGCAACTTTGCACCTTTCAGACCAGACGGTTCTTCTCTTGTGACATTGGTCTAAAAGGTGCAAAGTTACACCCTTAAAGGTGCTCCCGACGCAACATTGGTAAAGGTGCAAAGCTGACCATATTTTTCTTAGAGTGAACAGAAATTTTCACAACTTCAATGAGCTAGCTGTATATGTTGTGCCCTGTAAGAATGTAGAAATGCTGTACCACACAGAACTTGAATTCACTGAAAACATGCGGTTGTGACTATGAAGACATCAAATAAACAATTCCCATACTAGAAAACTGAAATGATGCGTCGAACGTTTCTCCTCTAGAAACAAAAAAAGAGTTTAGTTATTGAATAATGATCACTCAAGGATTATTATCATTTTGAAAGCCTTTGAAGATCACTTTCAACAGCACATTGTTTTCCTTAACCTACTCCTATAGATATTGGTAGCACGAAGTACCAGACAGTTCACACTATATTATATAGAAACATCGTAACGCAAAGCATTTACAACGTGCATTTTATGGTGTTATTAATGTGGGTCGTGTCACCGCTAGTTCCAGGTATGCCAAAGTCTTTTCATAGAACTTTAAAGGGTGTGTACAGTTCAGGTTGAGGTGAGGATTTAGCTTTTAACGTTTTGCAAGATATTCAGAAACCACTCTATGAGATGTCAAAGAGCATGCAATTCTAATGGGTATCAAAAGTTTATTTGATAAAAATCGGTTTTGAAGTGACTGAGATATACCCAAAAACAAGGTGAAACAAAGAGAACCTAATAAAAGGCATGGCCTGTCGCCTTTTATTATTATCACTTTTTTGGATATCTCAGCCATTTGAAAACCAATTTTCATCAAATAAACGTTGTATCCTTCTTAAAATTACATGCTCTTTCATATTTCAAAAGAGGATTCTCATTATCTCACTGAGGAATGTTAAAAACATGAATCCCCACCTCAACCAGTAAAGTACAGTCCCTTTAGATATTGAATAGATTTTTATAGTTTTATTGACGGGGGAAGGGGATCAGTGGCTATAGGTGCACATTAAATATTTTCTTGACAAACTCATACATACCCAAGGTAGGCCTATATGGTGTTTTTTTCCTGTGAAATGGATGAAATAACAACATAAATACTGTAATCCAAATATTGAAAAGTAAAGTCAAAACACACACAAAAAACCCTGCCTATTAATATCCTGTAACAATGACGGACCCAACTTCAGCTATGATTCTCATACGTCGATCGTGTTTATCATAATGTCATGTACGTAATGCAAATAAGAATCTTACAATCATACATATAACTATATCGCGGATATATAGGAAACAAGAAATGCCTATAACTAAGTAATAGCTATGATATCATTCAGCGATTGTCGATTTCACACAGAAATTATGTCATGTATGTGGAGGGTTATAGAAGTACATGTATTTCACTTTGATATTCTTCAATGTGCATGTAGGAAGAACAGGTATCTATATCAACATTTGGATTTTATCGATTTTTATTGCTGTCGTATGATTACCACGTATCCCCTGCTATCTGTGTAAACTTAACCTTTCCCCCTCCATGCTTATTGGGGATGATTTTATGTAGGTATGTAGGCCTATATACACACATATATGCATGATGTTATTATGTACATTGTATATGATATTTATTGTATATGTGTACGTAATGTATTTACATTTAAGTGGGTTTGTGTAATATGTAAGGGGCTTGAGGCTACAGCTATAGCCCCCAATACACCCCCCCCCCCCCCCGTTCTCCGGCCCATTAGTAATGATCTGCATGTGTGTACGAAGGAGCGTGTTGTATCACGCGCTGTCATGTTTTGTTTCTTTGTGACTAGACAATAACAATGAGGCCACTGCCCTCACGTGACTGCTAAGGGTGGTCAGGTTTGGTATCGTGTTTTGTTTTGTTTTTTGTTTTGTTTTTTTCATTGCTTGCTCCTTTCTGTGACCCCGTGAAATTGTGAAATCGTGGCGTGATTGACTTTATTTTCTTTCCTCTTCCATCGGCCCTCCCTTCAAAAACAAAATGACACGAATAGCCGATTCATGTATACGAGGCGACCGTGGATACCCTCCCCCCTCCCCCCCCCCCAAAAAAAAAATGGTTTAAGAAGAGAATAGGCATCCTTATTGAGCGTGTCATGCCTAACAGTTTATTTATCGATTGGTTGATGTTTATTGAAGAGCCTGGTTTGTATGGAACAATCTAACGATTGCTCAGGAGAGCCGAGCGTTGTTTCAGTGTTTGACATGTTTTATGTTCATGTAAAGTAGAGTCATTTCCAAAATTCGGCATACTTTAAGGATTATCACAATAATGATTGTTATATTACATTACAAGTATCAATTCTAAATTGTTAATAACGTCATATATACATTTTTTGGTCATCCTTACTGAGTGTAAGGCAGTAGCCGGAATAGCTGCACAGCAATAACAGCACCACTAACAGGTTCATAATAATCATGATAGTAATAACGTAATAATGCAATCATATACCAGCGTTGTAATCTGCAATGTGAATTGGTCATCAAAATTTTGACTGGTGACTCTAAAAGTGTATATAAAATGATACAGCGCCAAAATGATATGTCACATTAATGCATTGTTTGCGAAAAACTCCACATAAGTTGGTTCAAATAAAAACCACTCTGAACAATGCAGAAATGAATTGTGCCGACTATGATACAATGTATATTTCTCTGGAACCAACATTCTCAGCTGTGAATGTCAAAACAACCTTGATACTGACAATGCCAAAAAAAAATATATATATATATTATTTTCAGTAATATAGTTGTCTAAACTCGTCGTCATTGAATATATTGCGAGTCTGTTCAGACTTGGCGTTTATTCATTTGTTGTTGTCTATATCATTATCTATTTTTTTATCGAAAGCGCACAACACAAATATATACGTTTGAGACGTTGTGCTTAACGTAAAAGTGACTTCTATAGGATACTGATGCCTTCTGCATGCAGGGCAATCTGGTAGAGCAGTGGCAACACTGAAGAGGCTATCTTGGATAAATAAAACCGTTAGAATAATTAATTCTAATCATTATCATTATTATTATTATTATGGGAAGACAATAACGTCTCAAAAAGTATCCAGACATGGTTGTCATGACCATGAGGACCTCATTTCATTATATGGTTAACAATTATTCCTAGAAGGGCAACATCTCGTACCAACAGCCAATCAGGAAACAGGATTCTTGTCGTTACCATGTCATACTACAAAATTTACGATCTTGTCAACTTCTTTTTGTGAAATGGGTCCCAGATGATGTGGGATTCCTTGACTTAGTGAGAGAATATTAGAATAGATGGTTTAAGAAGCAATCTTTCACGACGTGTCATATAGATGAACTGCTAACCCGATTCAAGGAAAAAAATACTAATCCAGTGCGGATATAGCATTGGAGTCTTCACCAAACAACATGATTATCGTTTCTGCTCAGTTATGCTTTGAACTTAATACATTTCTTAACAGTTCCAGGTTTATCAACTATTAAAAACAGAGTTCTGCCACCCTGGTTTATCTCACTATTTCAATGTGAGAAACCTTTTGCTATTAAGATAAGCACCACCTTTTTGACGTCAAGGAAGTTTGTACGCAATCTTGACACAATTCATGGAGAAGTTAGAAACAATGAGCATTTGACAGTATTTTTGAACATGACATTATATCAGGAGTATTCGCAAAATTTTACCCTTTCCTCAAGTTCAGTTTCCTTTCTCTATACCATACAGTTGCTTGCAGAGAACCAATAAAAACATCGGAAAGGCCCAGGAGGAGCGCGCCAAGGCGGTGATACGGAAAAGTTACGCGGAGCTGGGCCCGATGTCGTGAGTATAGGATTGCTCTAAACATTGTCTTCTTGTGTTGCTCCCATTGATTTTTTTTCCCGGAGTCTTGTTACAAGGGGTGCACGGCACGAGTGTGATGGGTCACGAGACCGACACCCACGAGTCATACAGCCCACGAGTCATACAGCTCATGAGTTATACAACTCACGAGTCATACAGCCCATTAGTGCGACACTAAGCTAACAAGGCCCACGAAACCGACACATTAAGCCCCGTGTTGTATCTGTTGAACTCGTGGGCTGTTTTTACCTAGTGTCGAACTCATGGGCTTTATTTGCCTAATGTCGAACTCATGGGCTGTATGACTCGTGAGCTGTATGACTCATGGACCTGTTTTCAGTGTCGAACTCACGGGCTATATGACTCGTGGGTGTCGGTCTAGTGGGATGACCCCAGTGTGATACCCACGAGTCATACCGTCCACGAGCCACACACTAGTCAAATAAAGGCTCATGATCCAGTCAGGCACTTAACAAACAAGGCCCACGAGTCTGACACTCGTTACATCACGGAGCTTACTGTACGATGTGTTCGTCTCGTGGACTTTTTTTTTTTACCTAGCGTCAGACTCGTGGACCTCGTGTGCCAAAGGTCGGACTCATGGGCTTTGTTTGCCCATTGACGACCTCATGGGCTGTATGACTTGTTTGTGCTGTATGACTCGTGATTTTTTTTTCTCTCAATGTCGAGCTCGTGGGCGTTATGACTCGTGGATGTTGGGCTCGTGGGATGACCTCTTTGCAAGTTCAGACGAGTTGATAAATCTGGACTTACCAAGTTCCATGTACTCGTGCTGCATGTCTATGCATTTTAAGTTACAGCGCATTTATGCATAATATTGTCACATTTTGTCTGGCTTCAGAAAAGAACAATGTCGTATGTTTTAGTGCAATCACCGAGCATTCGGAGCATCTCCTATTTTAGCAGCGTTCGTGTTCTCTACCAGTACACTATAAAATATAATGTCGTTATTGCACTCACCGGATGAAGATTAGTGCAGAGGAAGTGCGGTTTTGCCGTGATGATTTTGATCTATAAGAATACTAGTATGCTCTTCTTCGTTAATGCGATGCCGGAAACGTGTTTTAATGTCATGGCCTCAAACTCATTAGTTGGGATATTGTTGGGATATTAACAGTGTTCTTTAGTTCTCTTTTGAAGATATTTTATCAACGTATCCCTGTTTTAGCTGTTTTTTATTGATGAATTTTATATTTATATCGATGTAGACGGCACGATTATTTTGTATGTTCACTTCGCGTCTTCATTTTGAGTGAACATACGACGATTTTTTTCCTCTCTATCATACACACACACATACACACATACACACACACTTCCTCTCCCTTTCTTTCTCCCCTTAGATTCGCCGAATGGGCGATCCTGTTTCACTTCGTCGTTCTCGTGTTGCTTTGGCTAACACGGGATCCCAAGTTCGTCAGCGGTTGGTCCGTCGCCTTCGAGGATGGGTGAGTTTTATGATACACTGTATACACAGTGCATACAAATGACAAGCACAAGTTCATTTTACTCCACGTGGATCGAAGTTTTACCTAAGAGTCCTTGCAATTAAATATTCACTGGCCTGAGTGTCTGTTTAATTCTTTGCTGCCGCTCATTCCAGAGCTTATTTCACTTTGGACATTTTAGATATCTTTTGCGCTGGCAAACGAATTTACTACATAGGAAGACAGAACAATAACACATACCAAAGGGAAAGCACTCCACAATAAGTATACCCCAGCAAAATGCATATAACCATGCTTGTATAGACCATCATTTTGTTTTCATTAAAACTGATCAGACTATGTCGAGTGCTATAAGATAGGATCTGTTCTGGGTGACTAAACTATTTAAATTCTTTGCATATAAAGAGGCAATTCAATGACGACATTAATCCTAAGATTTTATGAGGAACAGAATCAACATCCTGTACTATTATATGGCCCCCTATTTGTTTCTTGTCTTCGTGTATCAGACCAATATCTTATATTGTTCACATGCAGACATTCCGTATACGTATGGTATGAATGTGTGGATGTCCCACACATTTAAATCTAATGTAAAGCTTCTTTGAAAATAAAGAAACTCACGTCATTAATATTTTTGAACGCTGCATCCAGAAATTTCAATTGCTGTGTTTGAAATTGTCAAAACCTACAATCTACCTATTGTATATTATGTATGTTTGTTAAATTAAAAAAAAAAAACGCGCATTGAACTAAATTTACTGGTGGATATTGTCTTGTTTAGGCGTGTTGCACTTAGTTTTGTTGCAATGCTTACAGTAAAAGAAATGTTGTAATACATGTTATAAGGATGATAACAATATAAAAGATATGCTTAGTATACTATAATTCCTGATTATGCATTAGTGTTTTTAAACAAATAAGAAAATTAAACACACACACACATTTGGTCCTGAAGATCCAAGAAAGAATCAAACAAAGTCTCTAATGAACAGCTTGAACTCTGGAGATAGATATCAAGTTTGAAACATAATTGAGCTGAAACGATCATTATTTGGTTGGGAATCGCAAGTCCTAAGTGGGATAATGATCTCTTGTTTGTCAAAATATCCATCCGTCTCTTAATTTGTATCACATTGGATTACTTTGTATTACTTAATTTGTATCACTTAATTTGTATCACTTAATTTGTATCACTTAATTTGTATTACTTAATTTGTATCACTTAATTTGTATCACTTAATTTGTTTCACTTTGGATTACTTAATTTGTATTACTTAATTTGTATCACTTAATTTGTATCACTTTGGATTACTTAATTTGTATCACTTTGGATTATGTCAACTTTTTCTTTTCTTTTGATGATGGAAATAAATAAACTATTGAATTGAATTGAATTGAATTGAATTGAATTGAATTGAATTAATTAATGTGAATTAATTTCGCAGCTATGTGACCGATGCCACCTCCGTCATTTTCGTATCGCTGCTCCTCTTTATGTTCCCTTCTCGACTGCCCTACTTCTGCTCCAGACAGGGACGAAACGGTAACAAATCCTTTGATATCAACCCTGTTTTCTGCCCTAGTTCTTTATACGGAAAAACCATGTTATCGCACGTGTTTGTAGAAACAAAAGCGTTGTGAGATGACACTCATAAACCTCTTCGAGGGGAAATATTCCCCGAATAGATTTTACAGTGAATGCAGAAAGATTTAATCAGACACTCCGTGAAAGCTTGACAAAAATCTGACAATCTGTTTATTGTAGCGACGCATTTTGGAAACGGATTTTCGTTGATTCTGTGCCCTTCCTCTAGTGTTAAGAGAGGAACAGAACAGAAGTATAAAGAAAGAATGAGTGGCTTGGAATTCATATTTTACACTAAATTGTATTGCATTCTTACCATCCGGAAATGTCACGTGGACTTATGTGTACTAGGGACTGCAGTAGATTTATACCTCTACCCTGTAACTTCTCTTGCCCAGATCCGTCTGTTAAACCTTCACGGATTACCCCTATTCTAACCTGGCCCGTTATTCACGAGAAGATGGCATGGAACGTCGTCCTACTCCTCGGGGGCGGAGCTGCCCTGGCCGAGGCCTGCAAGGTGAGGACACCAAATTTAAGATTTTAATTATCATGCTGACCCATTTATAGTCTGGCACGCAACGGAGTCGTAATTCTGTACCCAGATATTTGCGAATACATCAATCTTCATGCTAATCGTCATTGCCGGTTCTCCCTGCAACTCGAACCCGATGATCATACACCCGGGTATTCCCCTACCAGTATCCTCGGCTTCATCGAGGTCTAATTCGTTTCCGGATGCGACATCACACGGTCCTGTCGAAGTCTATTAGTCGCTTGACCTAATATTATATCCGGTATTAGTTTGACATTTTCGCATCCTGCCAATCAATCCTAATCTTACTCAGACATGTCAGACGGGAAGTGTCGGCTCTGTCACGATTACTGCCAATGCTTGATATGTCAGCCATGTGTAAACGTGGTATCAGGTATCCAAACTTCAAACTACTTTCCAATAACCTGCTGACAGTTAGTGAAAACATGTTCCTATCGTCCTATCAAACCCAAGCCAGTGGCGGATCCAGAGGGGGGCGCAACCGGCGCACGCCCCCCCCCCTTTATTTTTCGTAAAAAACAAGAGAAATAAAAAGAAAAACAATGAAATGAAACCCGGAAGTGGCATCAGAAATATTAGTCACGCCCCCCCCCCCCCTTTACAGAATTCCTGGATCCGCCCCTGCAAGCTGGTATTCTTGAGCACTTATAAAACGGTAGCCCCGTTTTCAAAGAGCCTCTCAAACCAGAGCTACCGTGACAACGTCCGGGTAATCTTCTTTTTCTTTCTTTTTTTCCTTTTCTTTATCTATCCTGCCTGTTGAAACCGTCCCTCGCAAATGTTGCTCGGAAGTTATTGCGGTAACTTTTGCCAAATTTTATCCTAGCCAGCTAGAGTAATTATCCCGACATAATCCCGAAAATCCTCTTGTTAAAACGCTCTCAGGGTAGCATTCCTTTGCTACACTCAACACGCATGCGTAAAAGTCTGAACAGAATGACACACCGTTGTTAGGTTGTTATGGAAACCTACCCAGAGAAGGTTTTCGTTGTGTGTCTGTCAAAGCGGTACCCTTCGCTCTCTCCTGATTGCCCGACTTCGTCTGGGAAAGGTCTGTTGAAACAAATTAGGCTTTAAACATCTTGTTCTTCCATAAAGATCAGTGATTTCAAATTAAAGGCCTCCGTATGCATGCTGAAAATCGCCCGATTTCTCAACGTAGAAGCCTTTTGTTACGTCATCAACTTGGGAGCATTTGGGATTGAGGTGGACACCGAATATTCTCAGCAAGAATCTAACAAGCGAAAATATAAAAGACTTCTAGAAAATTCGACACTGATAAAGCATGCTCGACAAATCTATATGTCTGCCTGCTGAATAGATGTGTAACGGAGTGTTTATTTTCTTTCGACCAAATAAAACCACATGAATACTAATCAATTTGCGTATTGCGCTAAAACCTATGATTTTTCGCTCTTTCTTGATTCCATGTTCTAGGTGTCTGGCTTGTCCGCTTGGCTCGGTAGCCAGTTCACGGTGTTTGGAGGGCTCCCTCCTGCGGCCATGGCAATCATAATCTCCACAATAGTGGCCATCTTTACGGAAATCACCAGTAACACCGCCACAGCAACCATCTTTCTCCCAATTTTCGCTGAGCTTGTAAGCATTCAATAATTTGACATCCATTCTATTCGATATCGCTATCTGTATCATTCACAAACAAATTGAAATGAAACTTTTCAAGTGGTCTCTGGAAGCGCATTTTCAAAATAAAAATGATAACGACGTGGTAAACATTTTCAAGCACGAAGTTACATTTCGAGCAAGTCGGGGTTTGCATACAGGGAAAAAAAAAAGAAAAATACAGTCTACATATTTGTCGTGAATTGTCGTGAAGGGCTCTTTTCCATCGCTATATTTTGCTTTTTGCCACCTTTGCAAAATATGCATTGTTTTTCTCATTTATCATGATAAACCCTATATGTATACTGTATGTTATTTGATGTCTTTTTCTTCATACAAATTGTTATAAAATATAATTTGTCAAGAATATGATTTGTATTATGTATAACATTTTGTCGCATGGATGGAAATAGAAGAATATTTGAATTGAATCGAATTGAATTAAATAGAAAGAAGAAAATCTAAAAGAAGAGAAAGAGGAAGTGACCTGTTCACGTGACGGGCCCTTACGAAGAAAAAAAACCAACCCCCCCCCCCAAAAAAAAAAACGTCTATTGAAAACCATGCTTGCCTAATCGGCATCGCGTTTGAAATATGACGTCATCTTGTGATGAATTCTTGGATCGATTGATACTTGTAATCAGTCAACTAGGTAGAAACAGTCGTGATGGCTTGCTAGAAAGATCCCTGATCCAACACTATTGGCACCCTCGACTAAAGATACCAACCCTCCTGCCTATCGTATAGCCAATACAGTGAGCATCAGCCTACGTTTGAGTTGAACTATATAGAAACGTAGGTCATGCAAGAATATAAAAAGTGGCTGCCACATTTACAGCAGTAGTCTCTCTGAGGTCAAACTGATTTTACAACCATTCAGATCTACCAGGAATCATTAAGAAAATAAAAAAAAAATCAAAAAGTGTATCGGGTTAAGGCTGTAAATAATTTCTTCAATCTCTGTCGCTCTCATCTATAGGTTATACATCTGGGGGGTGTTTCATGAAACTTTTTGTCGGTGATTTACACCGACAACTGTTAAAAGCTACTGAAATCCTTGCGTCTGATTGGCTGATAGCAAATTTGTCGGTGAAAACCTCCGACGAACTCGTTGATGAAACGCCCCCCAGTTCTTGAATTCTAAAGTCAACTTCTGTTCACGCATGATGTAACACTACAAATTAATTTGCGTTTGGGCTGCGTTATTATAGGGATCGTCAACAGAGATAAAACTATGTAATTATTCTTTCGATACTGAAAGGCACTCCTTGTTGCGCGTATATTTTGTTGTAGAGCACCAGTCTTGGAATGAACCCGTTGTATATGATGCTCCCAGCAGCCATCGCGTGCTCCTTCGCTTTCATGCTTCCGGTAGCCACGCCTCCAAACGCCATCGCCTTCGCCCACGGGCAACTCTCCGTCATGGATATGGTGAGTATACTAAACTTCGGCAAAACAAACAAACAGACGGACAAACAAACAAACAAGTGTAACAAATAGCTATGAAAAGAACCGTAACCAGCAATCAGCACAAAATAAAATGTCATCGAAAAATATGTTTTGTCGATGTACATATCCCAAAATCACTTTGCTTGAAACTGATCTTATTTTTCAGTTTTTGTCGCTGACTTCATGCAACTACTGCAGTACTAGATGAATAATAATACCAACCCATCTTTTTGTAAGCCCTCTTATTGAGCAATTCGCATGGTAGTTACCGTAGGTAATGCAAGAGAATATCTTTATACTTGAAGAAAATTCGAAAGAGCACGTACAAACCAGGACGGAGTTTCCCTTTTCAACGATTATCAAATAGCCACTTAGTGCATTGATCGGTGGATTCCTCTCTGCTCCTATTCACTTTTGATTTTGCTGCCCCAAACGCAAGAGAGCACTCTGCTCAGCTGATGTCAACAGTCTTAAACGTCTTTGTCTTAAACATTCCTTGGCGTACTTGCACTAGTTTATTATAAAGCCGAATTACTGAGTTTTGCTTTCCGTATCCTTCCTTCCATCAGCCGCAGGTATTATAGAGGGCGGAGGTGGGCTCCAAAAGGAACGGATATGATTTAATGATGAAATTTATCTCCACCAACAGTGACATTGTTATAATTAAGACTTTTTCTCCCTGGATTTTATACGACTTGATGACACACATCGATTTCATGTTGTTCCTACTCTCAGCGCTTTGTTGTTTCAATACTATAGCAATCGCGTGCTCGCCCTCTTCGCTTGTTTTGCATATTATACAAAGGAATACATAGGGACTAACCGCTAACCCCCACCATACTTTTTGTCAGCTGATGAACCCCGGAAGTTTTAGAAAAGTGGTACCAGAAATATAAATTGCCCCCCCCCCCCCACTTTTAAAAACGCAGCGCCAGCCCTGAGTATTGTTGTTGTGTTTGTGGTGGTCGTGGTTGTTGATCGTCATCCACGTCATAATCATCCTCATTGTTCTTTTCCTGATCTGATATGACAGGCAAAGGCAGGGCTGATGATGAACATTGCGTGTGTCCTCGTCTCCAACCTCAGTCTGAACACGCTGGGCGTCTGGGTCTTCAATGTCAACACCTTCCCGGACTGGGCCAACGGTACCACTCTTCAAGCTTAAGTTGTCTCTTCAATAGTGCCTTGAATGGTGTCTGTTGTTGGTTTTCACACTCCCGTTGAACGTCTTTCATGCAGTTTTGTTAAGAATTGAGATACTATGGGGTGGAAGGCTGGCCCGGCTCGGCTCGATGTGCACGAAAATTGGCATATTATGAGAATAAGACGTGCAGAGTAGATATCGCAATGTAATTTTCAATATTTTTGTTTGTTTATTTTTTATTGTTTTTTTATTCCTAATGTTATGGTAATGATAACCTGAGAAATAATGAGAAACAGGAATAATTCGACAAGGGACAATGGTACGATTTTAGAAGACAACATTAAAGATCCCATGGTAAATAGGATAACTTAAACCGCGGCTCCACGTTACTTGTATCCCGTTGGCCCAATGGCCCGATGGTCCGGGGCCACTGAAAATTGATGTTGGGCCATCAAAATCTCAACCAATTTTTTTTTTTTTCGTTGTTCCGATCGGGCAACTACGCGCGAGAAGATTCAGAGTGGATTGTTATGTTTCCTTTTGTTTCGGGCCAATTATCTTTTTCGGGCAAACTAAAATAAATTTCATTTGCACTTCTTAAGAACTCTGCTGGCTCAGAACACCTTCATCTACGATGGGCCAAAGTATTGGAACTCACTTCCTAATGATATTGTAACAGTAAGAACTTTGAATTCTTTTAAGAATAAATTGAAATTATTTTTATTGAAATCTTACAACATACATCCGAATTAGGTTTGTTTTATTATCTCAATTAAGTCATCATCTTTTTTTTATAATTATGCATTAATCAATTATATCAATTATTTTCTATTATTAGAGTAAAATAATCTGTCAGTCCTCCTCAGATGTTACTGTTATTGAACAGTGTATCATTGTGTCTATTCTCTCCTATCATGTCCGCTCTTCTGCATTCTTTCTGGTATATGTACCAAATTCTTCGCAATATCATTCCAGGGTGCGTCCTATTACTCCTACATCCTGCAATTCAGTTTGCTTGTGTCCACGATGGCGTGTGTTGCACTTTCATTTTTTGTCTTTTTCCCCCTTTTCCCCCTTTTTTTCGTTCCTTCCTGTCATTTCATTTTATATCAGTTGACACTGGTTTCTTTGATTTTGTTTCATATGTTTGTTTGTAGTTTCATGAAGTCATTATTCGTTCTCTTATGTATTTCTGAGGGTCCCATATCGTACAAGCTTGGCTTTTTAGTGGGACCCTCCATTTCCATTCCAATCCTTGTACTATGCATATGTATATACCTTATAAATGCAATTATATTGTTACTCATGATCACATGTATTTTGTTAATGTTTTTGAAATTATTACAAATATGTTCTGTTAATGCATTGTATTTTGTTAATGTTTGTATTTTGTTAATGTTTTTGAAATTATTACAAATATGTTCTGTTAATGCATTGTATACAATTTTCCCTGTTTATTTCATGGAAATGAAAATAAAGTTGAAAGTTGAAATTTTCATATTCAAAGCGTTTACTGGTCAAAGTGTGACCACCGAAGAAAAAAAAAAGTAGTGTCGAGCCCTGCCTAAACATAACTATTGCGTGCATTTGAATTAGCCATTCACGCTGATATCATCAAGAAGTTACTATGGTGAAAGCCATGAGTTACGCATATACCCTATATAATTTTGTATGAATGCATATATGAATGCATATTTTTTAAAGTGATTTCTCGTCTATCTCCTGGAAATATTGATATCAACTGGGAAAGAAAAGTGTATGGTTTGAATTTCGTATGCACTGGATGTAGACTGTCCTATTTCCATAAGGCCTTTGTATTCAATGCATTTATATCTAAAATGAAAAGAGAACATACCCCCAACTGTTCATTTTGTGAGATGGAAGCTGAAATCAATGTTCATAATTTTATGTTCTGTTAAAGGTATTGCTTACCATTGGGAACGGTGATTTCAAAAATGTACGAGTTATCACATTTGATGCATATGTGTAGGTCAGTTGTATTACAAAACATCTTTGCATATGAAAATTTTGCAATAAATCCTAAAATATAAGGAGATATCACTATTTTTCTCACTACACCATAACTGTAGACGGTTTAGTCTGGACATAATTTTATTATAACTATTGTTCACATTTTTTACATTTTTACTTCAAATTGATTGCACTGATTAACTTTTTTTTTTTACACTGGTTGTTTCTATCCCTCACTCACATTTTAGAACTATTTTGAAGCACTTAAGCTGGTTTTTTGTTTCGTCTGCAAAAGGTAAACTATACCTTTAATGCCCGATGGTAAATCTTTTTATATTGGATGAGCTCTTACTGAAAGTGAATTAGAGACATCCTTCGAATATTACTCTTTCTCCTTATAAGAAAATGTGTGGAATCCAAGGTGACAAATTTTAAATTTTGCTGGCCTTGCAATATCATGTCCACTGTTGCAAATTTGATAATAAACAGCCTATCAACGTGGAATTCAAACCTCACGTGGAATGCCAAGAACATAATTTCATACATCAAGGAAAAATGAAATTCTCCCATTACATTCTAAAAGGTGAATGTTTGATACATATTCTACATTCCACACAGAGACTGCTTTGTTGCAATTCTGAATTCAGGTTTTGTGACTCTTACGTATATTTTCTATATGCTGCTTTGTATAATCATGCAAATAATCATTTTGATTTGCATGATTCGTTTACTGATTTGATCAATAGAATTTGAAGGAGTAAAAATGAATAACGTTCAGTAATCAAGCATCTGTGAATTCACTTTCGCGAGTTTCAAAATCTTTAACCGGCGTATTATATAAGGGAACGTATTATATACTAATGGTGTTCTCAGTAGAGGTATAGACGGAACTTGTTGGACCTCCTAGTAGGGTGATTGTGTGAAGATTTGTTTCTGCGGAGCCCCAGAGTGTAGAAAGCGTGAGAGTGCATTAATTGCAATTGTACTAATATCATCCGATGTTCAGACTGAAACAAACTCAAATTTCTTTCCCACGAAGGAGTATATGTAGCGGATCAGATATTTTGCCCGTTATTTGCTGCATAACAAGTCATGCAAATAAAGCAACTTTTATATGTAGTAGCATTATACTGTTAGATATCAGTATTAATGAAAGTTTCCCAAACAGTAGAGCAATATCAGGGTTCGGATGATTAACTTAAATGATGGTATGGGTTTTCCACGAAAATTTATTGTCGATTATAATTCCGAGAAATAACTATGATCTCTACTGGAGAAACATCGAAAACGATATTTTGTGGGTAATCTTTTAAACTGTTGCTTACAAACATCTACTTTGTTTGAGAATATTAAGTGATAATTTAAAAGCTCTCACCCTCTGGATGAGTAACTTTTTTTTCCGAGACAAGAATACGATGTAAACAGGAGTGTTGGGATGCTCATGAGCAAGAGTGTATTGAATCATAGGCAAAGATTGTAAACGAAAAGGCATCCGATGATCTCCTAAAAAAAAAAAAAAAAAAAAAAAATGATGAGATGATTACATTATAAACAGTAAGAAACTATTTGTGTGGAACACCACACTTATGTAATTGTAAGCTGGAGTTATGCCAATTCAATGAAATATATATGTTTTCTGTTTTGTATGTTCTGTACTTTCTGAACCACCAAGATCTTCCATTGTAAGCAAAATGTAATATCATAATTAATGGTGTAAGAAGCCTTCGAGAAAGTCTAGAAATATGCCGATCAAACAAGAAATAATGATTATAATTGTGGTATGAGCTATGACCTGTCTGTTCTAGCTAAAGACATCAGAAGAAAAAAAAATAGACAAAGCTTTCTAAACTCGATCAAATAGTTCAGCAAAAACACACAAGCACTCATGAAATATCACGTATATGGTTCGTATACAATCATGATACTGTATTGATGACCAGTTCGTAACGTGGCGCTATGGCACTGTGGCATCTGGGTATAGTGGATAAGATTCCTGACTTTTATTCGGGGGACACGAGTTCGAACCCAGTCCAGTGTAACGTCCTTGGACAAGATATATATTTTACCCACATGTTCTTCTTGACCCAAGTGTATGATATACACTATAATGTACGTATACACTGTATATACACTGTATAGAAAGATAGATAGGGAGATATTTGCAAATTTGAAAGCAGAACTACGACTTCAATGTGATTTTCTTTGTTGTATAAATAGTGACCATGCAAGAAAGAAATAAAGAGCTGTTGTAACTTTCTCGTGATGGCAAACCTTCCAAAATCCATGCATTTTGAACGGACTTCCTGACATTTCTTAAAAGCATTTCATTGATGATTTTGCAAATATTTCTACACTCACAGAATCCACGCGTCATAGAAAGTATGTTGACTTGAATCTCCTTTAATCCACATTATGGCCATTTGCAAAAAAAAAAAAGAATAAAAAAAAGTATAACCCATGTCTTTCCGACAGTTCCGTCTGGAGATTTCCCCCTTCAAGCTGCGGAGGGGGGGGGGGGGGGGATGGGGAAGATTTTAATCATTGACCTTTTACCCCCCCCCCCCCCACACACACACACACACACACAGACACACACACGCACTTTTAAAACGTTCCGCGGTCCCTGTTTCAGTTGAATTAATAATTAAACCGAACTCGGCATCCTTGGCCTAACACTGAATACTAACCTTGTACCTTACTGTCTAACAGCCCTTTATCTCCGTAATGACGGGATCATATCTATTTTTACAATAACTCATACGTCACTCCTCAGACATACGGTAGCCAGTGGTATACTATATAGCCTTCGTAAATATGACAGACAAACCTAAGATTCGGCGATAAAAGAATCAAAAGGACTGATATCATCGTAAGACGCGGACCAGTGGGGGATTTCTAGGACTTGACATTTTTCACTACAGCTTCGTGACAGAGTGAAAGCACTGGCAATGCCGTCCAAGAGAGTTGTCTTCGGGGCGCTCGAGGTTGCAGCCCTGCTGAGCATACTGGGTGTTTCCCTCGCTGTGGTTATCATTATGTCACTCCTGAAGGTACGTCAAGACATATAGATAGATAGATAGATAGATAGATATATAGATAGATAGATAGATAGATAGATAGATAGATAGATAGATAGATAGATAGATATAGATAGATAGATAGATAGATAGATAGATAGATAGATAGATAGATATAGATAGATAGATAGACAGATAGATAGATAGATAGATAGATAGATAGATAAAATATGATAGATTATAGGTAGATAGATAGATAGATAGATGGATGGATGGATAGATATAGATAGATTGATTGATTGATTGATTGATTGATTGCTTGCTTGATTGATTGATTGATTGATTGCTTGATTGATTGATTGATTGATGGCAAAAGGATCCATTTTACAGCTCAGCACATCACAATACACATGTATGCCAACTATGTAGGAAATAATCGTAAGTGCACCTTTAAAGCGATCATCTCAATTAGCTCAATAATGTGATCATGATTTTTAAGGTTTTACTTTTGGACAATTCTTATTCCGTAATAAAGTTTTCTCTCTTTTGATACCGTTAAATGCGCGTATATGACAGATAATTCGATATCTCGATATCATTTAGTTTTATGATTATTCTTGTATCGTTCGTTTTAAACGTAAATGAAAGCGTACATCTAAACCAAAGATGACGTACACTGTTGCCTTTCCTTCGTTTCCTTTACAAGTTAGTATGACAATATTTTGTCTTCGCATCTTTATCGCAGGGTGATTTCGACGCATGCATTCTGTATACCAAAACGAAAGCTGGTTTGCTTGTAGGAGGCAAAGACTCAAACTGCAACTACGTCATTGGTGTCAATGTAAGAGTCGTATTCCACGATTGATATCGATATTTATGTTTCCATTCGTCTTGATTGAAAGTAATTACTGTTGGCAAGCAGGCATTTTCAAACACACACACACACACACACACACACACACAATGTATTATGATATTATGTGCACAATACACGTGTAAATGTATTTAATCATCGCATCTATAATCACTGAGTGAAATAGTTTAGCTGTACAAGCCTGTACTCCTTCTTCGTTCCCAGTTTTCTTGACTGCACATTCTGACTGCACAAACAAATTTTATCAGTGTACATGTAACACGGCTGTTCATCAGTCCTGTGGATTCAAGGGGTAAATACATCAGTCCAGTATATGCGGATTCTGTTTATGCCAATATTATAACTTACATGATAGGCCTATGCAAGGATATTTTCATATTGTATTTCTTACACGGTGCATGTCACGAATTCAACAAGGAGTCATACAGCCCACGAGTCATAACACGCCACGAGCTCGACATGAGGCAAAAAAGGCCCACGAGATCGACACCTCGTGATGCAATGTCTGTCTCGTGTGCCTTTTTTTTTTTTCGGGGGGGGGGGGGGGCGGGGGACTCCTGTCCGACTCATGGGCCTTATTTGCCTAGTGTCGAGCTCATGGGCTGACTCGTGGGCTGTATGACTCATGGACCTTTTTTCAATGTCGAACTCGTGGGCCGTATGACTCGTGGCTGTCGGTCACGTGGGATGTCCCCTTTCGAACAAAATAAAAGGCAATATAATATGAAAGCACTATGACTGTTACACGTTCATTTTGCAGATAAATTGGTCCTTTGAATATAGCCACTGAGGTGAAAAAGAGGCAGTACAGAAGACATAAAGCTAAATACTTTGTACTATAACTCTTATACGTCACTGATAATAATCACATGCATATAACTGAGGCACTCGCATTCCTATTGGCAGTACTGAAGGAGAGAGCAAAGAACGAAGTACATATTTCAGTAAGCACGTAATACATCAAATCAATCCGACATACAAAAAGTTGCTTGCTGATAATTGTACAGATCAATATGTATATTGTTTTACCTTCGGAGTAATGTTTTGTAGAAATATTGTTACTTTACAACACTGATGTCACCTTATCCTTCCTTTCAGTTCCATTTCAGGAGCAAAATTATATCTTTCTCGTTTCTCACGTCTTAAATATATTTCTACTTCTTAATTTTTCCAAAGGTTATTGCTTTGGTCGTAGCTTTTGCACTCGGTTGTTTGCAGGTGTGGGAGATTCGAAAGGGGAAACCACTCTCCCTAATGTAAGTCAATGAACTTATTTTCAACGTTCATCATGCCAAATTCAATAAATCCGTCCAGTCAGGGTTTTTTTTTTTTTTTTTTTTTTTTTTTAGTTTTAATTTTTACTCGTGATTGGTTCCTCTAAACTATGTACATTCCATGAAAAATGAAGAGTTTTTATTTGGCTATGATTATATATACAGTACAATAACAAAGATTAAGAGTAGTACCGTGTTTAATGGTGTTATCGTTTTGCGTATGGCCCATTATGTTCGTGATAGACTGTAAGTAATCCATGACCATATCACCTCACTTGAATTGTCCAATCAGAGAATCAGTGCCAATCATCAAACCGGCAATATATTTCCTCGTTGGCCTGCTCCTTCTGGTATCTTCCTGCATTGTTGCCGTGGGCTTTAAGAAGCTGTGTGACACTCTCACAGTCGAAGAACAATATTTTACGTAAGTATTCCTTTACAATCAACAGATTATAAGTACTAAGAACATAGGGCCACTTTGTGATATGAATACTGTATGACATCTCCATGCAGGAGAGAAGATTTCATCTTTCTTTTTTCTGGCTTTTTATTTAAGTTTCATTTTTGCACTCTTTCCGTTTGGAAACGTGAACACTTATATAGTGTAACCATGACATATAGCATGTGACAAGCTGTTGTAGTGATAAAACATTAGGTTAATTTTGAATTGTATTCTACAGTGAATTATGTAATATATACATATATATACATACATATATATACTCCTAGATGGGTCATTTGGAAGACATTTCCATTTGTTTTATATGCAAATTTATTATATACATGTTCAATGGCAGTTTACGCAATGGAGACACGAAAATTGTCTCCTTAATGACCAGTTGTCTCCCTAATGAAGACACTTCCCCCCAATATGTCTCCCTAAGGTGCCAACTAGGAATATGTATATATATATATATATATACACTACTAAAAAAAAGTTAAGGACCACTTTTTCTTTGTGCATAACTTTTTTTCAACGAGGTATTTTTCTCCTGGAAATTTCCCAAATTCTCATCATGAAAATGTGCATTTGATGTTTTAAAACAGATTTTATACCAATGAGAACACTATATAGACAAACCAAAAATTAAAAGAATAGAATCCACTCATTGCTTGGAAAAGAATTACGAGTTGCGAAAAACAAAAAGTGGTCCTTAACCTTTTTTGAGTAGTATATATATATATATATATATATATACACATATAGGGTTTGACATTAGTATTGGCCCGGTGGTCCGGGCCCAGGTGCAACTAAAATTTATGTCGCGCCCCACTCAATTAAAAACAAACAAAAAAATCTTTCGGTAGCCCGATCGGGCAGCTAAAATCAGAAATGAAATTTCACATTTCCTTTTAATCTGCCCCACTGTATTTCTTGTTAGGGGCAGCAAAATCTCATATTCAAACATTATAATGGCCCAGATGGGCCACCAGAGAAAAAAAAAAAGTTAGTGTCGAGCCCAGATGTATGTATACAACACATGTGTGTGTTTGTGTGTGTGTGTGTGTGTGTGTGTGTGTGTGCGCGTGAGTTACATGATTCAATATAATATTATTCAAGGGATATAGGTTTGGTACATGTCAAAACTTTCTCGTGAAGAAATTGTTTGTAGGGTTGATTTATAATCGAGTTATCTATGTTGAAGAGAGATTATTTGCAGCATAAATTGACAAATGGATTTGTTTGTGTTTTGAATTGCATTTGTACCGATTTTGTTCATGTTACACCCAGAATGGGTTGATTTATGAATGATTTGAATGAAATCAATAAATATCAATGAAAAAAAAAAAGTGTGTGGGTGTGTGTGTGTGTTAAATATGACAGCATACCCCGTCTAAGAAAGTTACTGAACATGGACGATTTCATATGACCATTTTTAGCGTTCTTGAGACTTGACTGAAATTGATCTCAACAGGTGTAAGGCTTACCAAGACATATCGCCCAATGACAGTCCCTGGCACCATTTCTTCGATTATCTCGTATCTGCAGAAGTAAGTACAATTGTAGCAAATGAATCAATGATAAAAGTGCAGACATTAGTATGACATTTTTTGTGTGAATCCTATTTTTTCAATTCAATTCAATTTAATCGGCACAAGAAATAGGAAGTACACCATGTACACAATAAAACAAAGACAATGCATATCACATGCAGGGGACCCCTTCGAAGTGTGTTTACAATGCTATGAGAATATAATACTACGGTGTCATCAGCAAAAAGTGAAAAATTCAACATTTTGGAACAATTCACAATATCATTTACATATGATAAAAATAGCAGTGGCCTAACATTGTGTTTTTCCTTCCTAAGTTTATTAATATGCCTCCAGGTTTGTTTGTTGTTGTTGGTTTTTTTTTTAAGATCACGTGTTGATGAAAACATTTCACTGTTATACTTATATTTTGAATAACGAATAATATAGGAAAGTTTATTTTTGTACTTCTTATATCTAAATATATGTTTAACATCAGGATATATAAGACTTGCCTTATACAAATTATTCTTAAAATTTTATAGATTTGAATATACCTTGAGAAATCCGAGATTTCCTATATACATCTATTTTTCTTATTACGAATAATCTTAAGAGAAAAACATTCACAATATAGCATATTAAATTTTTCAATAAACTTACTATAACTGTCATTTACATCTGAACATTCTTTAAAAAAATTAACAGTCTTCAGTCTATTTTTAAACAACAGCAATTTTTTTTTTCGCGATCAAAATATTTTTTTCTTAACGCATTTTTTCCTTAACGATTTATGATAACATTGTCTACCTCTCACTATTGGAAAATGATCAGAGAGATCGTCATAAATTATTCCGTTGAAAATGTTCTTGTTGCGCAGTAGTGTTGGTATAAATGTTGCCAATTAGAGAAGCGCTGGTTGACTTAATGAATCTTACGAGTTGGATTCGACATCAAAGGAAATGCAGTAAAAGAAAACACTATATCAAAAAGATTTTTTGTTTTACTATGACTTCCATAATTCAATAAATCAATATCAAAATTGCCCATCAACCCCTTCTTTTTGCTTTCCAATTTTTCTAAGATATCATTCAATTTAGAAGTGAAAATTAATCAATAATATCAGTATTTGTTTGGGGCACTATATTATGACATAGTGGATAAGCCTTGTGACTTTCGATAGGAGGTCCCGAGTTCGAATCCCATCAAGTGCCTATGATATTATGTCAATGGAAAAGATGTATTTGTTTCTTTCCAAGTCCTTCCCAATCCAGGTGTGTAAATTGGTACAAAATGTACCTGGTAATGCTGGGTTGATGGTAAAGGCAGGGTCATCTGATTGAGCAGCGGCAGTACAAGAAGACAAAATTAATATTATCTTTTTAGTGCAAATGCTCAGACCGATAGTAAACTATTGTGGGTCATCCGTTTAGACTTCTTAAGCTCATCTCGGACTGATAGGTGATAACATTATGAATGCATATACAATAGTGCAATAGTGTGTGTGTGTGTGTGTGTGTGTGTGTGTGTGTGTTCCTGTGTGTGCATGTATGTGGACAAAATATCCTTCCAAGGAAACCTACATAATTACAAATAATTCTGTGTTGGTTCCATCAGACGGCATCTTGGGTTGGGTTTGTGCTCTGGGTGGCTCTCGGAGTCGCGTCGCTGCTGGCTGTGTTCTTCGTAAAGACGTAAGGTGAAGACTTCTACGGGGCACAAGGAGAGGGTTCCCCTCCCGGTTCCCTCGCATGTCTGGAGAGCCCAACTCTGAGAATCAACTCGTTCGCCTCACAAATTGTTTTCTGTTTGATAAATAATCTCGAAACCAGTCCAAAGCCTTCCCACGTATACCATAATGTCGTAGCTTGTAAATCAAACTATCGTGGTCAATTGTGTCGAAGGCCTTCGAAAAATCAAGAAAAACTCCAATAGTGTGGGAGACATCATCTATAGCATAGACGACATTCACCTGGCTGAGTTATATAAGATGCTTGAGTAGCTGGCAAAGGAATGTCTGTACACAAAACATGAGAAAGCATTATGCGTAAACCAAGCTTGAAGTATAATAAGAGTACAATTTTTGTCTTGAGGTAGGAATTTCAGGGGACGATTTACCAAGAACAATACCTGTGTTTGTGAGTACAAACAGCAAGAAAACTGTATAAAAAGCAGGCAGAGACACTGGAATGACTATTTTCCCCTTTGAAAAAATGTGACACATATTTCAGTAGCTACGTACATACAGACATACGAGGTGAACCTCAGCAAGATCGTCGGACCATTTAGTTTGGCTTGCCAAAGATTTTGCCACCGCTCATGAAGTTGCTGCCGGATCCTGAGAAACTCGATCGGCAGTCTTACGATGGCTTCAAATGTCGTCACGAATGACCCGAAGTTTATACGATCAGAGCCGAATCTGAACATTTCATTTATTTTCTGTTCATCTTTGCTCAATTTCAGGACAGTGTGACGCCTGCATATAACCCTTTTCATGGCAGGTATAGTGACTAATGAAGCAGTTCTGGGTCACGCACTGAATAGATCAGACAATAATTGGCAGGTGCGGAACGAGATTTACTTAGATGTAGCTGTAATTTGTATTCTCAATGTAACAGACCAGTACAGAGAGACTGATAACATTGAGATTCTTATGAAGCATAATTCCTCTGAAGGAATAAATCGTACTTATAGACATGATGTTCAATGCATGAGGACGCAATGTTAGGATTTGATACTTCAACTGGTCTGGAGAGTCTCATAAACTTCCTTGATCATTTTGGGGGTTTCTAGCAACATAAACTACATTAGCGCATCTGGTCACCAATTGAACGATAAACCATGTTTTTACCGATTTCCCTTATGCACTGAAGTCAGACATGAATAGGCTGTAAATCGGACAGAACAAGAAGATCGCTTCTTGTCATCCATTAAACCAATCCAAAAAGTCTGCCTGTAATAGTCATGCTTTTGTTCTGATAAATCAACGTCATGCGGTCTTCTTCTAGTGTTAAAAAGTATCTATGAACTGAATATGTATGTATGTAGGGCCTATGTATATACATTCATGTGGGTGGTTATATTTTCTAACCGTATTTCAGCTAGTATCTTAATGATTTGATTATTATAATATCAGCCTACAGCGTGTAACTGAGTTTCACTGACATTCTTTGTATATTTTGTGTTTTTGTATGAAAAAAAATAGTAATGATTGCATTATACAGTATATCATCAATGGCAGTCACAGTTAAGATATTACGTTGCATTACAAATATACTTTCTTTTTTTTTATCCAACTCTTTGTCATGTTGTTCTCATTACCCTGAAATTTATTTGATTGTGTGAGAGAATGGTAAACACAATCGTCAATGTCAAGACTTGCATCATTTACAACAACAACAGCAGCAACAAATCTATAGCATAGATTTCACTCATGTAAGCTTTTTTTTTTTATACTTTTCCCTAATCAAGATGCATGAGAATTACACATTCTTGGATGGCTTGCCTTCGGACATTTACAAGAAACTGTGGGTTTTTTTTCTCCAGACATTGCATATCATAATGTGCAATCAGTAAAAGTCATTAATTAATCATTTGACTCGACTGATCATGCACAGAATGATGCGGTGTTGTTTCATCATGGCCTTTATCATGTTTAGCAAATGCATGTGGTCATCCCACGAGACGGACACCCACGATGTTCTGTTTGGGAAGATCGCATCTTTTGCATCTTAATAATCTTACAAAAAGAATAAAAATTAGAGCAAATAGCAAGACAGAAATAAAAGCATGTGGGTGGCTCTTTTTTTCGATAAATCACTATGAAATGATATCATTTGTTGCTCAAAAAATAAAATGAAGCAATCCTGAAAAAACTCAAAGATATTTTCACGCCCATCACTGCCCGACTCCAATGACTGCGTCTGCCATTAAGATGTCCATGATGTTTTCAACGAGGCTAAATGTGTCATTGTCGCTTGTTTTGGCTCCCTCGACATTGACGGCAATATCGTCTTCCGAAAGAGAAAGATCTGAGGTGATGTCATCGTCCGATTTGAGAAAGAAATCTGACAAATCTGATACGACTGTGAAGGTGTCGTCATAATCATCGTCGAAGTCCTCGTCATTTGATGACGTGAGTAATAGCTACGACAATTCACTAGGACTGACGGACGACGCGTCATCATCTCCCTCATCATTGTCTCTTTCGTCCTGAGTTTCCCATTCAAATTCATCTTCATTGAAAAGTGATAGATAAGAAATAGCACTGTAGTTCAGACTATCCAGACTGATATCATCAACTGTAAGGGGAACGTCGACAGCTGAAACGTCCTCGACAGAACTCCAACGTGACGTTGTACAGCTATGATCGTTGTCGTCTTGACAGGAAGCTCGATGGTACTGGGAAAGTTCAAACAAATACAAACAAAACTCATTAGCTTTAACTCACTGCAGTGGCGGATCCAGAGGGGGGGGGGGCGCAAGAGGCGCACGCCCCCCCCCCCCCCCCACCTTTATTTATCGTTAAAAATAAGAGAAATAAAAAGAAAAAAAAAAGAAATGAAACCCGGAAGTGGCACCAGAAATATTAGTTGCCCCCCCCCCCCCCCTTTACAGAATTCCTGGATCCGCCCTGCACTGTAAAGGGTCGTGGTAGATTTTACAAGACATCTTGAGAATCATGCATAACGAAAGAAAATCTCTTATGGAAACTCCAAATTATAAAGATTGTCTTGGCTCAAATGTGTATACTGTGTCCAAGTATAGTTCTGTTGTTGTCGTTTCTTTCTTTTTTTCTGTTTGTTTTTTTCTTTCTGAGGTAGGGGAAACTTAAGGATATGAGGATGTAATGTGTTGCATAATATTTGTTAAATTTTGAGTTTAATATATATCAGTATACAGATTTGATACTGCAAATATGATTTTGTTGTTGGTATTGTATGATTATCATACATTTTTGTGTTTATTTGTATGTATGTGTTCATGCAGGGCCTCCAAGAACAACAGTGTTTAACCCACTGACGGAGCCACCCTGTGAAAATAAAACATATAAATAAATAAATAAATAAATAAAATGTGGCTTTGAGACGAGATATAACACTTTTATACATTACTTACTTAAAGGTGTGGAATCCCATTTGCATGCCTTAAATGAAGAGTTGTATAAACACAGTGGTATGTTGAAGAGAGTATCATTTTAGAAACTCCCATAAAGTATTGAAAGTGGAAGGTAACATTTAGTACATTTTATTGACCGTTAGATTTTGAATTGAATTCTTTTTCGGGGCTCACCGTAAATTCCAGTACATTACTAGGCTACCTTTGCAGACCCATGCACTGCATGTGTGTCCATCATGTATATTTTGTGAAGAAAGTTCATCAAAACTTACAAACATTTCTATATACATTCTTGTCACACACTCTATATGTTATTACATCAGCTCTTATACTTTTAGATTTGTGTTTATAGATTAAAAAATACAGAAGACTGCAACAAAAAGGCTTAAGTGTGGCTGACACACAGAACTACTGAGTAGTTGAGTTTTGTGCTTTATTCAAATTGTAAATAACTGTTGACTTCCAAATTTCTAAGCAGTGGCCTGAACAAGTCCCCTGAGGTTCATATTTAATGTTTTGCTGCATTTTGGGAGTTCTGTAAAAGGTATCCCCTACCTTTAAAGCGTATATGCGACGTATCACTCCAGTGTGATCTATGAAGTGACAATGTATCGGAAGCAACGGGATGATTTATTCGAACACGTTTGATGATAAAACTATTTTTTTTTTTCAGGCGCCCATTGACTAACGGAAATGAACGCTCTTAAATCAGTATTTCAGAATATGATGAATATGAAAAGTGAAGACTGTGACAACAGCTGTGGCACATAGGGAGGAGTAGGGAACTGGTGATTATTCATTGAAAAATAAGGATCAAATCCTGAACTAGACTCCCCATTTTTACATCCTGCAGACTCAAAACAGCCTCTTGCTTTTTATTCTTTTTACCATCGGCATCTGTAAGACGACAGAGAACGTATTTGCTATAAGTATACATGTATTTTCTATACATCATGAATAAAGAAAGCAAGCAATCTAGAAAGAGGGAAAAGGTCTACACACGCACACGAAATGAAAGTAAAAGAGAAAGAGAATAATTAAACAACTTTTATGACACTGGTTGCACGGGCTTGACGTAACGTTTCAATACGAAATCAAAGGAAGAAAAATATTTCACCTGTGTTGACGCAACACAGTCTCCTCAAAGACTTTGCCAGACTCTTGCGGAGTCGGGCCCAAAATCGCCTACCACGAGATAACTTGCTAAATCTAGGCATTTTGATCGGAAGCTAAGATCATTAAATGCATATGAACAGCAAGGAGGAATTCACTAGGAATAACCCATGAAAAGAATACCGTTGTTATATAAACAAAAATGTCGCATGGATTCATTGTTGCGTCACAGATCTTGAAAAGACATGTACGCGCAGCGCGTTGCGATCACCATGTGAGGGCAAACGCAGCGTGCACATTATTACGTCACGTCTTCTCATAATATCTATACTTGAGGTCGTCCGTTGTGGGTCACTAAAGAGGTCGAACTTGAGAATATCCCCCATTTATACCTCTTTCCACCATTATACAACACCTATATTTGCTTTGTCGCTCCAGAGTTTAAAACGTTAACGATAATGAAAAAAAGAAAAGAAAAGAAAAGAAAAATATAGCCCACCAATGTGCCAATATCCCGTTAGTAGTTCTGGATGGGGCGATGCGATATCGCGATGGACATTAATACAAGGCCTCGTCTTCTTACTCCTAGTTTCTCATTTGAATTGTCTTCAATTTTCTGGACATTTCATTTCATTGTCGATCCACTTCTATATCAATTTCACTTCGAATCAAGTTCAAATGATGTAAACCCAGGCCAACGTTTCCTCGCTTCTACGATTTTTACGTCGAAACGGAATCGCACCAGATGAACTATTCGGGGATCTCAATGCAATTCAAGGACAGCATGCCAGTCCGAACTGATGAAAACGTGTCTGTCTGTTGATATAATAGATTGCTTTATACAAAACCTCTATCTGAATCTGAATTTTGGTTGATTTTCAAGGTCTTGAAATATTACGACGGTAAAGCATTACATGGAAAGATACTCCTTACTCTGTGTGAGTGTAGGTAATGCAAGATTGTAGTGGCGACGTACTCTTCACTCACTAAAACTGTCAAATTTCATATCGTAAATTACGCATGTATTTTTGTGCATTTATATATGTTTGTGAGTGTACGTGTCTGTGGTTATCCTTCTTTTCTATGTCAATAAACAATGTAAGATGCAAATCCCATTTAAAGTTTGTCAGCTCGAATAAGCAAGAGGCACAGTGCACATCACTCCACCTCACCCCGCTCCCCCCCCCCCCCCTCCAAAAAAAAAAAAAAAAAAAAAAAAAATGCTCCCGCCGAGTAGTTCTGGATGGGGCCATGACGTTATCAAAATGGACAAGATTTCATGGAATCAGTATGAGGCACCTCCTTGATGGAATATGAGTTTTTAAACAAATATGGGTTACTGAAGCAACTTTCATTATTGTTATCATTATTATTATTATCATCATTATTATTGTTATTATTGTTGTTATTATTATTATTATCATCATTACCATCATCATCAGCAGCAGCAGCTTTATCATTAACATTATTGTTATCATTATTTTTTACTAAAAAATATATTGGCATAATGTACAACACCCACCAATATGGATTATGAAAAGAGTGTAGGTAAGGGTGTAAGTGCTGGGTGATTTAAGTGTGTGTGTTACTTTACGTAAAAGTTACAAGAATATGGGTTGTAAGAGAAGGAGGGTCCCAAAAGAATGCGACTCATCAAAGATTGTGCCAGCATTCCCGAGCGATGCTAGTTACCAAGTACATGTACATTAATGTGACAAAGAATAACAAAGGTCGCCACGAATGTGGGCTATCAGAATAACTCGGCGTCAAATATGTGGTTACTGGTTAATTAAAGAGTCTACCTTAATTTGCAACTATATGAGTTGAGGAATGTGGGTTTGTATAAAGTGTACATTGCCAGGAAAAGGGAATTGGCAACCAAAGCATGTGATATTTGTTTGGTTTCCAGACTCATGATTGTTTCAATTATTCATTTATCCATGTACAGCATTTATTCAATTTATTCATTTTCTCACTTATCTACATGTATCTATCTTTCAAAAAAACGAAACAAGTAAAGCACTATGACAGATTGCAGATATATTTACTGGTTCAATGTAATGCCTCTCTGACACTTAAATCTTAATTGCAAAAAGGGGCTCTGACCATTTCACGTCATTATCAATTACAAAATGAAAGCTCAACATTGACGAAGGGGGGGGGGGGGGGATGAACAAACACAAAATCTGTCACAGCCAGGAAAAGCAGCTTTCATCTTCACAGTAAATCTTCTCTTTATTCAAACACATGGCATCATAATTATGGTACATGTGGGACTGAGCATGAGGAACTACGACAGAATGAAACAAATCTGCTAAGAACACGTTCCCCTTTGCACATTATTTTGTTCATTCGCTTGTATGAAAAGCAAGGATATTACAGACAAGATATAACGGTCCCATACAGATGAGGTATGCTTTCATTAAAAAAAATGACAACTTGTAAGCTGTGAATCACAAGGATTCTAACAACATTGACTACATACGGAGTTGACATCTTCTTGTGTTCAACTGTTATCTACAGACACTGGCTATGCTATTGGATAGGATCTTTATTGGAACTATGATGCATCAAGACATACTTTTGTCTGGTGTATGAATAATTACATTCTTGCTTCAACATCAAGTATTAATCATCAAAGCAAAGAAAGAAAAAACCAAACAAACAAAGACATAAACCTTCTTGGTACACTCTTGCCCCAAAGACATAGTATGGTGGAACCCCGTTACAACAAGGACCTTGGACCAAAAACATAACCTTGTTTTACAAGGGCAACAACAAAAACAAATAAACAATGAAATATAAAGAGTTGGGACCAGCAAAATGGCTTTGTCACAATAGGGTTGTGTTTCCCACCTCATTATAACAGGTCCCGTTGTACACATCTGGCTGATAGAGGAATGGAGATACTCATTATTTATATCATGATTTTACTCTCCATGTCATACTTTAAGAAATTCCACCAGAAGTATTACATGTCTTCATATGTTAGATATCATAGTTTGAACTATGTAGTAGCTCTAAATGACTCATTTTGACTTATCAAAAAAAAAAAAAAACACTTCAGTTTGTACAAACATAATGCCATGTCAATCTTGTCTTCAACAGAAATGAAGCTGTTGCAATGCCCAATACTTTCATGAAGAGAAACAAGCGAGTGAACAGTGAACCAAAGTTTATCAGGTTTATCTGTTACCCAGCAATCATATTCCATATCTTCCTTGGAAACAACATGCGACAATACAAAGTCATTTGCATTCTGATTCAGGACTTTACAGCTATCTCTTTCCATTAACATGCCATGTACAAGATTTAGTCAACATTTTTGTCCTTGAAAATTTCTAAAAAGGGCAGGTTTCCCATGATCATGTGGAAGATAAACTTGCACACACACAAAAAAAAAAAAATGTTGAAGAAAACATCTCTTGACTACAATATTACCATTTCTTACTTTTTTTCCCCACATGTTTCTATTAAGGTCAACTGCAATAAGATCACAACAATTTGGTATGGAACATTACACAGTGCTGAACTTGGGTATATGTATTTGATGATCATTTTCGGAATTGTTGCTCTCAGCACAAAACACAAAGATGATTGTTTCCGGAATTGTTGCTGTCAGCACATAACAAACAGATGACAAACCCATATCTATGTGTTTCTACCCTTGACTACTTAAAGGAGAAATGTAGCAAAGTTAAAGAATCAGAAACTGACATATGAATGAGAAGAATCATCGACAGGGACGTTACATGACAATAATAACACTAAAAGGCTTTAAGAATATCTGACTTTTGAAGCCTCATGTAGCTGTTTGTGTATAAAAAGCAGAGTTTTTCTCTGGTATTTTTGCATAAACTTTCTATTTTTTTTTTCACACAAACTCCCTCAAGATGCACACTATATGCCTTGAGATGGTTTTCCATACAAGCCCACATACTTGAACTGCATGCATCTCAGCACATTGTGCATCTGCAACATGCGTTGTGGAGTTATAACCACTTAAGAGAGAAATGCGATCATAAACTTATGAAGAATACAAAGCAGAATTTTCACATGTTCCTTTTTTCACCAATATATGTTGGGTTAGGAATGCATTTTAAGCTGAAATCTCCTCTTTCAGAACATGACCTTCATTTTCTGTTATTATTTTCTTCTTCTTCTTCTTTACCTGGCTACTTTTTGTAATGTGATGCAGGGGTCACATATAAGCAAAATTTCAATGCAAGGATAGGCCTACTTGTTCTGTTTAAAATGTTTTTATTTTTAGCATTAAGTCCTCCTCAAATGTGGGTATAAAACTGTCATCGGACCACAAAATCTTCACAAAAAAGGGCAAACATGCACAAATACCACTCATCAAAATAATAAATTTTTGGAGCTATTATTATTTGTGAAAGTAAATACACACATGCAGAGAACTTCCTGTACACATACCGGAAAGTCTGCAAACTGCAGATCCATAAAATTTCCCTCTACACACATTGTATAACCTGTCACATACAAGGGTCCTTCCAAGCAAAAATGACACACTGATTTGAAAGCAAAGAAATGCAAACTACATCACCAAATGGTGTAACACAAGTCTTGTTATGACATCAGTCAGCTTTCACGACTCCACATGCCCTCATTGGGACGCATACACTGGCCAATCATTGACTATTACACAGTCAGTTCACTGGGCTGCTATAGAAAAGAGCTGTGCAGTTCCATATGATCCAGAGAGAATTCTTGAAGGCAGGACACTGCCATTCCTTTTGGCATATCGTCTATTGGCATGTCATCTACATGAAGACATACAGCTGGGGGTGGTGGCTGCTGGGAAACAAACATCCCATTGCTACCCTAACAATACAGTTTTCTGGCGAAATTTCTCCAAATATATCTACATGAAAATACAAAAGAAACAGGAACGTCTTCAATCATGATTTTTTTTTTTTAAATTCATGCATATCAATGAATGTGCAAGTCAACTAAAATAGAGGAAGGGAACTACTGCAACTACACTGTACGTGTCCAAAAACACATTCAACTCTGCCAATTTCCAGCCATCACAATGGGAAGTCTAATATTCCTCCGATTTGCTCCAGCTCCCAGACAAAATGTGGAGGTGAAAGAAAACATTTCACATTTCATATTGAATTGCTCAGAAACAAACAGGAGACAATGATACAAATTATGGCAAGCAATCGTGTCTTTGCTAATTAGCTGAGGTAAACAAATATCAATGGAAAGTAGCACAAAGGCCACAACTCCATCAAGTATGCGAGTTATCGCATTACATTTGTAAGCATGGTAGTGCAGTGCTTTTCTAGATCACAGTAGCCAATTTCACACACTGTACTGCCCTCACTGCTCCGTGTTTGACCGCTATTATCTCTCAACCTGGCAGCAGACGTGATGGAAATAACGTTACAGAAGGTCCAATTCATGCTCACATTCACATCAAAGTGATTTTATTCAATACAAAACACATGACAATATCGTCTGTTGAGAATGAGAAGGGCGTTAAGTTGTCTCGAACACTATGGGTTTTGTGACAACTTAACGCCCTTATCATTCTCAACCGACATGTTCCCTTGTACATCATTATGCATCGGCAGTCCCTTAATCAAAAGCTGAACTGCTCTTTGCATGTTTGCAGACAAGCCAAGGGATGCACAATACTGATGCTAATAAAATTTTTTTCAAATTTATAAAACTGAAATAATTTGAATAGGGGCTTTCATAACAGCAGGAGCTATCAGCAATTGCCCCATACAGCGGGGCATCAAGGAGGGCTTACAGATGGAGTGGCAACTCTTCGTACTCCATGCAAGCAATGTTCGGGTTCTCAAGCATTACAATGGGATGTCTTACATTCCTCTACACTTTGAAGTCATGCTCAGCACTGCTCTAGCTCCTTGACAAAATTTGAAGGTGAAGAGAACGTTTCACGCTCACTGCATTACAAATTGTATTTCAACATAAAACTTTGTATAAAATACTAAACTGTCTGAAACAATTAAGGAAAGAATTAAAAGTTATAAACATCTGAAAATCTGTTCTCCGCATAATCGCAAACTGAATTAAAATGAAAAACGGGTCCTCTAAGAATGACTGCATTTGAATGTTAGTTTTTCATCTTGTAATCTCACCTCCTCTAGCTTTCACATGAATTACTCTTCTGAAGCGTGTTTCAGCATTGTTTTTCATTTTCTGCTGTTAAAAAGTGAAATTTTTACACTGCATTTGATATCCTATCCCATTCAAAGTGCACACATTCATTTCTAGGCCAGCACATAGAAAGAAAGAGTGAACTGCTGCCAGGGAAGTCTTTTCTGCTGTGAGGGCGCTAGTCTTGGCGGGTGTTTCACGAAGAAATTAAGTCGATCTTAAATTCATGATCAACTTGAATATTATGGTAGGCTGTGTGTGACTTCAATAATGTCATAACTTTCATTGTTAGAATGAAAATTTTGGAGACATTTTCATACAGGCATAAATTAGCAAAATAAAGTTAGGGACAAAGGATTTTTTTTTTCTGTATGTTTTGACAACAATTTGAAGTGGATTCTGAAAACACTAGATAAAACTGAAAAAAAGATATCAATGGCATACCATAATTCAAGCCAATGTTAACTTCTAAGTTTGACTTTTGTGGAACAACCCCCTCCCCCCCCCCCCCCCATTACTTATGCTCTCTTTTTCAGAGCACCTGTGTACAACTCATAGTTTCATGCACAACTTCTAGGCCGTGCTGCACATGACTTCAAAGGAGAGCCAAGGTTCTTTCTCCATCTTTGAACACCTTCCTGGGTGTATACAACCCTCGTACATTACGCGAAACCACATGAAAACTACCGGTAGATTCCTGGGCCATGCTTTGATTTCACAATCACAGAAAAGGCAACTCCAAATGAAACAGCACATACACAGACATGACAACAATGTCCTGCTGTAGGACACAAAATCTTTTAACAAATTCCAACCTGACACAAATGATTTACAAGTCCAAAAAATCTATTCAAACTCACAAACTGCTATTTCCCAATATCCATGTAACTGTCTTTCTTCCTGCTGATTCAATAACATAGCACAGGACCAGGTCTTCCTAAGTTTTATTTTGTATCTACTGGATAAATAATGTAGAATAATGGAAAAACCAGCGATTAGGGAGATTCCCTACTATCTATCCAGTCTTTGTTGTTGTTGTTTTTCTTTGAAAAAGAGGAAATACTGATTCAGTCCCAAAAACTTTACACATGCTTCAAATCAACCTCAGAATACATCTTTCCTTATCCCAACATACCCTCTTCATCCTAGTCAAAAGAGGAGAGAGAAAGGTACATAGAAAGAGAGGTGTATCCATAAAAGTCAATGCATGAACATATGACCAGTCACTGTTAGACAAATGTTAATGAGGCATTGAAGCAACGAGTCAAACGTTTCCACTGCATGTAGATGAACCCCTATTCAAAAAACAAACAATCACACAAACAAACAGACAGACAGACAAAACAAAAACAACTGGGTCTTTGCCACATATATAACACTCGAATTTCTTTACATTTTCTAATCAATGTTTGTCTGTTAAACGTCATCTCTCCTCACATTTTAAACATGCTGTTCATAACATCTACATCGTTATCATATATATATATTTTCTGAATCAGTATCGGCAGTACTGACCTAACAAATATACACAAAATTTACATCAACTTTTTTGTCTTTCATTTTTTATAAATGATAGAAATACAAAATTGACTACGAGTATGGAGCAGTCTAGTTTAGAACTATGTATAAACTAATTTTACTTCGTCTACGCTATTTTCTGCTTTGAAAACCTAGGATAATCTATGCACCATACTGTTACATTCTCGTGTGGCGGACATTGCGCAAATAAAAGAATTGAAAACTAAAACAAAATGCTGACATAAAAAATGTCCTATCATTAGCACATCCGACACAATGAATATGAGGGACCCAAAGTATATCCGTTCAGATGCGACTTTGATGACACAGATAACATAATACTACTTGAGGTGGATCAAACAGTGGGCTGCTATGGTACGGATCACAGAAGGCTGTCATGTGGAGTTGATGCAACCTTTAAAAAGCAAGCACAATGACACATGGAGGAGTAAAACCTCTACTTCTCTATTCTTTTTTTAGAGCTGCATGATGAGTTCTACGTACGGCACCTAATAATTGACGGTAAAATCTGAACACTGACGGGGGCGGGGGCTGGCAGGCGAGGAAATAAGTGGGCAGAAGAGGAGGGGTGAAGGAGGGTGCGAGGGAGGGGTGTATTCAGATGGATTTAAAACAGACATACATGCGTAGCAAGCTGGGCTGCATTTGCACACTAAATACACAGGACCCTGCTTGAAGATACCTGCACAACCTCCTTTTTTTTTTTTATTCCAGCCCTACTAAACAGAAGCCTTTCTACACTCACAAACACACTGTGATTGAAACAACCACTGCGGCAGCAGCAAACACTTTAAAGGATCTTTAAAGGCTTTACTAACCCATTGCGGACGGCCTGATTTATACTATAGCATGCATTTCCCATAGACACCTGTCTAAGTCTAGTCGGGACTGGTGTTCAACAGGTTTAAGTACAGATGTAGTTGCTTTCGTGGTGAAGTGGCTGACTTGCCAAATCTTTGCTGCTTTGGGACTTAACGCAACTTTTTGTGACACAATCTGGACTACTTGTCATCTTAAGATTCATGTTTGCAAAATTCTACTGCAGCGGCACCTCATATCACATCCACAAGCGCTTCACTGATGAAAACATGAGGGCAGATCCTGACCTTTCTGTCTTTGATTTTGTCGTCATCAAAAACAATCAGACTGAAACCAGCATGAAATTGTAGTATTACATGAAGAAAATCATATTTCAGGTGCCCCACGACACTGGGTTGGTTGGCTCAATGCGTCTTTGAATCTAATAGCCTTTGATTAGATGTACGACTTTTCATTTCACAGAAAGCAATATATTTCACATAGAGAGTTAAGTTAGAATTGCATTTGAAAAATCACTGCAAGAGATCATAACAAGTTTTACACAGTTGGATAAGAATTAAAAATACTACTCTCAGGTTAGATTTGACTAAGTCTTCTGATGTAGCAGTCACTAGAAACCTGAATAACAGCCATTTTTTTTTTTTTTTTTTTTTTGGTGGCAAGACTTCACCAAACCAAGAGTCCTATATACTGTATAACTCACTGCCAGTGCTGTTTCCTGCAAAGGCTGATATCAGGGGGGCACTTCATGAAGTGCTTTTTCAGATATTTTTTTTTCTGACAAACTGTTATGAGCTACTGAAATCTTCTTGCATCTGATTGTCTGAGAGCAAATTTGTCAGAAAAAATTTCCGACAAAACGCTTCACGAAATGCCTCCTTGGGCGACTACAAGAATCACCAACATCTCCCCAGTAGGGGTACAGTGACAGAAATATCTGGACATTTTGAAATAAGAGCCAACAATAAAGCATACCAGATAAACACTGGCATCTGCTAATAACTGATTCCCTTCCTTGCCACACAATAATACAATCTCCACAGCCTAGGTTTGGCTGTTTCAACCGCTTTCTTTAAGTTTTCGATTCATTACAACAATTATTATTATCACTGACTGGAAAAAACTATCAAAAAAGAATGCTATGTTAACAGCTGCCGCCGTCCTACACTCTGTTGGTCACTGATCACACGCAAACAATTATGACAGTTTCGGTTGGTCACTGCCTTCATCCTGGACCAAAATGATCTCTTCATGTAAGCTTTCCAGGAAGAGTAGTGGTTTCCACTTCAATGCACTATGATAGAGAATGAAAACTGGGGTTCTAATATTCCTCCACTTATTAGCATCATATTCCCTCGTCCTGCATATACCACTTCTCCCCATCCCCTTTAAGCATGGTACATGAAGATTCAAATAAAAAAAATCAAAAGATAGAAATCTGGTAGTGCTTTTGTGCCTCGGATGTCAAGCTCTCCGTTCCTACACCGATTCCCACAAAAGTCCATCATTCAGTAATCCACATCATCCACGCCGGACTGGCACAGGGGGATGACAGAACTCGATACATGTCACACGATCAGAAGGGCGCCCTCAGTGGTCCACTGGCATATCCTTGGTTGGCCCTCAGTTACTACCCTTTCACAGACTAGGGATTACTTTCACGATGCAGCCCAATATTTCTCTCTCTCTTTTTTTTTTTTCATTCCTTTTTTTTTTTTTTTTTGGCAAAAGCCACGGGCCAACTATCGTCCACTATCCAATGGCCCATGAAAGAAATTCTTAAATATAAACAAGAAAACAAATCCAAGAGAAGACGGGCGAGGGAGCCGCTTTCAACTGGTCAGACTCTCGATAGCCTTCTCGATGTCCCAACATGACGACGATAGTGCCTCTCTCGCACACGTCTAACGTGGGGAAACAAACGGGAGAGAATGATACAAATTATGGCAAGCAGTTATGTCTTTGCTTCTTTGAGGTAAACCAATATCTACAGAAAGTGGCATATGGTCAGAATTCCATCAAGTACAGTTCGACCTCGATTATCCGGCCATGTCGGGACCGGCGCTCATCCGGATAAGCGAATTGGCCGGATATGGGAGACACAATGTTAATGTACATAGCTGCCGTCCAAGCTGCCGTCCCAGTGCACTGGCAGCTAGGCAGGTAGCGTACTCCGCAACGGTAGTGAAATCTATGCTAGCCTGCGCAAAATTGTAGTCCCTTCTTCACAAAAATAAAGTATATCTTTATCAATAATTTACAACTAAGAATTACCAAACAGTAATATAGTAGCATGGCTATAAACTCAGTGCATACTTTGTATCATTGTTAGAGACAAATTATGAGTTCGGAAGTAACCCTCATACGCTCATAAAATCATACATGTTTTACCTCATTAGATATTCAGAAACCTTCATGCACATCTTATGAAATTAGTGAAATAGATCCATGGAAAGATATTAAAGTCACTGTTTTTTCTCAATTTTTGGATGAAAAAAAAGTCCTTCACTGCGTGAACGCGTCCGGATAATAGAGATTTCCGGATAAAAGGAGGCCGGATAATCGAGGTCGAACTGTATGTGACTTGTCACATTATACTTTGAAAGCATGGTGTACAGTGCTTTAACCCTACAAAGACTGGAAGGGCCATCATGCCCCCCCCCCCTTGAAAATTTTGCAATAACTTCCAGAATTTATAAGATCTCACCCCAAGACTTCATGACTTTTTTCCTTTAGAGTCTTACGCATTTTTTGATACCTAATTTGCGTATATACTTGCAGCGGTTTTGGTGTTACGTAGCATTTTATGGTCACATGTCAGTCAAAAAATGGCGCATTTGTATGTGTTAATGTGTAAAATGAATGAGGTTTTGCAAGATTCTGTGTTACTTTTGTTTTCCTTGCACACTCTGTTTTTCAGCTATCAAAATCTGATCTAAAAACATATGAAATCAAAACAATGATATAAGAAATAGAAATAAAGAAAAACAAAATCTGGAAATGGAAATACAATTTTGATTATGTTTAATTCATTACCTAATTTTTTGGTCTTAGACAATCAGTTTTCTTACAAATACATGTTAAACAACTTTGTTTCACATATTCACAATTAAGGGATCACTAGACAACCATATTGGCACAAAATAAAAAAAAAAATCCATAAAAATTAGCATATTTGCTTAATTCACTAGCCTTAATTACAAAATTACAGTAATCTTTTTTTTATTTTAAATTAAGATAATTTTAGTCAAATTAACTATGCATTCTTGTAGGGTACGTCATAAACTAGGTGCAAGACGAATTTGGCGACTATCGGAAATTCCATGGCCAAGATTCTAGGGGGGCCATTATGCCCCCCCCCCCCCCCAGTCCTTTAAACCTCCAAAATAGCCCAGTCTTTTTAGGGTTAAAGCATAGTAATCTCTCTATAAATATAGTCGTAAGGGCGGGTTGTGGGAACTATCATCTAACCATTACACAAGGACTGCTCCACACTTTGACATTCTAAATGTCATATAAAGCAGTGCTTCTCAACTGGTAACACCACACCCAACACTAGCACCAAACTTACAAAAATGACTTCTTGCCTTGATACAACAAACTAAACATCATTCATGGTAGCAGTAGAATTTCACAAAAAAAAATCTCTGTGATTTAAATTGAAGAGAAAAAGAAGGGCCAAATGTGTGTAATAAAAGCAATGCAGGGATATACACTGGGCAATATTATAAACACTTTTTGCTGCACAAATAAGATGCCAACAGGACACCATACACTAATTCATAATGATAGCAAACCTATATTAATCAAAGCTCAGGTAAGTTTTCAAGGCTTTGCCAAAAAAAAAAAAAAAAAAAAAAAAGCAAACCACCCTCATTGATTGAAATGATTAAAGGTAGGGGATACCTTTTACAGACCTCCCAAAATGCAGCAAAACATTAAATATGAACCTCAGGGGACTTGTTTAGGCCACTGCTGAGAAATTTGGAAGTCAACAGTTATCTACAATTTGAATAATGCACAAAACTCAACTACTCAGTAGTTCTGTGTGTCAGCCACACTTAAGCCTTTTTGTTGCAGTCTTCTGTATTTTTTTATCTATAAACACAAATCTAAAAGTATAAGAGCTGATGTAATAACATATAGAGTGTGTGGCAAGGATATAGAAATGTTTGTAAGTTTTGTTGAACTTTCTTCGCAAAATATACATGATGGACACACATCCAGTGCATGGGTCTGCAAAGGTAGCCTAGTAATGTACTGGAATTTATGGTGAGCCCCGAAAAAAATTCAATTCAAAATCTAACGGTCAATAAAAATGTACTAAATGTTACCTTCCACTTTCAATACTTTATGGGAGTTTCTAAAATGATACTCTCTTCAACATACCACTGTATTTATACAACTCTTCATTTGAGGCATGCAAATGGGATTCCCTACCTTTAAAAAAGGAAAAGAACTGAATAAAGCACTCACTTCTTCAAATCCCATCTCTACTATCGTTTTGACCTTTGTTTCGAGCTCGCCGTTTCTCATGCTACCCCCAGCATAGACCGACGTCCAGTGCCTCGCGGTCTTGATGTATTCTTCATGGTCATCTTTGTACTGTATGAAGGGGAAAGGGGCAGGGGAAAATAATGACACATAACTTTAATAGCGAAAAAGACACGTACACAAAATCAAAACATACATACACAAAGTTTCATATGGATATCACAAACGGTTCTTAAATTGCATGTACATCGTCTGCAAAATCAATTACATACATGGAAGGACGAACGGACAGACAAACAACAAGAAAACACAGTGCCTCCGGCGACACTTTGTGGCAGAAACACAGAAATCTTGTATCGCAACAAGAACTGGTAATACAGAAACAGAGTACGGTCATCAATCTCCTTTTTTCTTTTTTCTCCAAGAATTGCTGATAATTATACCCACAAGGGTGCATTTTGACACATGTACAGATACACGCAGAGTGCAAATTATGTGTGTACTGCACACACACACACACGCACACACACAAAAAAATCATATCATCATACTGTGGTACTTTTATCTTGATAGCAAATACATTATTTTTACGAAATGTTTAGAATCAAGGCAAGCTGTTGGTTGGGTTACTCAAGCATAGCATTTCTCTTGACAGACCTTGGTCTTACAAATAGGTAAATTTGGTACAAACCTATGCAGGAGAAATAAGCTAATAGTAGAAATAATTGTTTGAGATAACTTAAGGTTACAATGTATGTTGCATAATTATCATTGTCACTCGCTTTTGTATTCCAAAAGAAACATAAATCCCCTAATGCATGTTTTATTTCCAATCGTTTCTAGTGAAATATGAACATGCTTTACCCACGGGCCTTTGTTTCCCTCCTGAATGTACAAGTATCTCATTAACACGCAATGTTATCAAACACTGGAAAAGAAAAATTGAATAAACAAATGCAGCGAACTCAGGCAAAACATCCATAGAAAGTCGAGTGGAAAAAAACAAACAAACATAACAGTTTTGCCCATGAAATACAAATATAAATGACCGGTGAAATGTGATACCTAGGGGAAATTTTGTTTCTCTCACTTTCATTCTTTTCTGTGAACATACACTTACAGTTGCTGTACATAATGCTGCAGGGAAAGCAGGACTGAATTACTGGGGGGAGGGGGATTTCTCCATACACATAGTAATTATATTGACTATAATTATAAAGCTCAGTCAAAGTATGAGGCAAGCTGAACAATTTTATCAATAGTTCTGAATTCAAAAAGTATTGATTAAGTTAATGCCATGTGCTGACCTCTACAGATAGGATCTGCAAGACACATTGGGATGTCTCAGTAGCAGAACGACATTTACAAATGAAAAAAAGAAAAATTCACAATTTGTGTTTTTTTTTTCTGAACGTGCACATTTTCAATTATTGAGATACACTGTATATTAAGAGAAGGGCTCTATCGATATAGTAATCCTGAAATTTGAAGATTTTAGTGAAATATCTACAATGTCACATGCTCTGTATATCGCTTTACTGTTGTGATATCATGCATTGGTGCAATCTGGAGAAGGCAACACATAAAATCTATCTAAACTTTTTAAATTTATGACTTTTGAATGGACTGTCTGATACCCTCACATCCACCAGTGCTTCCCATTCTATCAGTACTTATGATGAATCCACATGCACGTTTGAAAACAAGACAATATAAAAAACTTCCCCTTTTAGCAATGGTCCAACATAAAAGAAGACATCATCATCATCATTATCATTGGCAGCAGTAAAGGCAGCTGCGTGAATAGTCAAACTGTGTACCAAGCTCATTTAAATTAAATACAAGTAGGACTTCCTGAATCTATATGGTAGCATAGATTTCTACATTGCACTGAATATTGTTTGTCTACATGTATTGTTTATTGATGTTCTGGTGTCATAAATGAAACTATGCTTTCAAGGACACTTGAACTACTTTGCATCGTCATCGACGACTACACGGGACATTTCCCACGAAAGCACGGTCACTTGTAAGACAGCCACTTTGAAAAGGGGCAGGCTGACAAATGTAATATTGACGGTGCAGTTGGTATGGATTCAGACCATCTTCAAAAACCTTGTTTTTCACATGTGTTTCAAATCTGATACAAGATTTTGATGCAGTTTTCCTGAAAAAAAAAAACTTGAAGTGTAATACAGTGTACATCTTCCAGGATGCAGAGAGATAAGTGTAAAGTGCAAACACCATGTTCACAGTGGCTCTCGCGACTTCAGAGCATGATCACACATACAAAATTGGCAGAAACTGGAGGTTTCATCAGAACTGGATTTCTAAGAGTTGCAGAATTGTAACATTTCACATGTTTTTTTATAACAAAATAGGGAGCTTTAGGTTTTTGCGACACGGACATCCACAGGAAAAAAAAAAAAAAGTTTTATGCATGCACAAATTTGCTTATGAAAATCAACCTAGTGTCCTATGAAAGTGCACAGTCCATTCTGGGTTATTTTTGCGTCCGCTCAAATTCACATCGCAGAGAGCTACTTGATGAAATGATCCTAGATGGGAGTGTCATTTAACTTTGTTTAGGCTGGGTCCTCGCGTAATCTAAAGCTACTTTGCAACATGACACAGGGAGAGCGGAGAACAGCCAACGCAATTGTCGTCTTAAACGTCCGCGTCGCAGATCTAAAGCTCCCTATTGACGCCTGCAGCAAGCACATATGCAAATTAGATGAAATCAGGATGTCATGGTCTCATTCCCCTCCCACAGAACTGCACACACATTTTCACCTAACTTGTTTGACATGAAAAAAAAATATAATGAATTCATATCCTTCACATAAAATTGGTTATCGGGTTGCAAAAAACAACAACAAAAACACAACCAATATCCTTTGCATAAATATTTCATTATGTGGCAATAACCTGGTGCTTATGACTTTCAGGGGGGAAATGACAACACATTATGAGAAACTTATAAATCGCCATAAATGTCTTTAATACCTAATGTAAACTTTTGCTGAAACTTCTACCAACCTGTTCATCACATTTTTCTCTGTTATTGATGGGAAATTAATTGCAGTATTATGTTGCTTAAAGTAAGATAATGAAAAAAAAAACAAGAGACCCGTGGGTCTAGTGCTCACCTGAGTATCGCAAGTTCACCTTTCACGCAGTCACTAACAGGTCTACCAAAATTTGACCAGGCATTCTCAAGTAGAAGATGAAAATGTACAATTAGGGCCCAAATTCGGACCCCCCCCCCCCCAATAGTATCAATTTTAGCTCTATCACTTTGGTTCTACAGAGGAACACTTTTTTTTTTAGGATTTCTTAATTTGGGGGGATGGGGGGCCAAGGAGCATGGTGCCCATTTTAACAAATTGAGATCCTAACCCCCTAGGGATGCTACCTGCCAAGTTTGGAGGACATCCATCACGAGGTTTTCAAGGAGAAGATAAAAATGTACAATTTAGGCCCCAATTTGGACCTCCCCACCCCTCCCCCCTACCCGCAAAAGGGGGGGGGGGCACCCCTGGATCTGCTATCAAACAAACTTGAAACTACAGTCTTTAGTGTCCTAACTCATAGTATTAACTTAGCTCTATCACTTCTGATTCAAGAGATTTTTAAAGATTCCTTAATTTTGGGAGGTTTGGGGTCCTTGGGGCCCTCCAGGTGGGACACGGTGTCCATTTGAACAAATTGAGATCCTACACCCCTAGGGATGCTACCTGCCAAGTTTGATGAAAATGGGTCATGGGGTTCTCAAGAAGAAGATGAAAATGTACAATTTAGGCCCCGTTAGGACCCCTCCCCTCCCCTGGGTCCCAAGGGGGGGCACCCCTGATTCTGCCATGAACAAAATTGTTCTATGTACTAACTCATAGTACTAACTTAGCTCTATCACTTCTGGTTCTAGAGAAGAAGATTTTTAAAGATTCCTTAATTTTTTTTTTTTTTTTGGGGGGGGGGGGGGGTTGGGGCCCTCTGGGGGCCTCTTGGGTGGGGCATGGTGCCCATTTTAACAAATTGAGATCCTAACCTCCTAGGGATGCTACCTGCCAAGTTTTGTGAAAATCGGTCTTGGGGTTTTCAAGAAGAAGATGAAAATGTAAAAAGTTTACGCACGACGGACGCCGGACGAAGAGCGATCGCAATAGCTCACTTGAGCCTTTGGCTCAGGTGAGCTAAAAATCAGAGCGGTACAATGTACATCAATGAAAAATTTTTGGAAAAACATAAAATGGTGATCAATCTAAAATGGAATAGAGATTATTAGACAAACTGGCAACTCTGTGTGATGTAGGTGTTAAGCAGCTTTCCATATGGTTTGTACACAAAATTTCTCTTATTTTTATTTTTCTCAAATATTTGGGCACAAACAGAACCTACACTGTATCTGCTGAGGAGGACATGCAACGAAGTATAACTCTTATTACATGCCAAGAACAGGTCTACAAAAATAAATACTTTTTTGATGTGTCTGTGTTACCTCCCCCCCCCCCCCACCCCCCATATTTTCACAGATCTACTTCTTTGATTTTTCTGTTTTAATCCAAAACATTATGATATCAGGATAGAATTTCCCTTAAAATGTCAACTTGAATGCACTTTGGAAGTACTCACGTGCCTGCCTGCACCATCATTTTACACACCCAATAAAGCACGCTGTACATTGCCGCATGCACAACTTAGAAGGTGCATGGTCCCGGTGTTTTAGTCAAATGCGTACGCGGGCGCACGGCGCAAGTTTCCTATAGAGACGTACGCTATCGACTCCTCTTCAGCGCTTACGCTTTGGCCCACTTCCCCGAGTCCGAAGAAGTCCGATTCACTGTAGTCAGTGGTCTGATCACAGTTCCGCTCATGATTCGGCTGAGGGGGATGACAGCTTCAGCAAACTTCTTTTGTGATGTCATAATAAGAAGCACATATGCACGCACCCTGGCATTACTACAGACTGCGTGTTAAGCAGAGAAGACAATGAAGGCAACGTTACTTAGCAACACGTACACGCTTTACTCTTGATGACAGCTCAACTTCGGCTATCTTCGTATCAATGCTAACGGTGATCGACAGTATCATCAACAGCGCCCTCTACACTACTGGGACTATGCACCTTTAAAGCCACCAGAAGTACATAAAGGTACATTGTGTACCCCCATTCATTGTGCATGCTGACATACTGTAATTGTGGACAGACTGTACGCAAAATAAGCATACCAATTACCATAGCGCACAAATGACACACATCCACACACACGCAAGCTGAATATAAACTGACATGAAGAATTGAGCACTTTGTTTGTTTTTTTTTATAAGCACTTTTCAATACTATCCCTAGCTTCATAACGAGGGCGCTTTTGCTACATCCAGAAATCATTACTGTCAAACACAATATATTCGCGGCATGAAAATTTCGCGAATTGGAGCTGACGACCTTTCTGGCGGCATGAAATTTTCGTGAATTGCCACTGGCGTCCAATGCATATAATGTAGGCAAGAACTTTCGCGTGCATTTTGATTTCGCGAATGTTGGCACTCACGAAAATGCACGCAAACATTCCTTGTTTTACAGTATATTGATTGCCTGCACTAAACACTCACTTGTTTGGCCACCACCGCGTCCTGGGGGTCATCAGGCTCCGCATCAGCCAGTAGGGCTTGGAGGGAGAGGAGGACGGTGCGAAGTGTCATGGCCGCCGCCCACTGGTCCTTCAGGATGTCCAGACAGATGGCTCCCGTAACCGAGCTGATGTTCGGGTGCCAGATCTTGGTCACAAATTTCACCTGCCGGTTCAAGAAAAAGGTTTGGGAAGAGATCCAGGGTGCATTACTTATAGTTACAGCTGATCGGGACAAATTCATGTTTAGATTATACATCATGCAAAATAGTCACTCCTATTCTGTGCTCAATTTGTATGAGGAATACGCGTATATTATTTGAAGTGTCACTTGCAGTGGAGGTCAGCTCAGGGGATACTGTATGTGCCACATATTTAGCTACATGTATGGGAATATTTTGTGAATTCACACTTGTAAAACAATTTTGTAAGTAGTGAAGTTCACATACACAATGTAAGAACCAGTGATGTAATGAGAAATAGCTATCACCCCCTTTTGGGCAGCATAACAAGCAATTTTGCACCAAGGAGAACTGCATAAAAATGTTATGAGAGGTACACGGGGAATTCTGCCAACATCAGTTGATTCATAGAATTTGTGAAATATATACCATCAGGGTTCGAAATTGATGATGGTCTGCTGGCCATTGGCCACCCAAAATCACGTCGGACTAGCTAAAAATCATAAAATTCTGAAGTTACTAGTCCGTCTGGCTAGCCAAAATATTGCTTTAGTGTCAAAATTGATTCTAAGTAGTCCGCCTGGCTAGTTAAAAAAAAAAAGTTCACTGAGACCCCTGATGGTCCATGTATGCCATTGAGTTTCAAATGGACAATCTTTTGTGGATTGGAACTTGTTGGACCATTTTGTCAGGATTTACAACTGGAACACCACAGCAATGGAGAAGAAACGTACAATGTAGGGCATATTACCCTTTTTGCAGTAAAGAGTTAGTACTACCCACCTTGCAGAGTGTATACTTTGCATTTTTGATATAGGAGGCACTATTTTTGGCATGTTGACAATTTTTGCCAATTATTAGTCAACTCAAGACATTCCCAACATAAAACCACCATGAAGTACATGTGTAGCATTACCACCAATGACAGTCCTCATTTGCAAAGCATTACAAGAGTGTGTATAAAGAGAACCAGGCATACTGCAGTCTGAGTAGTACTCAATACTGTAAAGTGGCTGACGTGTCACTATCATTTCATGCACAGCTGCTTGTATGATTTTCACATTCCTTTCAAACACGTTCATCAGGATGGGCATAGGCATTACAAGGAAGCAAACAAGATTTAAACATTGTACGGTGGCAACTGATAACAAAATTCAATCTCAAATGTGGCACTGCATAAGTTCTGATAGTATTCAAATGACCTACCAAAGAGAAGGATATATTTGAAGCTACTTGGAGCGCCCAGAAAAAGGGCTTTTATTACTTTATAATGCCTTGTAACTGAGCATTGAAGGCCATTATGCTCTTAATACAGTAGCTACATTCTGAAACAGAAACACTCTGGCAATAAACCGGGAGATATTTTGCCACAAAACCTGAAAAAAGAGAAACAAGCACATATTTCAGGACTTTGTTTTTCAAGTTTGATAATTTTGACAAAATCATTGATTCAGAATCACTTTGTACACTTGTATAAGACTATCAAGAAATGAAAAGGAAATAAGACACTATCTTTGTGTGTCATGTTGTGTGTATGCGTGTGGGTGAGTGTGCGTATGTGTGTTGTCTCGAATTGTTAAAATAGTTTTCCCCCAGGGTGCTAAGCATGCATGGAATGTAAGGGTCACTTATTGAAAACAAAGGCTTGGCTCAACATTGTTGCGCCTCTCTAACAGAATCAATACAAAAATTGTACCTTTTCAACAACAAAAAAGAAAACGAGATTTTTTTTTTCTTCTCATGGTCGAACAGAATGTATGCAAATTGTTCATTTTTGTTTGTGTAACACTTTCATTAAGAGTGCAAGACCCTCAAAGTACAAAACACAACCATCTTTGTTTTCCTGCTTTGCATACTACTTATTTCCTGATCAATGTTCCATACCTTCCATACTCTGTCAGTGTGTGTGTGTGCGTGTGTGTGTGTGTGTTGCAATTCTCTCTTTTATTCAAAATCATTCCGAATCACTTTCAGTCCACAAAACTGGTATATAAAAAGCCCACTATTTCCAAAACTATCTACGTGTATTTAATATCCTAACCATATTCAAAATTCTGGTGGACAAGGAAATGGGTTCTACGTGTACTCTCGCGTCATCACATGTCAACGGATTTGATAACTATGTCATAAGAATTATACCTGTCTTTATGTAAGCTAAACTTTGCTGTTTCAGTATTGTTGAAATATCTCATCATTATCAGTGACATATTTGAGTGATGGACAATCACAGTTTGATAATAATAAGGTCTGATTTTATCCAGGGTAGCCTCTTCAGTGTCATCTGTACATGTACAATGTAGGAACTTTCAGCTTGCACATTTTTGAAGCCAGATAGATCAGTAGGATGCAAGAAACAATAATTATTGACATCAATCCATGTGTCATAATCTTTCATCTTCTTCTTTTTTAGTACGGCCAGATATCTTACTCAGCTGAAAATGTGTATTATAACAACTGCAACATATTGAAAACACTTGCAGCAACAACTGGAGGTGACAAAACAGTCACTAGTGCACACAGTGATATGTAACTTTATTTACATTTCATCTATATACAGGTTTTGCCATACATTCATTATAAATGAGTCCCAAGGGGGATCAATACAGGACACCACAAACTTTGATGACCCTCTGTTGCTTTTTAAATGTTCCAACAGATTATCATTTCTCCCTTTGTAATGTTCTGAATGTTTGCAGGAATGCGGGGAGTGTGCAGTATTTGGTTATGTGAAAGAAAAAAAAGAGAAAAAAAAATGTATACAGTGCGTCTTTGCATGGTTCATGTCATCCCTGGATTACTTTACTCTGTAATTTAATCTCAGATTATAGAGTAATAATGCCTCTGGCACCACTTCGTGGCGGAGGCATAAAAACCACTGCTTCCTTTTTTAAGTGAGTAAAGGTTCACATAGCAACCTCTAGGTGCTAATTGGTAAAGTGTACGATAGGTTGTACAGGCAAACAAAAATTACATCCATTACTCATAAGCCATCTTAATGGGCGATGGTATTCATCAAATGCACTCGGCAAAGGCTGTCAAAACGGTGGCTGGAGAAAAGGAATATCACACGTTGGTCATGAAATAATTAGCCAGTTAGGAGTTAGCTCATGTCCACATTAGCACAAACAAGATTTACTTTTTTCTCAGTTGATTTTGAAGCAATTCATCTGTTTTCAAAGCAACTTAGTGTATGAGCTTGCCCAATGGTTCAGGGGTGTATCCAGGATTTTTTCTGGGGGGGTCGTAATCACAATTTTTGGACCTTTACCTTTGCGAGGGAGCGGAGCGACAGAGCGGGGGGAGGGTGTGGGAGGGGGGTGTCCCCCCTGCCACGGTGGGGAGTTTTTGAATTTTATATCTTAAAATGGGGCCATTTGGTGCATACAAAAGTGACTTTTTCGGCATACTTAGAAAAGAACCCATTTATGTTAAAACTGGTGATAAAACCTGAGTTGGTCCAGGGGTGTATCCAGGATTTTTTCTTGGGGGTCGTAATCACAATTTTTGGACCTTTACCTTTGCGAGGGAGCGGAGCGACCGAGCGGGGGAGGGTGTGGGAGGGGGGTGTCCCCACTCCCACGGTGGGGAGTTTTTGAATTTTATATCTTAAAATGGGGCCATTTGGTGAATATAAAAGTGACTTTTTCGGCATACTTAGAAAAACTCATTTATGTTAAAACTGGTGATTAAACCTGAGTTGGTCACTTACAAGTTCGTGAATCGGTTAGTTGAAAACTGCATTTAAAAAAGTTGCTGACGAGCTACACCTTCCTTTTAAATCCTAGAGTATATAGTAAAAAGTTTTGCGGACCATGTAATGCAAGTATTCCAGAGTTGACGATACTCCCAGAGCTAGTCAATCCTGCCTAACTTTGCTTCCGAATATAATAAGAAAGTAGAATATGCACTTCAATCTCAATCCAAAAGGACAGGAGTTGAAAACATGTGTATGAATTATAACATTCTCCTTACAGGACAATATAGGTTAGGCCATAATTCAAACGGCCGCGGTTATCATAGGGTAAGGCACAAGTAATAAGGCCGGCTGTAAGTGTGTAGTCTAGGCAACCAGTTCGATGAGTTGCTGATGGGAGACAGGAAAATTAATAAACATGGCAGTGCGGCTTAAGCCTAAGAAATAAGTTATGGCAGATTAAACCTAAGTTACGAAATTTCCGAGGTTTTTGACAATTTGGTGGAACACCACCTGGTCACTTTTTTCCCCTGTTGTATACAGGGTAAAAAGCCCTCGACCCCTTGAAAAACAAAAATGCCTGTTACAAAAAGTGGACCTTTTGAAAATTTGGGGGGGTCGTACGACCCTCCCGACCCCCCCCCCCCCCCTTGCATACACCCATGTGGTTTAACAATCTATGGAATTCATCAATCAACTGAAGAAAGTTCACCCCTCTGATTAATACTCTCATGCTTTCATTCATCAATCACGTTTAATAAAAGAATGAACTTGCATGGGGGACCAGATGACAAGAATGGTCTATTAATATAAACACGGGGAAGCATCCATTTCAGTATTTTTCTGTTGAATGTATGAACAATTTTTTTCTTTTAACATTGCCAAATACCAAACTTGCTGTCATGTGGATGTGCTGGCAAGCACAATTTATAAAGCTTTTAAACATGAATAATTAATCATTAAATACTGCAAAGCCACAAATTTTCCCACGCATGAAACTTTCACAAATTTTGCAAGGAATCAAGGTTCGCAAGTAAAATGCAGGTGGAAGTCTTTTGGGTCTTTTTAAATACAATGAGCTGAATGTCAACAGCAATTTGCAAAAGTTTCATGCAAAAAAAAAAAAAAAAAAAAAAAGAAAGGGCTGTTGGCTCCAATTCGTGAAAGTTTCGTGCCGGGAATCTTTCTGGTTTTGCAGTACCACACTATATCACAGTCGCTTTATCTCAGAGTTTATAAACCAACATGCCTGTTGGGACAATTCACTTTTTTCTGCTCATGGGCAAAGTGGAACTCAGAACTGGCTTTTTGAGGTGGAGATCTGTTGTTATTTTTCTTCTTTTGTTCATTACCTGAGGAGGATTGAAGGGGTACGTCTCAGGAACTTTGATGTGAAGTTTGAATCTGCCCCCTTCATAGGGCGTGTCCGGTGGCCCTGTGATTTCACCTTGGAGCTCCGAGTAGTCATCATCCATGGGTAGGACTATCTTGATCTGGTTCTTGATGGCCTTGGGGCAGATTTAAAAAGAAACAAATAATTGCAAAATATTGCTCCCTCAGGCTTGACATCGATATAAACACAATACAACATCAACTATCATGTTCCTGGTTGGTTAGACTTAAATCTTTAAAGTTGATTTGACTGTATGCTGGAAAGGTTTACTGACAGACTGAATATATCCCAAACTTCCAAGATATTGAGCTCATGGTAATATGACTGAAACATGACAATTATCAACAAATACAAGTCTGATGTGACATACCAGGTTAACTTTTTTTTTTACATTCTAGAGATCAAAACAAAAGTTGTTCACAGCAAAAGCAAACAAAAACACATTAAAAAAAAATCTGTAAAACACAAAATAGTCTTACATAATGATGTTATCAACTTCCTCGAGGTTCTAACAAACCCGCCCACTTGCCTGGGCAAAATGCAGTACAATTCACTGTCAGGAAAGTTGTATGAGTCTGTCACTTTGGCTAGATGGTGGAAAAATGAACAAATTAAGTATATGTTGCAACTGTGACCTCTCTACATCAGGAAACAATTGAGAATTTTGTAAAAAAGAACATAATGTGGAAATAAATGAGCACTACATGCAGTGCTCTGATTTCAAGGTCTTTTAGCAGCATATTTGTGCAACAGACCATAGAACTTCTACTATAACAAGTGTACGTACATGAGCATTCACAAAAATTGATTAGGTGCCAACACCCACATACGAAACTACTGTAAGATGAGTGCATTAATCTTAAAAGGGACTAACTGTCAAAATCACTACAGAGCCACATGATTGACGGGTTTTGCACATACATGTAACTATTATATTTTGCTTCCAGGAATGAACTTGGGCTGCAAGACCTCTGTCAGACATAAAAACTTACTCTAGCAAATTATCATTTCTCACAGGGTTTATTCAGTGAAGCAAGATATTGTGAAATCACTCTACCACACTGAGAATGTTGCTCTATCAAACATTAAAGCCACTGTTTAACATCGGGAGCAGTGATTTTGGAAATGTTGTAAGTTTATCACATTTGATGCACAAGTGTAGGTCAGTTACATCAATACAATAATATACTAATTTTGCAACTTGAAGCTCAAGATATAAGGAGATATCGCTATTTTTCTCAATAAGTCATAACTGTAGACAGTTTATTCTAGAAACAATTTCAATAAAGCTATTATTCACAGTTTGTACATTTTATGATAATTAACATTGATTGAACTGATTAACATTTTTACATTGGTTGTTCTATCCCTAATTCACATTTCAGAACTAATTTGAAGCACTGAAGCTGGGTTAGTATTAATAATCTAATTGACAATGTAATGTGATTTGTTTGGTTTAACAATTGAAACCATATCTATTCTTGGTTTTTCATCGCCCCTTGTTCCAACTTTGCCACTTGGCAGAATAGTACGGGTATCCAATTAACTCTTTATGTGCCATGTTCACACGTCCGATTCAGTCGACGGCGTGCCAACTTTGCATATTCTGCTCAAACGCACAAACCCGCCTGAACCGATCGATAAGTCGCCAAAGGCCACAATCCAATGAAAGCTTTTCTCGCAATTTCATTCCTCTCACATATAGCTTTCATTTTGTGTTGTGATTAACTAGCAAGCGGTGTTCCCTTACTGGATTTCTGTGTAAAATCTAAGTTTCTGTCACTATTTTGTGTGCAAAAGTCATGCCTTTTTGTAATAATGTAGTTTCTGGTCATTTGAAAGAAAACCAATAACAGATTTGTCATACTTACATCAAAGCAAATGTGGGCATTTTCTCTATAGCTTTGTTCACTACAGGTCCAGTTAAACAGCAATCTATAAAAGTTACATGGATTTGAAAAACAGGATGTTTTCCCAAAGCACGACAATTTTGGTACCTCAAAATTATGTGGCACACAGGGGGTTTATGCCATGGCACATAAAGAGTTAATTATTTATAAACAAATGGTTTGCTCAGGCAAACTGTAGCTTTTTCACTTGTACATATCGTCGCCGGTCACACAAACCGACGAATCACTCGATTTTGGGTCAAATTTTCGATTTTGAGATTTTCAATCATTTCGATAGTAGATATTCCATACTACATATTCTGAAATTCTCAGTGTGTAATTCGGTGTAATTTTTACGTAGTTATCACTTTTGTAGAAGTATGTAATTCCATTTGTGAATATTATTTGTTTTCCCCATAGACGCGTGTGTTAAAACAATCAGGCGATTCGACGGTTCGGTGACCGCGCGTACGCGCGGTCACCGAACCGACGAATCAGTGCGCATTGACTTGCGTGTAATTTTTGAGATCCAACAGTTCATTGACCGCGCGCGCAGTGCGCGTACTATGTAATACATGAGTTGACAATGACAACGCTCAATGTACATGTACATATGGACACACATGTAAAATGACGTGCTTTGCAGACCGAAAATACATGCATGCAGCTCTTTGACGATTTTCCGCTTATTGTGAACAATACAATTCGATAAAAACTTCACAAGTTAGAGCAAGAATTGAAGTCTGATGTACTACAAAAATAATTGGAAATTATAGACATGAAAGTGTAGCAACCATAAGTCAAAAATGGGTTAACTTCAAACGCGATTTTCTCGAATTGTCATTCTTACGCAAACCTGAGGGATTCGTCGGTTCGTGTGACCGGCGACGATATGTAACCAACTCCATGTACAGTGCACACTATCATGGACCGTCTATTGAATACAGTACATGCCATGGCAAGGGACAGAGACATGCGAGACATTACAAAGCAAACACCTTGTCAGCTAATTTTGCCAATTTGTGTGCCTGTCAAAATACAGAAACTTCCATCTTCCATAACTGCATGGTTTCCATTTTCCTGTAGGCTGTGATCAATATTAGACCTCCTATACAATAACTCTCGATGCATGAAAATCACACAACTTTTATTTCTTTATTGGTCTATTTAAACAGTTACTGAGTTAGATCTGGACATTTCCAATGCAGGGTTGAGGATGTGAAACACAAACAGACCACTTCACCAAGTTACGCACCCTGCTCTTTGCGATGAATAAATGAAGCGCTCAGAATCTTTTACATGTACGAGTTGCGACTCTCTCTCTCACACATGGGGACCTCTAACTATACACAGCCCAGTGCACAGCGTATTAACAGCGTCTGGTCGGGCTAGGGGACCTCCATTTTATTTTATATCCTATCTGCAAAGGCATCTTGAGGATCTTCAAATTGACATTAGTAAATTTAGTACAAATAGTAGAAAGCATGGAACAGAGTCTGAAATGACTTCATCCTCCTTCATTAATCATGATAATCTTAGCTGAATATTTCTAACCGTTACTTCATCATCATTTTAAAATGGATACCATGGATACTGTGTCAAAAAAATAGGTCAGACTGGGCTCAGTTAAAACCTAGCGTTGTTGGACAGGTAAGAGAAGAGCTGTATTTTAGTAACGTGCTCAATTCTTCAGACCAGATAGAACAGCATAACGTTAGTAAGTTAACAGCAGAAAGTTACAGTCGTGTATTGAATGCCATCTTCATTGAAAACGTTTCGATTCGAAATGTACCTCGTCGCTGCTCATAACTTCTTTCAACTCCCGTTGTATCCTGTTTGTCGCAATATTTGCCATGTTCACTGGTGAAATGACGACACTGCCAAAGACGATTGAGTTCCACGCATCACAAATTCGTACACAAAAACACGACCTTGCAGCTGAGTGTCTGCGACTCCGTAGGCCTATATACACCGTTTTATTACATAATCTTTAAAACCCTATGCCATGGAATGGTAAGCCATTACACTCCGCGTAACTGACTGCAGTATGTATTGAATGAATACGGCATTACGGTCGGAGCGAGCCGCGGTGGTGTACGGTCAAATCAGAATCTACGTCGAATGACAGGTCGTGTATAAATCGGGAGGTGCGAGATGCGCAGATTTGATAATGTTGCGTGTCACAAACAATTGTTCAGTAAGATGCTAAAATACATTGTGCTATACTTAATGCTAAAATAGTCGCTGCTAATCCTTCTTCTTCTTCTGATTAAGTCTGCCTCCTTCAATAGACTGAAAATTCTTGTAGACTGGTGCTATTTACATTATAATACAATTTATTTACAGATATTTACAAGCACATAGAAAATTTGACGAAAAAAATAGCCACTGTGATCAACCGTTAGACGGTTTCGAAATGATCCCACAGATGGCGCTGAAACAATTTCTGACGACAGGGAATTCCAGTTCCTTACAGTTCTTGGGAAGAACGAATGGCGATGCGATTCAGTTCTCGAATATGGTACCTGATAGGAGTGTGGTTGCGAGGCTCTCGTTGACTGAGTAGCCTGTTTGATAATATAGTCCTGTGCTGAAAGAGGAGTGAGATTATTGTGTATATTGTACATCATAATTAGCCTGTCATTTTCTCTGCGATGTTGCCGGTTGTGAATGTCAAAAACAATATTTCACTTTCTCACTCTCTCTCCCTGTCCGTCTCTGTTGTATTCTGGTTATCAACCTGCCACATGCATAAAACAGAAGAAAGGTTTAACAAAACTTAGCTCACACATTGCGCTCAGCTTTCCAATAAAATCTTCCCTCTCTAAAACCTTTCTACCTTAATATATAAAACATTATACTTTCTGCGCTCTGTTTTCTATTGTGAAATATGTCTTGTTTTATTATTGGTTTTTTTAAGGACCGGGGGAAAAAAAAAAGGGGGGGGGGGGGGTAATGAAAAGTTTACATGATAGTGCCAATGGTTGGGACTAGGATTATTTCTCCCGTTCAATCCCAACTTTCTTTATTTGGGATAAGGAACATAATTTCAAAAATTACAATGTCATGTACCCGTTCACGATTTTTCTTGTAAAATATTTGAATTTTAGAGAAACACAGGGCTCAGTTTCTCTTTCCCTTCTTTTTCTTCCTTTTCTGTTTTCTGATTTTGTATTTTTGTTCTATACAATCGTGTAATATGTTCTAACAGAAAAACCAGTTAAGTTTAATGTTTATAATTATATAGGACCCTATAGCTTGACTTATGTGCAAGTGCATTTGGAACTATTGTATCCATTCATTGTATTTGTGCGTTTGTGCATTCGTGTATTCATTTATTCATGTAGGCCTACTCATTTACTAATCTACATATTGTTGTTGTTAACAAACATCAAAATTCAAGCAATGAGAGAGGGGAGGAAGGGAGGGCGGGGAGAACTTACGGAGAACTGGAAAATTTGTTATGTTTGTTCTCTGAATTCTTATTATTCTCAAGTTCACCATTTATTGGCACTAATGTAAAAATGTGACAGCATCATTCCAGCCCCTTGCGCATATCGGTTTCATTCATGCAAATAATCAAACAAACTGTAAAATAGATTTTATCAAAATGCATTTTACGGACATCAAAAGGGCTCTCGACCAACTCTTGATCATCTAGAGGCCGGGAAAGGGAATTTATTGTTTACCTGAACATAAATATTATCTGAGAACGTGTAACTTTTACAAGTCAGGAATTTGTGAAATTTCTGCTTATCTATCATTAGTTTCTTTTTTCTCGTACTGTGCAGAGTTCCCATCTAAAGATGGTAGCACGTGGAATTGAAAATAAACAAGAATTTTGCAATTATTTTTACTTGATTTTCTGACTGTACCAAAACTACGTATAGACACAGGATTTCACTAAATTTCTGAATTCTTTTTCCCTACAGTTCGCATGTAATAATTTGCTAACTGGAAAAATCATCATGATTAGGGAGAAGGAACTTTAGTAAATAAATCGAGTGAGCAGAAACATTTATGCCGAAAGAGCGAGTTTGTACATGACAAATACGGGCCTTGCAATCTTCCTTCTTGTACGCCCTGTCCGAGAGTGGTATAAGGAACATCGAGGCTGTCACTCCGTGCAGGGAGAAGTATTGGTTTATCACAAAGGGCGAGCTCGAAGTGGTGCATCCTTAATCACAACTACTGGTTATAGGTCCACTTTGTGTAAAGATAAAAATATATTATTGTAATTATTATGGTTTGTTAAAATAATTTATATTTTAAAAATATTTATAATTTCTAAAAATTTGCATTAAATTAAATAATAAAACAATATTTTTACAAAAATGAAACCATTTTTGTCAAGTTTTGAAGCTGGATTTCGCGCGGATCACTGACGTGAAAACGCGCGCTTCTGGCACGCATTCATGCGTACGACAAAAGCCAACGTACACAGACAGCATACGAATCAACATGATAATCGCCGTCGTTTCGCCAATGCTTGCCTGCGCTGCTCCGTCCCGTGAGACGTGACGGTTCGCTATCTCAGCTCAGCGACATCGTGTGCCAGATGATCCGCCATAGATCACAGCAAGTTACTACTAGCACGTCGCCGCATGGAAGCACACACATGGTCAATGTTGTTGCACACAGAGTAATAGAGGCGGTAGCGTCATTTCTTTGTACTTGTGGACGGTAGACGAGATTTGACAGTTTCTTATCTTTCCGCGCCAATCATATATGGTAGATATTCTCATTTCCGAAGGGATTTGTGCAGAGCCGTTACATCAGCCTCTCAAAATGCCGAACATCAAAGTTTTTAGTGGTTCTTCTCACCAGGATTTGGCCCAGAAAATTGCAAGTCGTTTGGGCTACGACCTTGGCAAAGTTGTCACAAAGAAATTCAGCAATCAGGAAACTTGGTAAGTTCTTCAGGTTTGCCAGTGTTTTAACTTTCTGTAAATCCTTCAAGTTTGGTTAGCTTCTGATCTGTGTTTAATTTGTGTGTTTACTGTATGGATGCACTCCAGTAAAGGTCAAAGTTCAAAAGGTCAATGAACCTGTCCTAATAATATTAGCACAGTAATACACTCTCAATAACTTTCTACAGATTTGAATTTAATGACCACCAAACCCACACCAGAGGTACTGTACATAACCTTGATGCCAGTCAAGTTCGAATAGAGGTCTACTGTAAAACGTGATATATTAGCGGCATGAAATTTTCGTGAATTGGAGCCGATGGCCTTTTTCACGGCATGAAATTTTCGCAAATTGCCACTGGCATTCAGTGCATATAGAGTGGACAAAAACTTTTGCGTGCATTTTAATTTCGCAAATCTTGGCTTTCGCGTAATTCGCGAAATCAAAATGCACGATAACATTCCTCATTTACAGTACAATTACTCATATTATGGGTGAAGTCTGACAACCTCAAAAGTCAAAATGTCAATGAAATTTCCCTGATTTAAGCGTCATATATTGTGTGCTCTCAATAACTTTCCACTGCTTTGAGCTACTTGCTTGTATGACCATAAAACTCACAGCACAGGTACATCACCTGAAGATGCTGGTCACATTTGAATATTGGTGAAGTCAGACTATGTCAAAGGTCAAAAGGTCAATGAACTTACAATTGATAAACACTACAGTTGAACCTCTATTATCCGGCCTCCCTTTATCCGGATCTCTCTATTATACGGACGCAATCTCGCCGTGATTTTTTTTCTATTTTTTGTTATTAATTACGGCAGGAAAGGGGGATTCTCAACTCCTTGAGAACTCCTACACAAACACACATGAATTACATATTACTTCCAACATTAACATACACCTCTATTTTGGGGTCTGTTACTGAGTGTAGCAATGAAAAGGTTGCAGTATACACATTACTACATGTGGTACTACAATGGGCTAAACAGTACATGTGTATGTATATGTACATGTATAAAGCATTGAGTCTCCCGTATCCGGCCAAATCCCTTATTCGGATGAGCCCCGGTCCCGACTTGTCCGGATACGAGAGGTTCAACTGTATTTGCATCCCATACCCACAAATCATAGTTTGCATCCCATACCCACAAATCATCACACCTGCAACTTACTATATATTGGAAGACATGACCACCAACTCAAGTACACAGTACCCAAAGCAACCATTGACATCGTTTTCACTATTCCCAAGAGCAACAAGTCTGAGGAACAGCTTGCCAGGCGCAGCTGTTCAACTCACCAACCCAACAGAATTCAGAGAGGCTGCACTCCGACATAACAACATAATGCAGCCTTCTTCTGGTTCCAGTGTTCTGTAAGGAGCCAACCTTATTTTTATTTGCACGGTTTCAACCACTTTTATTGTAATTATGTGGGTTACGATTATGGCACCTCTGCACCCTTGTTGATGCACAACAAGGATTGTTCATCCCGGTATAGCTTCAACGGAGCTGCAGTTTTGGGATCATTTCAACAAGTAAAAATTAACTTAAAAACTATAATCACAAACTGCAGTATCGGTACAATTTGCATGCAGGCGAGACATCACTTGGCGTTTGCCTTGTCTGTCCGTTTGTTAGCTCACCTGAGCCAAAGGCTCAAGTGAGCTATTGCGATCGCCCTTTGTCCGGCGTCCGTCGTGCGTCGTGCGTCGTGCGTAAACTTTTTACATTTTCATCTTCTTCTTGAAAACCCCAAGACTGATTTTCATCAAACTTGGCAGGTAGCATCCCTAGGGAATTAGGAACTCAATTTGTTAAAATGAGCACCATGTACTATGAGTACATTGATGACTGTAGTTTCAAGTTTGTTCATGGCAGAATCAGGGGTGCCCCCCCCTTGGGACCCAGGGGAGGGGGGTGGGGAGGGGTCCTAATGGGGCCTAAATTGTACATTTTCATCTTCTTCTTGAGAACCCCTTGACCCATTTTCACCAAACTTGGCAGGTAGCATCCCTAGGGGGTTAGGATCTCAATTTGTTAAAATGGGCACCATGCCCCACCCAGGGGGCCCTCAGGGGGGCCCAAACCCCCCAAAATGAAGGAATCTTTAAAAATCTTCTCTAGAATCAGAAGTTATAGAGCTAAGATAATACTATGAGTGAGTACATTAATGACTGTAGTTTCAAGTTTGTTCATAGCAGATCCAGGGGTGCCCCTCTTGGGGGCGGGGGGGGGGGGGGGGGTGGGAAGGTCCAAATGGGGGCCTGAATTGTACATTTTCATCTTCTTCCTGAAAACCTCATGATTGATTTTCGTCAAACTTGGCAGGTAGCATCCCTAGGGGGTCAGGATCTCAATTTATCAAAATGGGCACCATGCCACACCCAGAGGGCCCCAGGGGGCCCCAATCCCCCCAAATTAAGGAATCTTAAAAAATTTGGGCCCTTATTGTACATTTTCATCTTCTACTTGAGAATGCCTGGTCAAATTTTAGTAGAGCTGTGAATAATTTAGATTAGTGACTGCGTGAAAGGTGAACTTGCGATACTCAGGTGAGCGCTAGACCCGCGGGTCTCTTGTTTTCATTTATCATACTGACCACTTTTTGTTATCTTTCAAGAAGAATATTTCTACTTATGTTTTATTTGGTTTGTTGTATGCAATCTGCAGTAGATCTAATCCTTAAATGCTTCAACTTGTTTTGTCATAAATTTTGTTGAATTCTAGAATTGCATGTTTAGTTGACAAACAGCATCAAAGAAGCATGTGCCAAATTACATTGTATTATATGTCTAGTTAACTTTTTTTTTTTTTTTGCAACAAAAATTTACAAAGTCCCCAAACCTAACCTCCATGTATCACAAACTGTACATTTTAGACTGTCTACGAAGAGTCACAAATCAGGTGCGAGAATCATGCCCTGGACGTCTTTCTCATGCTCACAATAATATGCCTTTCTCCATACCTCACCAAAAGAAGTAAACAAACACAAACAACCTTTTGAGACAATATCATTTTTAAAGTCAGAATGAGCCAAAAATTATATTAAGAGTGCACTAGATCACATGATAGCAGTTGACATCACATGCGCCATTCAGTGACACCAAACAGCAAGAAAGCTACACCGTGTATATCACCACCAACATTTTATGAGGAATCAACAAGTACCAACTTTATTCCTCAAGACACATGGTGTCTTGAGCACCATGTGTCTTTCCTTTCTGTGGAAGCTTCACACCCAGTGGGTTTCCTTGAACAAATCATACATACATTAATTTGCATATTGTATAATATATTCATGACAACATGATTTCCAGTTCAAAAAGGCTCTCAAGCTCCCAATGATAGGAGGGGAACAACCCCCCCCCCCCCCCCATTGCTTCACTCTTCCAGGTTGAGGACGGGCTGATTTTGCTACAACACGCTTTTCCCATAGACCCTTGCCCGAGTATACTTGATACACGTCGTCAATGAGTTAAGGTACTGAGTTTCCTTTGTGCATTTTTGAAAATGCCTGTAAGGTGTATTCAAACTGTCAAGGTGTCACAAACTCAACTGTCTTCTTGACCTGGGCAACTAAAATTATCATTGGGCAAGTAAACTGAAAAGGTACCTACATGAAAAAAAAAAAATGATATGGAGCATTTGTTTGAATGCCCATCCTGGCATGTGGATGAAATGTGTATTTTTATTTTTACACTGTATATTAGTCGAAACAGCTCACGGGGGCAGATGCCTTACGCACCCTTGCCCCCACAACTTACACTAGTGCTGCTACTACCCATAATATATACCAGTATTTACTGTGCTTTTCACCTTTCAGTGTAGAGATTGGCGAGAGTGTACGTGGGGAGGATGTCTACATCGTCCAGAGTGGCTGTGGCGACATCAACGACAACCTGATGGAAATGTTGATCATGATCAACGCCTGCAAGATTGCCTCCTCCTCTCGAGTCACAGCAGTCATCCCTCTCTTTCCCTACGCCCGTCAAGACAAGAAGGACAAGGTTGGTCGCTTTTAGTAACAATTCAATTTTTTTTTTTTTCAATTCAAAATACATCATTCCAATCAGATCAAGATAGAGTCTTGGTCTGATCGAGATCAGACCAAGATATTTTTACTCTTCTAGCATTTGTTATGAAAGTGCACTTCACTTACCTCTTTCAGAAAGCAGTGGGAATAATGTTACCCTTCACATAAGTTGAGGGTGTGTGTACTTTTCAAGAAAAAAAAGAATCGTTAAAACTTTCTTTGTATCGTTCTTCATACATGATATCACAGATTGTAGTCGTCTTCTCATCCTGTGATGGCCATTAACGACCAAAGCTATAAAAATTCATAACTTTTGAACAAATTGTCTGATTTTCCTCAAACTTTCACTGATATGCTCTGCTACTGAACTCTCTCAATCCACATGTATGTTTGGTTTTTATTTCCCTTTAAAAGCTAAGTTATGTTGCACACAAGTATCTATTTTGGGAGCAATTCCCTGGGCAGACAGGTTTTGAAATAAGGAAAACCAGAAATATTCGCGGCATCAAATTTTTGGGAATTGGAGCCGACAGCATTTTTCACAGCATTGAAATTTTCATGAATTGTCACTTGCATTCATTGCATTATGGTGTAGACAAGAGCTTTCATGTGCATTTAAATTTTATGAATCTTGGTCCCTTGCAAAATACATAAAAATGTAGGGTTGCAGTCATGAAGTACAACTCTAGAAGTGAGAATAGAAATATAAAGTACATTTCAGTAGAAGCAATCAGAGTGTGAAAGGAACTCTGCATATTGTAAAAGTGACAAATTTCTGAAATTGAAACATTAACATCAAACTGGGAAAAATTTGTGTCTATGCAGAGCAGAACTGTAGGCTCATGGAAAGAATTTAATACCTGTTTGACTTTAGGTATTTTGTTTTAACAAATATTTTTGTTTAGTCATCACTGGTTGAGGGGGAGGTGCATGTCAAAAGCAGCAGTAGTTTGTTACAACCTTTGGTATATGAAACCTTATCTTGAGGAAGAGAAAGTGATATTTTGTAAACATTGTCCATGTGTAGCTGATACTGTAATCATAAAAAGTAAAAAAAAAAATGGTGCCTAGAACTGTTGTAATAAATTGTAATATATCAATAAAGGACAGTTTCAGGGGAGAAAAATTTGACTTTGAATAACAAAAGCAAAATGATAGTGTTCACTGTTATGAGCTATGCATGTACACACAAAGAGATCGAGGGTTTGGATTATTTGTAATTAGTATGGAAACAAAATGTAGCCTCAGGTGTGACCTAGGTCATGCTCTGCTGTGCTATTTCAAACTTGCTCTTCATTTTGTATGCAATTTCCATAGATTGTCAGTAGATTCTAACTTCTGTGAATGAAAGCATGTTTAATTTCCAAGACAGAAAACTGACTTACATTTGTACATGTTTTGAAGAATAAAAGTTGAAAAGGGGGAAAAAAAAAACCTGCTTTCCCCCTCCCACATGGCTGGAAAAAAAAAAAAAAATAATATTAATGGAATGTGACTGATTAAGGACAATTGTCAGAACATCTCTTGACTTTGCAAAATTCAGCTCTGCCCCCTGGAATTCTAAACAGAAGGTATCTTCACTGTTGGGTAATCTTGATTATGCTAGGGCTACATGTGCCGAAAGAATGTGTTCTGATCATAGATGTTTTTCAATTAGAGAGTGCTGTCTACAGCCAGCAACAACGTATGGCGAGTAACGACACCAAGAGATGAAAAATGTATCATCACAGGAACAGGTACACAGAGACCTGTCTGTCAGCCCTTTAAAGTAGATGCACAGACACCAATGTGGTGTCATGATTGGTCGTCTGATAATCAGAGGGCGACAGTGATGTACGAGTGGTTTTATGTGTTTGTTTCGGACGACAGAGTGTGAGGGGGTGTGCGTTATCTGTAGCCCTTCTCTTTCAGTATAGCAGAGGTGTGACGCAAGTACATGAAGCAAGTTCCTCATTTGTGCAAGCTACAATAACAATATATAATATATGAAAGGTCTTAAAGACACAGTTTGAAATGTATGTTGGCTCAGTTTTGATAATTACTTTATACTGAATATTCAAATTGATTAGATTAGAAACATTGAAATATAGAAAGTTTTGACGGGTAAGCTGTCACCAAAGAGGTAACTTTGGACAGATATGACCACGTCAGCAAACCATTTCCCAAAAGGTAATAAATAACATACTGATATCAGGCAATTTTCTCTTTAATGAAGCATTTGAAAATGATCTCAATTTGTTTTCGTAGCTTCATGTTTGCATGAGGGACACCAGTATTAAGTAGAACAGTACAGCTCAGATCTATTGTAAAATTAAAAGCATTGTTGGGTAATGCCCTGCATAGAAGACAGATGATGTCAATTCCTTAATCTTTCACATTTTTTATATGTGATGTAATACAAATCGTTTTATCATTTTGTAGGTTTGGAAATATACAAGTTAAAAAAAAGTTTTGTCATTCAATCCAGTATTGAAAATGTTGAAATGGCTGAGAGTAAGAAGGAAATGATAAGGAAAAAAAATATTGTTATTTACTATCATGTGGTATCATAAAGGGGTTAATAAACTCAGTGAAGAGATGACAGACAAGGGAACTCATCCTGACAGAACTCTGTTACAGTATTTATGTTTTTATGATGCATCACATGAAACTTATACCTTCTTCTGATCTCATTATCACTCTCCCAAATGTGTGTTGGTAATCAGAGCCGGGCACCAATCTCAGCCAAGCTGGTGGCCAACATGCTGTCAGTGGCCGGAGCTGACCACATCATCACGATGGACCTTCATGCATCACAAATCCAGGTGAGATTGAATGGGGGAGGGGATGAGGAAAAGCTTGAGTCCGGGACAGGGAGGGGCAACAATAAGTATTACGGGCAGGTATGGGGTGTAGGGACAATGACTTAGATGGAGATGACCAGGATCGGGAACAGCAACAGGGACCGGGAAAGGACCTGTGACAGGGGAGGTTCCATAAAACTAACAGGTGAGATACAAGAATGTTGACTATAGAGGGACAGTAGATTGACTAGAGAGAGGCAAGACAGGGACAGAAGAATGGCAGGCATTGACAAGAGAGGGAAAAGGCAGGGACAAGACAGGGCAAGAGAGGGACAAGGCATTGGTAAGAGTGGGACAAGACAGGGACAGGAGGAGGACAGGGCATTGATAAGAGAGGGATAAGATGGAGCAAGACAGGGACAAGGCGTTGGTAAGAGCATGGCAAGACGGACAGGAGAATGACAGCACATTGATAAGAGAGGGACGGCAACAGAGGGATAAGACATTGGTAAGAGGGGGACAAGACAGGGGCAAGAGAGGGACATGACATTGGTAAGGGGGGGGGGCAAGACAGGGACAGGAGAGGGACAGGAGGAGGGCAGGGCATTGATAGGAGAGGAACAAAACGGGCAAGAGAGCGACAAGGCACTAGCAAGAGTGGGACAAGACAGGGACAGGAGAACGACAGGACATTGATAAGAGAGGGACAAGGCAGGGGAAGGCAGGGACAAGGCATTTGTAAGAGTTTGTTAATTACATGCAGCCAATGCTATCTAATTTGACTATTTTGCATACTTGTTCCAAGAGGCTTGTTTTGGCTTTCCTATACATATATTCCTGTAGTGTTTTCTGCTCCATTTAGCATCATTTTACATTTGATGCACAGAAACTTTTTATTATTCCCATAGGCCCGAATTCTCAAAGCTGGAATAACTATTCCGGGGAATAAGTTATTCCACCTTTGAGAATAGATTCCGGGGGAATAATCGCATCATTTTACGTCATGAGGGCCTGATTTGCATAAGAGGCGGAATAAATCGGTGTAATAAAGTTATTCCACCTTTGAGAATTCGGGACATCATGTCATGCCAGTACGTGTCATGCAAAGAAACAGAATACCAGTGTGGGCTGTGAGTGTTTGCAGAAATGCACACTGAAGGCTGACAAGCCAGACTAATGCCATACTCTGTGCTGCATCACTCACAAGATACTTGGGTCCAAATGAAGCTTGTTACCTGTGATTTACAATGGCTAAATTGGGAAACACAAGTGGAATAACTAATGGCACTGCAAATGATATATACTTTAACTATGAGGGAGGTAGGCAAGGAGAAAGCCATTAGGAATGCTTTCTGCAGTGGGATGCAGTCTACCTTGTGTTATTGGAGGGCCAATGTACAGTGTTGGTAACTGCATGTGTATACCATATATTTCACAAGGTTTTATTTTGGTGAATTTCTTGAGCTTGGTACTAATCGCAAATTTAACAATGGCGGTAAAATACTAAAGGGACTGTACAGTACTGGTTGAGGTGGGGATTAATGTTTTGAACATTCCTGCATGAGATAATGAGAAACCTCTTATGAAATTTGAAAGAGCAAGTAATTTTAAGAAGTATTCAACGTTTATTTGATGTAAATTGGTTTTCAAATGGCTGAGATATCAAAAAAGTGATAATAATAAAAGGCAACAGGCTACGCCTTTTATTAGGATCTCTTTGTTTATCACCTTGTTTTTGGATATCTCAGCCATTTCAAAACCTATTTTCATCAAATAAACTTTTGATACCCCTTAGAATTGCATGCTCTTTGATATCTCATAGAGTGGTTTCTGAATATCTTGCAAAATGTTAAAAGCTAAATCCTCACCTCAACCAGAACTGTACACACCCTTTAACTCTGATCTCAATATGAATGCAACATATGTACATTTCTCCATCCATTACTGTACTCCATGACACAAACAATATAACCACTTGCAAAATTGTCAGGAAGTCCAGATTCACAAAAAACTTAGACTCACTAAATATATGGCATATACATGCAGTATATACTGTTGTTATATGTGGTGTGTTTTGCTGTATGTAATATTAAAGCCTCCCCCAAAAAGCAAATCAGACCTTAAAGTCTGAACATTGCTGGAGGGTTTTTTCCGACAATTAAAGTCGTCATCTATTATCTTCTAGCCTTACTTGATAGGTTAGTCAGACTATGTTGCCAATGGCACATTCCTTCACCTGTTTTTTTTTTTTGTTGTATTCATTTTTGCACCATTGATAACAATCCAAGAGCATGCACAGCACAGCTTTTGCACCTCATGTGTGCAGTGTGAAACCAAATTAGGTAAAACTAAATTTTAATCCATGCTGCTTTCCTCGAGCACATATCATAATTGTCGGGAAATATCGCTTTCAAGAGCAGGTTTAGCATTTTATTGCACACACTAAACACAACATTGTTTTAAAGGACAAGTTCACCTTCATTAATATAAGGACTGAGAGAATGCAGCAATATTTGTAGAATACAACAGTGAAAGTTTGAGGAAAATTGGACAATCGATGCAAAAGTTATGAATTTTTAAAATTTTTGTGTTGGAACTGCTGGATGAGGAGACTACTAAAGCTCGTGATATCATATGAGTATAACAGTATAAAGAAAATGTAAAGAAAATTCAACATATTTTCACTTCTTTTGCATAATAAAAGAGCACTTGACTTGTCTCTTTCTAAAGGCAATGGGTATGATATTACCCATAACATATGTCAGTAACTAGTCAAGGGAATGTGTACTTTTTTCAAAAGATGAAATTTTGTGAAATTATATTTATATTTTCCTTATATTGTTGTACGCATGTGACATCATACACTGCAGTAGTCTTCTCATCCAGCAGTGACTGCACAAAAACTTCAAAAATTCATAACTCTTGAACGGATTGTCCGATTTTCCTCAATCTTTCAATGATGTGTTGTACTAATATTGCTACATTCTCTCAATCCTTATGTTAATGAAGGTGAACTTGTCCTTTAATTTGCGCTGAAAACAGGCCTATAATCATTACCTACTTTGAATGTAAATTGTATGCCATTTGATTGCTGCAAACATTTCTCTAACTGGAGTAGAAATAGCTAGTATTGATTTAATCCATGTGATATTGCATTATGCTTTATTCTTTCAACCTGCACTGCCTAGTGCCAGAAGTGTTTTGAACAAAATACAAATAATATGCATTTTTATTCTACACTGTTGCATCAGCACTGGAGCTGTTCATCTGAAACACAAATCTTAAATTTTATACATAAAATACAAGTCATTGCAAGATTATCTGGCAGCATGTCAACCTGAATTTTCTTCCTGTAATATTTTAGTAAACAGTACATTGCTACCATATTGCTCCTCACCAGATCGGTCACAGCTCGTTATTCCGAAGGTTCGTTATTCCGAAGGCTCTTCAGTCCGAAGATTTGTTATTCCGAAGGTTCGTTTTTTCCGAATTTCATTTTAGGATTAACAAATCTTCGGAATGACGAACCTTCGGAATAACGCCACAAATGTTCGGATTAGCGAACCCTTTTTCATTTTCGGATTAACAAACCTCTAGGTATAGGGAATTGTGTGTTTCGGATTAACGAACCTTTGGAACAACGAACCTTCGGAATATCGAACCTTCGGAATAACGAACAGCACCCACCAGATCAATGCTAAATGGAGTTCTCTGTTAATAAAAAAAAAATAAACTAGACTTGGAATTTGTCAACACTGACAAATTAGGTGATCCGATCTCTTCGGAAATCAATGATTTTAGTCCCGATCCCAATAGGCATGATGAAACAGGTTTCATCTGTGTTAATAGGGACATTGGCCGTGTGATGTTTGGATTCTCATTTAGAAACGGGAGTCAGACCTGCTATCGATGGTACACAACACTAAGATACAGAATGAAGTATATTTGATCTTTGACCCCACTTTGCACAGACAAGATAGCATCTGAGCAAAAAGTGGTTATTTTGTGAAATGATCCCTATAATATGGTCTTTACGTGTGCAAAATATGGGAAAGAAAGGACATGTATTCACCAAGATACAGGATAAACCATTTATGACCTTTGACCCTAATTTACATACCCAAGATGGCGTCTGATTAAGTAGTTGTTATTTTATGAAATAATGTACGTGACATGAACTAAACATGTGCAAAATATGGGGGTGATTGGGCCTGTTTTTCTTGAGTTATTGCAAAGAAAGTTGCAGAAAGAAAGAAATATCTCAATACATCGAAGATAAGCTTTAATTTCAACCAAGTTTTTGGACGTGATCCCGATACCGTATGAAGAAACAAAAGGCACATTACCGATAGCGCAAAGTCTGAGCTACAACATATTAAAATCTGGGAAAAATTCACCGAAGGGTAAGTGAGCTAGTGCTCGATAGAGATAGTCATATCAATTTTCATTTCCAGAAAAACTGCACTCCCATAGAGATAACACTTAAACTGGCCAAATTTGACAAGGTTACATTCAATTCATTTTTACGAGGTGATGCCATCATCTAATCAAAATTTTGTAAATGTATTTATGAAAGAGCATTTAATAAGCTACATCATAGTGAAATTTGGGTCAAAATTGGCAAAGGATAAGTGAGATACGCTCGAATGACCTTGAAATTTGATGACGTCATTTTGAAAATTTACTCTTTTTATTTTATCAAGAAATTTGATATCTTTTAATCATTTTTTCAGCATCGCCACCCCATGAAATGACATGTACAACTCATCAGCTTTCAGAATATGTAAAGAAAATGGGGGGTCACCGTCCATCCTGACGAGTAAAATCGGATTTAAAATTGGCGGTTTTTTGGCATAGTTGCACTGTATATCGCCTTTGACGCGCGCGCGGAATTGCAACTTTGACGGGCCGGTATGACGTCATATTGAGCTGGATTTACTTGAAATTTCTTAGAAATATTCCTTGACATTTCAGAAATCCGATCTGTGTGAAAAAACGGGAAATTTCTATTGCATAAGAGCTGTGCGTGCGTATATGTGCGCGCGCGTACGCGTCCGTACGATTTTTTCAATTTTTCAAAAAATGCTCTAAATGGTCTGAAACGTGTGCAAAAATATTTTGAGCTCGATTGGAGTATACAAATACTTCAACGCGCGCGTACGCGCACGGTTTAAGGGTACAGATGAATTTTGAGAACATGAGTAGAATCAGCTTGATTTGAACTATACGTGACGTAAATTTCATTGAAAAATTCCATTCCATTAATTAGATATTAGTGAGAATGTGTTTTCATATAATGACGTCATAGTGACGTCATGGTCGACTGATCACTATGATTTTATTAGATTTGTCGTCTTTGTTACATGATACATATATGGTATAAATTTGGCATTGATAGGATGAGGACTTTCTGAGCTAACCTCTACACAGCATTTGAGGAGAAAGAGTTTTTTTGTGACAACGGGAAGTTTAACACTAGACTCGGAATTTGTCAAGACTGACAAATTAGGTGATCCGATCTCTTCGAAAATCAATGATTTGAGTCCTGATCCCAATAGGCATGACCATACAGGTTTCATCTGTGTTGACGGGACACTGGCTGTGTGATGTTTGGATTCTCATTTAGAAAAAGGAATGAGACCTGCCATCTTTGGTACCGAATTTCGTATACACTAACGGAAATACAGAATGAAGTATATTTGACCTTTGACCTCACTTTGCACACCTAAGATGGCGTCTAAGCAAAAAGTGATTATTTTATGAAATGATTCTTGTAACATGGTCTTTGCGTGTGCAAAATATGGGAAAGATAGGACATGTATTCACCAAGATACAAGATGAAACATTTATGACCTTTGACCCTAATTTACATACCCAAGATGGTGTCCGATCAAGTAGTTGTTATATTATGAAATAATGTACGTGACATGTACTAAACATGTGCAAAATATGGGACTGATAGCCATTGTTGTTGTTCATCTATTACACAGAAAGTAGTAGAAAGAAAGAAAAATAAAGAAAAAATCATGTTATTTTATAGAAATTTGAAGGAGAAGCATAAAAAAATCGGAAAAAGATAAAGTAAGGAAAGGGAGATTAAGATTAACTGAAGAAAAAGAAGAAAAAAAGTGTTTAAAAAAAAAATATTGGCAGGGGTGAGCCTCGAACCAGGGACCTTAGGATTACGAGTCGGATGCGCTACGCAATGACCTATTTCATTCTCCATAGGCCCTGTGTATTAACCAAAATGACGCTGCATCGAAGCCTCGTGTCATTTTCAACCAAGTTTTTCGACGTGATACCGACGTCGTATGAAAAAATGGAGGTCACACTTAAGATAGCCCACAGTCTCAGCTACAACATACTAAAATCTGGGAGAAATTCACGGAAGCATAAGTGAGCTAGTGCTCGAAAAAGATAGTCATGTCAATTTTCATTTCCAGAAAAACTGCACTTCCATAGAGATAACACGTAAACTGGTCAAATTTGACAAGATTACTTTCAATCCATTTTTACGAGGTGATGCCGTCATCTAATCAAAATGTTGTTATTATATTAATGAAAGAGCATTTAGTAAGCTACAACATACTGAAATTTGGGTACAAATTGGCAAAGGATAAGTGAGATACGCTCGAGTGACCTTGAAATTTGATGACGTAATTTTGAAAATTTACTTCTTTTATTTTATTAAGAGATTTGATATCTTTTAATCACTTTTCCAGCATCGCCAACCCATGAAATGATATTTACAACTCATCAGCTTTCAGAATATGTAACGAAAATGGGGGGTCACCGTACATTCTGACGAGTAAAATCGGAATTAAAATTGGCGGTTTTTTGGCATAGTTGCACTGTATATCGCCATTGACGCGCGCGCGGAATTTCAACTTTGACGGGCCCGTATGACGTCATATTGAGTCGGATTGACTTGAAACTTGGTAGAAATATTCCTTGACATTTCAGGCATCCGATAAGTGTGAAAAAACGGGAAATTTCTATTGCATAAGAGCTGTGCGTGCGTATATGTGCGCGCACGTACGCGTCCGTCCATTTTTTTCAATTTTTCAAAAAATGCTCCAAATTGTCTGAAACGTATGCAAAAAAAATTTGAGCTCGATTTGAGCATACAAATATTTCAACGCGCGCGTACGCGCACGCTTTAAGGATAAATATGAATTTTGAGAATATGAGTAGAATGCGCTTGACTTGAAATATATGTGACGTAAATTTCATTGAATAATTCCATTCCATTAATGAGATATGAATGAGAATGTGTTTTCATATAATGACGTCATAGTGACGTCACGGTCGACTGATCACAATGATTTTACTTGCGCTGTCGTCTTTGGGACATGATACATACATGGTATAATTTTGACATTGATAGGAAGAGGACTTTCTGAGCTAACCTCTGCACAACTTTTGAGGAGAAAAAAGAAAAAGAAGAAGAAAAACAAAGAATCAGTACAGATACAGAAGGTGATCCGAGAGGATACTCGGATCACCTAATAAAAAAAAGGGGGGGGGGGGAATGATCAGATGACAGATAAATGTAAATGCATTTTTTCTTTTTTTTTAATGTTGGATGCTAAAGATAAAACATATAGTATTTGCTAAACATCTGCAATCTTTTATGACAACTGGCCTCACTTATACAACCAAGAGCACACAGATGTCTGTCTGGGCAATATTTACCATGTACCTCTGATTTTCCCCCTTGCTACACAAGGAGAGGCACACGCAACCTTATACATACACCTCTGTCTGGTGATTTTAGTTGCTTTTATCAACTTGTGAATCAATTTCATTGAATCCATGTACCACAATAAATGGCCAATGCTTTCGGTCAAGAATTTTGATTTCATGATGGTGCATGTATAGATAATTATCAGTTTGAGAACTGTCCCAGAAGATAACGTAAGAATAAATACAAAAGAAAAAGTCTAGAGTACAGAGACTACAGGTGTAAAGTATGAGACATTTTGGCTGGTGGTCTGCACATGAACTAGATGTAGCAGTCACATGGCTTGCCAAAGTTATCACATGTTATGTTTGAATGCTGCACGTACCTGGGGGGCATTTCTTGAAACGTTTTAGTCGGATATTTTTCAGACAAACCGTTACAAGCTACTGAAATCCTCGCATCTGATTGGCTGAGAGCAAATTTGTCTGACAACTTTGGTGGACAGAATGCTACATGAAATGCCCATCAGGTGTATATTTGGCTCACAATCTGTTTTTTGTGATGTGTTATGCACATAAAGGGTTGGGATAGATTTGAAAAATGAATGCACACATAATACTGGTGTACAATGGAGGGCTGTGCTGGAGAAGATATCAACATAAAATAGACTTTCCCTCTATACTGCTAAATTATTCTGAAAGAATGAATGCGAGAGGTGATTCACATCTGTATTGGTGTGTTTATGTTTTTTTTTCATAAAATTTGCTTTACATTGGTTTCATCAAAACATAAATGATTTCAGATTTCATATTTTGTCAATAAGGGCAGTGGTGTGACTTCAGAGTCCTTGGGCCCTGTTTTATCAAAAGATATAATTGATTATAAATTTCTTGCCACACATAGTTGCATAGACTTACCATGGAAATCAACTGCGCAATCAATTATAACTCTTCATGATACTGCCGTAGACCTACCATGGAAATCAACTGTACAATGAATTATAACTCTTCATGGTACTGCCATAGACTTACCGTGGAAATCAACTATACAATCAGTTATAACTCTTCATAAACAGGGCCCTGGACATGATCAGCTTGCTTTTGTAAAATGTCAGTCCTTTAAAAATGAGGCCCAGTGTCGGGGGGGGGGGGGGGGGGGGAGGGAATAAAATGACCATTTCTCCCTGTGTACATTGAGTACACGTCCTGATGAGCTGTTTTAACAAGTTGCTTTTGATGGACTTTGTTTGAGAAGGTTGGATGACACTCAGACAGGTTATCAGATTGATTGCGATGCCAAACTTCCTTAATAGTGTCCCAGGCCAGGATTGAGTCAATACAGTGTGACCCTCATGTCAACTGTGCCATGACAGTCCTGACTTTGTGACTGGAAAACTGCAAGAGCTCTGCCTAAGTACAGCAAAGATGTATGTGAAATACTCTTATTAATCTGTTCTTTTGGCTGCACAGTGGGTCTATAGCCCTCCATAATTGGGTCACATTTTGACTTGAAATTTATAGGTAGCCATAAAATACTACAGCTGTCCCTCATGAATGTCTCAAAATAATGACAAAACTAAACACAGGAGTCGAGAGATTCAATTTCCCTGATTGTGATGGCTATTTTCTGACATATCCCAGATAGAAGGCTGCCGCTTGTCACAGTGAAGAGTGAACATTTGCCAGTTGAGAGTAAAACACAGTTTTTGGAACTACATAGTGCTGTGTAATGCCCATCATCATGTGATGCTTCATTACCTCCGCCAAGGGAGGAGGTTATGTTTTCGTTACTGTTGGTTTGTGTGTTCGTTTGGTAGTTAGTTAGTTAGTTTGTCCATGTGCAAAATAACTCAAAAAGTAGTTAACGGTTTGGATGAAACTTGCAGGAAAGGCTTAGAAAGATACAAGTAACAATGATTAAATTTTGGTAGTGATCCGGGAATTTTGGGGGAATTTATGAAGGATTTTTTACATTTTGGCAGGTAGGGTCAATGAACTTGGGAGTTCAGGCTGCGCGTATTTGAGGTTTGCATGCGTGCACTAAAATGCATGCTCTAGTTTCTGCTAGGGCGAGGCATGCGCAGCTGAGGGTTTATGACGTAACAAAGGCTTCTATATTGGGAAATCAGGCAATTTTTCAGCATGTATACCTATGGGTGGAAATCACTGATCTCTATGGAAAAGCCCAAAGAGCTTTTCCCCAGTGGTGGAGAGGAGAAAAAAATCTCTTTAGGAAGAGCAAGATCATCAGTGGAAAGTAGCTGCTTGGTGGAGGTCTGCACTCTCAAAGTGCTTTTCTAGTTCTGACATGTTTTTATTTCATTTCGTGTTAAGACACTCAATTTTTCCACATTTAAAAGTTTGTGTGTATGATGGCAACAACTTCCCTCTCTTTACTCTCCCTCGTCAAATTACAGTGTGTACCTGTCTGTGTATGTTAATGTTTATGTTACATAAGATCAAAAGAAGCCATTTCATTTTTTGAATTAGGCTAAAAACAGCACCAAAGTTATATAAGGAATAAGGAAACAATGCTGCCATAAATGGTAGAATATTAGGAGCTCCCCCCCCCACCCCCCGAAATAGAAAGGATCACAATTTTAATACATGTATAAGAGCACATATTTCATGTTTTCCATTTATATTTTGAAGAACACATCCTTTTGAATTTACATGGTAACACAGCTGTCATAATTGGAATGTGAGCAGGGAGGTTTTGATTCATATTACTCTTTTGGGCAATGTTTTACCCATCTTTGATTCCTGTAATATTGTCTTATAGGCTATGCTATGCTGGCATCTTCCATTATCAAGAAGGGTGCCAATGGTATACAGTTCCTTGAATATTCCATTCTCTTAATTACACTTTGCTGGTCTGTCTCATTTTTATCACTCCAGGGGTTCTTTGACATCCCCGTGGACAATCTGTACGCAGAGCCGGCAGTTCTGAAGTGGATCAAGGAGAACATCCCGGAGTGGGGAAACAGCATCATCGTCTCGCCCGATGCAGGTGGTGCAAAGAGGTAAAAAAAAAAACAGAAGAACTCAAGACATCTCAAAAGATGCTGGAAGGAGTAGTGTCCATCGATTCATATGATGATGAAGGTTGAACCTACAAGTTCTCTGACATTTTGCTCCAAAACCCTCCATATCAAAAGTAGGCTTAACTCCTGTTCAGACATCTCAGCCATGAAGACCAGTGAGAGCGTTTTCATTAATCGATCAGAAGAAAAAACATTTGTCAGTACAGGGGACTCCCATTACAATGCAGTCCTTGGGACAGGCAGTTTTTAGCTAGTGAGCTATTGCGATCGTTATTCGTCCGGCGTCCGTCGTGCGTCGTGTGTCATGCGTAAACTTTTTACATTTTCATCTTCTTCTTGAAAACCCCAAGACTGATTTTCACCAAACTTGGCAGGTAGCATCCCTAGGAGGTTAGGATCTCAATTTGTTAAAATGGGCACCAGAGGGCCCCCAGGGGGCCCCAACCCCCCCCCCCCCCCCCCAAAAAAAAAGTAATAATAAAATTAAGGAATCTTTAATAATCTTCTTCTCTAGAACCAGAAGTGATAGAACTAAATTAATACTATGAGTTAGTACATTGATGACTAGTTTCAAGTTTATTCAGGGGTGCACCACTTGGGACCCAGGGGAGGGGGTGGGGAGGAGTCCCAATGGGGCCTAAATTGTACATTTTCAGCTTCTTCTTGAGAACCCCATGTGATTTTTTTACCAAACTTGGCAGGTAGCATCCCTAGGGGGGATAGGATCCAAGTTTGTTCAAATGGGCACCATGTCCCACCTGGAGGGCCCCAAGGGGCCCAAACCTCTCAAAATTAAGGAATCTTTAAAATTCTCCTTCTCTAGAATCAGAAGTGATAGAGCTAAGTTAATACTATGAGTTAGTACATTAATAACTGTAGTTTCAAGTTTGTTCATAGCAGATCCAGGGGTGCCCCCCCCTTGAGGGCAGGGGGAGGGGTGGGAAGGTCCAAATTGGGGCCTAAATTGTACATTTTCATGTTCTTCTTGAAAACCTCATAATGGATTTTCACCAAACTTGGCAGGTAGCATCCCTATGGGGTTAGGATCTCAATTTGTTCAAATGGGCACCATGCCCCACCCAGGGGAGCCAACCCCTCAAAATTAAAGAATCTATAAAAAATCTTCTCTAGAACCAGAAGTGATAGAGCTAAAATTGATACTGGGGGGGGGGGGGGGAGGGGGAGGGGGTCCAAAATCTGGCCCTTAATGTACATTTTCATCTTCTACTTGAGAATACCTGGTCAAATTTTAGTAGAGCTGTGTGTAATTTAAATTAGTGACTGCGTGAAAGGTGTATGAACTTGCGATAGTCGGGTGAGCGCAAGACCCCCCGGGTCTGTTGTCTTTCGTTATATGATACGGCACGCCGTACACCGGGGTACCGTGGTAACCCGGGGTACGCGTTGTATAGCGCCATCTCATGCCCATTACTTATAATGCGTATCCGAATTCAGATACGCCGATTCCGAATTCTGATACGGCAAAGTCGTCGCAATGAACTGGCACCATAGGTGTTTTTCGAAGTAATTTCTAGCACCACACCGTTTTGTAAACATCATCTACCGTAACTTTTATTTTCAGAAAAAAAAAAAATCACCGAAAGCCCAGAAAATCACCCCAAAATCAACTGTATTTCTTCAAAATTTGATCATGGGGGCTGCCATCTTTATAATCTTCTACGCGTGCGCGAATGGTCGATAATAAGAGATGAAGTGCGAAAGAAAAAGGTTCAGAGCAGAAAATAATGATCAGTTGCATGCATTAATTGTTGCATAATCACAAATAAGAAAACATTTTTGTGCATAATAATACTAAAATAATACTAAAAAATATTTTGACACATGTTTTGGTAAGCCAGGGTACAGCGCTGAAAAAAAAATAATTAATTCAACAAAATGGCGGATTTTCATTTGGTACCCCAGGGTACCAAATATTGCATCATATCGAAATTTCGTTTTATGGTGTATAAAGATATATTAGATGATAATTAGGGGGCCTGAATATTACTTAGTTATATCTGGAATTTTGGGAGTGCACTGTATTTCATCCACTTCAGAATTCTTCGGTCAGAGTCGTATCTGACGAAACATGCCTTGTGTTCATACAGTCATAGACATGTATTGTATGCATTCACACCATACATTTATCCCTCGTATTTGATTATTAACATCTCCCTTTGTTCATTAAATTGACACAAGAAGATATACATTTTGGGAAGGAGCAAATTGTCAAGTTTAAAAGTCGTACCTCTTTTAGAAAATATTTGTGTAAGCAGAGTCAATTACTTGGTAGTGTGTAGAAGGAATCAAATTCAAAATTGTGTTTGAATTCTACATTGAGGCCCTCAGGAGCGGGGAATGGTTGTTTGTCTGTGTTTGGCCCTGCTTTTTTCAGAAGCAGGGCCCCCGAAACAATGTTCCAAAGATCCAAAGCACTGTTATGATAAAGACAATCTTCAGGTGTGATTTTCTTCAATTTGCCTCCCTCTACAAATCACTGCTGCTGATCTGTAAATTAATAAACATGTTTGAAAAAAAGGAACTAGTGGGACTCGAACCTGTAATCTACTGCTTTCCGGGCAGCGACACTACCACCAGGCTGTCCCTGGTTGCCGGCAGTGACACTGTGAACATGGAACAAATACCAAGCTCATGGGACAAGCTTGTTCCATATTCATCGTGTCACTGCCGGCAATCAGGGACAGCCTGGTGGTAGTGTCGCTGCCTGGAAAGCAGTAGATGACAGATTCAAGTCCTACTGGCTCTTTTTTTCCAACATCTTTGTTAATTTACAGATGAGCAGTTGCAGTCTTAACAATTTCATTTGTAGAGGGAGACAAATTGAAAAAAACTCACACCTGAACCTTCACCCCTCTGAATAATATCTTGCTTTCAAAGACAAACTTCTTTTTCTTGACTCCACTAGGGTGACATCTATCGCAGACAGACTCAATGTGGAGTTTGCCCTCATCCACAAGGAGCGTAAGAAGGCCAACGAAGTGGCCTCCATGGTCCTCGTCGGCGACGTCAAGGACCGCGTGGCCATCCTGGTCGATGACATGGCAGACACCTGTGGCACGATCTGTCACGCAGCCGAGAAGTAAGCTGTGACAAAAATGTCTATTGGGAATAGCAGGAGTATCCTCCCACCACGAGCACCGCACAGTGCAATATAATGCCTCTTTCCCCCCTTTTTATGCCCTCATTTTTTAGTTGAAACAACATACTCAGTGAGCCATAGAGATATTTATTGAATCTGTTTATTGAACACACATTTACACACTACAGCGAAGTAGGCATTGTGATACAGGAGACACCCATTCTTACAAAGCTTGGGACTGGCAGTGTTCTTCCATTCGACCAAATTTGGTTATAACTAACAGAATAATGTTCCACAGATACTAGTGATACAGATTCGGTGATAACAGTTTAGGACATGAATTTTTACCTTTTTGTAACAAAGTTTTGTTGTAACCGTGTTTTTTATAGAGCACCCTGTAGTAGAAGGGCAGGATTGGTCATGGCTGTTGGACAAACAGTAGCAACTGCAGCAAACATTAAATCGGCCATACTTCTACCAAAACTGCATAAAGCAATTCATTCAAACTATAGAATTAGAAAATTTAGATTTCAGGAGGACTATTTCACCAGAAAATACCTCAGCTTAGAACTCAACAGAATTGACCTAACCCTGTGGTGTGAAGTCATGTGAGTGGTAACACACTTTTCTCCAGGTTGGTAAATACCAACAATCTTGGATGTGTGTTATACTGTAAAAGTGGAAATCTTTTGCTCATTATGGGCAACCAGAAACTAGTGCAGAAATAAAAGCACACAAATATATTTTCTTGTTATAATGTTCCACTAATTGATTTCTTAAGTTCACAAAATTAAAAACACCTGAAATTCATCTTACTCGGCTGAGTACAGGGGAAAAAAAATTGCTACCGCTAAAATATCCACTTTTACATTATTTAAGCCCAACAAGATCCCGACCTGCTGGTCTGGTCTCGGTGTTCAGCTCCTGTGAAATTTTTGAGTGAAAAGAGTGTGGTGAATGGAGTCCAGTACTTATGAGCCTTTTTCCATGAGGCAGCCTGTGAACAAATGTGACGTATACAAGCTGCTAAGGGCAGGCAGTAAGAAAAACACAGCTATGGATATCCCAAAATTGTAGGCAAGCAGGCAAAAAAACAAAAAACAACAACAAATTACACTGAAATTGTGAACCGACAAACTGCCAGTTGCCAGCATGTTTTTATGTATTCTTTAAGATCAAAGAATTGACTTTTTGTAGGAGGCACAATTATGAATAGGTCAAAGATTTTTTTTTTAAAGTCCAGGTTAGGATTGTGCCTTATACATGAGAGCACCTTTAAATACATATGATTTTATGGTATAATTTCTGTGCCTACCGTGAAATTGACTCATGCGACTTTTGGGTAGTTTGTGATGCACAGCCCTGTGTGGAAAATTTGAATGTGACATCTCTCTGTTTAGAGGGTAACCCAAGTTTCTCCACCTTTGCCCTCCAGGTTAAAGGATGCCGGTGCCATCAAGGTGTACGCAATCCTGACCCACGGCATCTTTTCGGGTCCCGCCATCTCGCGCATCAACAACGCCTGCTTTGAGAAGGTCGTCGTCACGAATACCATTCCCCAGGAAGACAAGTGTAAACAGAGCAGCAAGATTGCGGTGAGTGTCGTTTGGATACAGTTTCAGTCTTGGGCTGTAACCCAGCGAGCCTCTTTGTTTCAAGTCCCACAGATGTAGTGAATGTGAATAGAGAGATGTGGCTCAATAATTTGATCCTTGGCCAGGTCAAGACAGGAGATGATTTATTGCATGTAAATTTGTTGTATTCTGAGGTTTTCATACTTTTTCACAGTGTGTGAGGCGAAACTTTAACTGATGTTTCACTTCTTCCCATTTGAAACTAATATATGCTTGTTTAGGGTTCCACTATGAGCATGACCAAAAAAAAAAAAGAAAAAAGAAAGTTGTTTGTACCAATAGGGCATGTTATTTTTTTGATTCACTGAGATTAGCATCTGTGATATAAAGATTATTCAATTAATCCTTATAAATGGTGCTTGCCAGCATATCTACTTGACAGCAAAAGTGGTATTTGGCAATATCAAAAGAAAAAAAATGGCAACACATTCATCGCAAAATAGTGAAATGGATGCTTTCCAAAGTGTTTATAGACGAACTATTCTAGTCACTAGATCTACGCAAGTTTATCATGTGTTTGAACATGATTGATAAATTCAGTAAATTGTCACGTCGGGCAAGCTTATGCATTATTTCACTCTGTAAATGAGTGAAGTGCCTTTGACCAACTAGGAGAAAAAAAGAATGGTCATTTGTACCTATGTGCACAAGAGCTACAGTAAATCGAGGAATGTTTGCATGCGTTTTGATTTTGCGAATTTCACCAGAGCTGAGTTTTGCTAAATCAAAATGCACACTAAAGATCTTGTCTACGCTATATGCATTAAATGTTACAGGCAAATCGCAAAAATTTCATGCTGCGAGTAAGGCCATCGGCCCCCATTTGTGAAAATTTCATGACACGAAAATATTGTGTTTTACAGTAACTCTCAACTGGCTTGTATGTGATGCCCTCTTGACCCCAAGCACTCTTCAAACTCTGTCATGTTTGACCTTCTCTCGTTCCTCACAGGTCATCGACATTTCAATGATGCTCGCCGAAGCCATCCGCAGGACGCACAACGGCGAGTCGGTCTCGTATCTCTTCAGTCATGTGCCGCTTTAGTTGGCGGACAGGCTTCTTATTATAGTTTCGATGTAAATAGATGAAAAGTACCAACCAGTTAAACCATCATTGTGTCTGTATGAAATATGTCCATGAGTGATGTTTTGTTCCAGTGGTATGGATGAGTTGACTTTGTGTTCATCCTAGCTGGCTGTATTTTACAGTTGTCGTGAGCACAGTTTAGTGTGCCGTAGAAAGAAAAAACAAACAAACACTAAAGATGGCTGATAAAGGATATAAGCTGTAGTATCTTCATTATCATATTCATTTCATTGCCCTGCATTTGCTTTGAAATATTTGAATTTGATATTTTCTCAGAGCCAATTCTAGATACAGCTCCCTCAGGGTAGATAAAAACTTAACTCCTTTAATGACATTTTAGTAATGTGCTCTGCTCCTTGAATTTGTGTTTCTTGCATCCACCATTGCCATCATCATCAGCATTTTTTTAGACTTACTATTTACTTTCTTTGATTATTTATATCATTTTGTTGTGTAGCACAAGCCTTTCTAGAGGATTTTAGTGGGTGAATAGCACGTAGTTACTGTAGCTGAAAGATTGACTGAAGTAATATGCCTCTGTCTGTCTGTCTCTCTGTCTCAGATCTTCTTATCACGATTTGCAGAAAACTCGTGTGAATTATGTTGATCCATATGCTTTCTTCAATTAACATTACATGTAAATGTGCTTATTTTGTTTGGGCAAAATCCTACACAGTCAAATTTCATTAACCTTGGTTGAAGTTGTCATTTTCCAGCCGTAACATGAGCGAGAAATGTCCACATTTTTTTTTTTTTTTAATAATTTGGTAGGAGAGATAGACACATATAGGCAATTATTTCAAAGAAAGGGCATTCCCTATGTAGAATTAGGTAAAAGGTCAGTCCTCAAGAAGGTGATAGGTCATGATCAATACTATGGGCAGGGCAAAATGATTGTGTGAGAAGTTGGAGGCATCCGATCTCGGTCATCCAGGCACAAAAGTCAAAATTGCAGTACCTGCTGTGTTCATATGTCTTTTTAATAGGTTTACATGCCAGATTTCCTTTTGAAGGTCATAAACATTCTTCAACATTGTTGTTGATAGTTTTATTCTTGAGGAATGCCAGCAAATTTGCATAGAAATTGCATGGAATTTTTCCCCAATAGCAGGGTCACATATCTTTTTGATTGTGTTGTGATTTTGCAAAATATTATCACATTTCATTCAGACACATGAAAAATTACTTGGGCTCTTGCTTCTTTCTGCATGTGCTCATATTTGCCATCTGCTAAGAAATTATCACATTGAGAAAAAAAAATAATTATGGTGAAAATGATGCAGAAACCTCGGAAGATCTTCAGAAAACTGAAAAATTGATGTATTGGATGTTATCTGGTGGAGGCATCATTGCTAGCTGTTTGTAGGACAGTCAAAGTTTGATATAGTGGCTTCATTTCATGGAAGTTGTGTTTTCTCTCAGCCTACTGATTGCAAAATCCATAAAAACGATAGCTCATACAGTACTCCTGATATCTTTTTATACGTCATTTGTGTTTATGTTTAATGTCTCTTGGGAACTGTGAAGTCAGAAATGGACATCTCTTGAAAGGTTTGCCGGCTTGGAATACAACTTTTGTAACTCTGGCAAAAGTGGCCGACATGAAAGTACTTCGGCTCTAGCTTTGCTGACACTGAAATTACTGCACAATGGGGTACCTTTTAGGTATGAGTGAACTATTGCTCAAAACTATGACAAAAATTTACAGTCCCTCAATGTATACTTTCAACTGATTGGCTGTACTACTATGTGAATGTGCTATTTCCTTCCAGGAGTAAACGGAACAAATATTATTTTGTCATGAGAATTATGTTCGACTTTACTCCTATAATTTGGTCACAATGTCCAGTTGCCAACAGTATACGGTCAAGTGGAGTAATGTTTTACGTATGGGTAGTGCAGATTAGCTAATGAGTATGATGATCGGAAGTCATTAATATGGATCATATTGACATGTTAAACTTTTTTTTCCGGAGATTCTTGACTGATGATATAAGAAAAGTATCCACCCATATTCTGAAAATTGCTTCGAGAAACAAGCTTGAAATGCACTGTAGGGAATAATGGGAGTATGTTCAGTTGTGGGAAAAAAAAAAATCAGGTGAAGAGTTGCATTGGCAAAGCAGCATTTATTTTTCTGTGAGGAATGAGTGAATGATATTTGTCTGAAATAATGTTGAGATCCAGAATATGTTGTTACTACAACTCTGTATTAGGGTTGTTGGATTTTTTTCTGGTTTTTATTTATTTATTTATTTATTTGATAATTTTTTTTTTCTTTTTGCTAATCTGTGTGTTAGAAAATGTAGCATAATGTCAATATTTGTTTTTGTGTATTGTAAAGTCACTTAGAGCAAGAGAATGCAGACTTGTGTAATGATATCATCATAATTGTGATACATGTATGTTCCAAGCTAGGAGTATGAATTGTCTTCGAGTTTGAGACCACTGCTGAATAAGATCTTAAAGAATATGTACCGGTAAGTGATATAGGTGGCAATATCAAGATGTGTCAAATAGAAGTAGCAATTTGTTTGTACACGGTATTTTTTTGTTTGTTTGTTTGTTTGTTTTTTGGCCTTATTAGCAGGCAGTCACTTTAAGAGCTTCTTGTGGACTCTTGTTTGCTTTTTGAAATACGATATAAATTACACTTCAAAGAGAGTGTGTATGTTTCACACTCTTTCATTTGTTATGCTGTTTCCCCATAGATTTTTATGGGGTGTGTGTTCATTTGCATTTCATTTTATTCTCTCAATTCTTATTTCATTCCCTACATGGGTCATTACCATTCTTCCTTGTCATTCCTCGCCCCGCCCCCTTCCAATCTTCCTTCCCTCCTTCACCTTAATATCTGATGATGCACCACCACCAGTACCCCCCACCCCATTACCACAAACACTGTCAACCTTGCATCGGCCATAAGGCATCAGAATGCAGCAAAGTGTGTTGACCTTCTTCAGTTTTAGCACTTCTCAAAACCTGTGTGATCTTCTGCCCAAGGACTAGGATTTTGGATTGTCAACCCTGACTGGATTCTTGACCTCAAGGTCAATGTCTGGTTCCATGACCTTTGCTCCTGTGACAGTTGCATCTGCATGCTAAGCCAAACATGAATTCTATCCACAAGCATAACCCTACCCCTGATCCTAATCCTCACACCAATCTAAACATACAACCCCAACAATCCTAAACCCAAGTCCTTGGAGACCGGAGTAATTTTCACAGGAGCAAATGTCATGTCACCCAATATCTACATGGCAGCATAGCTGTATCAGCCTCCGTTAATCCCATTCACTGCCCCCACCCCCCCCCCCCCCTTATGTCATACTACACCACACCACATAACTGCAGACCTGCCATGGTCCCCAGATTCCACAGGATGCTCTTTGAAGAAGAAGAAGAAAAAAAAATATCTTGTCATGCCGTAACAAAAGAATAAAAGCCTCCTCAATTGGGCATCCGAGGTGATTGTAACCCAAAGGTGTCTTTGAGTGCTCCTTGGAACTTTCCCGATTTAGATGTATGGGATGTTGGCAGCCTTGCACACTGGTCTAAACCACTTTTTCTCCCTCCTCCATCTCGCATCCTCCATCTAACCATCCTCTTTCATCCTCATACCACCTGCCATATCTATCCCTCGCACTCCTTCGTGTGTCATACACAATCATTAAGTTATTTTTTATAATTCAGGGACACCATGACGGCAGCGAGATATATCTGTGAAATGTGTGGGGTTCTTTTTTTCTGTGTGTATATACATTTAATATTCTTTTCCCGCACTAATAATGTATATTGCTGCATTGAGGTTGAAAATAATGTCCTGGCACTCTGAAGCGATTGTTATTACTGTCAAGTGTGTTTCCTGTTCTTAACACAAATGTTTTCATTCATCAATAAAGGTAAAGAATTCTACACTTGCTTGGCATCACTTTGTTCTTAATGTGTGAAGTTGGGAAGGTACAGTCAAAACTGTCTTAGTGACCACCTGCTGTATACGACCACTGCAATTCCCTCCGAGAAAAAAAAAAGGCATGTTAAAGAACCGGTCGATGGTGACCATCGTTGTTGGCATCAATTGTCGAATGAGAATGTTCATAGCAAGAGTGACTGTATGTACACCATGGTGATTGTACATAAATACATGTATGTATGTATTGTATGTCTGTATGAATCTGTGTACATAGATTTCAGGCTTAACTTAAATTAACATTGACAAATATACATTTTAAGCTGTACAGTCAAAATGAATTCTTGAGTAGACTACCAACTGTATCAGTTTAAATGGAGTGAGTTTTATTAGAAAACATGCTGACAAACTATATCATGAGTGAAACTTTAGTGGTAAGTAGAACTATGCTGAATATATAAATGCTAGGCAGAAGTATATGCAAAAACGAGTTCATTTCAAAAGAAAACCTAATTTCAGGGAAAAATGCTGTGGAAAAAAAAAGTACTGGTGAAAGTATAAAAATGCAAAACAAAGACTATGAATAAAAAGTAATAAATTGTGAAGTAAGATTTCACACACTACATTACATTTTTCAAATCAAAAGAAACAAGATTTCAAAACTGAGATGTCTGATGTCAGTCACATTTCACACTGTCGTGGGCATTTGATGCTGAACTGAAAACCATGTCGTCGGTCAGATATGAGAGTGCCATTATTGACACTATGAAAAACTGAACAGTCGAGACAACTGCCTCGTGCTTGTGAGTTCACAATCACTAATGCAACCTGTATCTCACTCGTTCTTCCACTAGGAGTTGGGAAAAGTGGGCCTTTCATAAAGAAATGTTGGGATACTGTACAGCTACATTACATCACTAGACCCAGTCGGCATTGAATAGGGATTTACCCCACGGGAAAGCTTGTTGCAAAGCGGGAGGGCAAAATGTACACAACAGATCTGCATGAAAATGAATGCCATCTAATCACTGATGACTCAGTGTGACTACAATTGAATGTGTACAAGTCAAGTGATGTGAAATCCCCTTGGGGTCACTTCATATGCTATTCGTTTTGATCATGTGACATTGACGTCTCTTCCTGGTCTTTGCTGTGTACTCAGATCAACATTGACAATGACAAACATAATGGTCTTGACATTGGACAGAATAATGGAGATATATGTACATACTGTGTCTTTTTAAAAACGTCAGTTAAAGTCACATTCTCCCAACCACAATAGCTCTTCAGCAGTCCTCTCACGTTATGGTGAATAACGTTCTTACATCCAGATGACCCAGACTCACTCACAGTAACTTTCTCCTTGGATAAAACTTTCCTGCATAATTCTCACAAAGTATTCAATTATTGTTGCAGTTGTCTATAACTTAGTCAATATACAATGATATACACGATTGAATAAGTTAACAGCTTCAGATACAAGATATGAAAACACCTGTAACCTACTGCGTACTAATGCCTCTGTTTACGTATACATTACTAAGTATAAATACCTATTGGTAGCACCATTCTCTTCATTTACACAATTATGCCTATAATATACTTATAGTGACACACACAAGACCTGCCATGCATATACAGTATAAAAACTTGTTTGGAAGACTGAGCCAAGATAGTATGCTGTATTCTGACTGAGAGTTGATTCAAAAGGCACTGGACATAATTTGCTGCTCCATTTTTCTCTCCTTCAATAAAAGTGGTGCCAAATGTTTAATACAGATGTCATGCAAATTATTTTATACCGTGAATAAACATGCAATACAAACATACATTATTTTGCATGGCATATCACTGAAAGCAATATTTGCAGAAATCAAAACCTAAAATAAGGTGTCAATACAGGTTCTGAAATAAATGAATTTACGAGGTATGAGTGGCAGGATTTATGATACAGTTATCCAACTGCCCAGAAGGCATCACAATCAATATATTTTTGTAAACATAAAAAGTACACATAGGTTGAGGCTGTTTATCACACTTGGACATATTTCCAAGAAATTTACAGACACATTTAAATGTCATCCTTTGAATGTAGCACCAGTTAAAAAGATACAACATTTAAAAATATACAGGGAAGAGAATTCTTAGCTACAAGGCAGTACAGATTCACTTGTATAATTACATAGAAGCACCATTTGGAAAGCATGAGTATGCCGCATATAATTTAATGTGCATTACAAGTGTGCTTTTGTGGCAGGTTGGTAACCATACTTACCATATTCAAACCATAATACATAACTTCAGACCATTCTTGGTATTTGCTGACATGATTATGAAGACCGTAATATTAAACACGATGACAGTAAAGAAAACCGTCTGTACACATTTTCAAACCAGTTGATTCTTATCTGATTTTTTTTTTCTTTAAATCTTAAGTCATGTCAAGATAAGTCTGTGAAGTGGAAAACATAAAATGCATCACAGGTAAAAGAAAACTAGTCCAGAAAGTGTGACATCCTTTCTTTCAACAAAGCGGTAAAACAATATTTGCCTTGTGCAATCAATGACCTTCATAAAAGGCATGCATAGAGTTGAAGTAGATTATCAAAGAATTTAATCACATACATGCATAGTTCATAAGCACCTTGTCCAATTGTTAGTGAGAGGCAGTACGGAGCTGCGAAAGTTTAGAGAGTTGTGTCCATTGCTTATGGAAGTTTCCTAAAGCTCGGGATGTAGAGAGTAAGGCCTGATGGAGCAGGGTTGATCAGCAAGCTGACTAGAGAGGGCGCTCTGCTCTTTCTATGGGATGATACAAGCCTCTGGCAGCAGATTCAGCCTCTTTCTGGTTTCCGTTGCATCGCATGCTGAAATGAGATAAAGCAGAAATGTGTTTAGCATGACTACATCACTGCCATATGTCCAGAATCCCCCCCCCCCAAAAAAAAAAAAAAAACAACAACAACAACAACAACAACAAACAAAACTAGACTTGGAATTTGTCAACACTGACAAATTAGGTGATCCGATCTTTTCGAAAATCAATGATTTGAGTTCTGATCCCAATATAGGCATGACCATACAGGTTTCATCTGTGTTTAGGAACATTGGCCGTGTGATGTTTGGATTCTCATTTAGAAAAGGGAGTCAGGTCTGCCATCTTTGGTACCAAATTCCGTATACACTATAACGAAGATACAAAATGAAGTACATATGACCTTTGACCCCACTTTGCACAGCCAAGATGGCATCTGAGCAAAAAGTGGTTATTTTGTGAAATGATCCTTGTAACATGGTCTTTACGTGTGCAAAATATGGAAAAGATAAGACATGTATTCACCAAGATACAAGATGATACATTTATGACCTTTGACCCTAATTTACATACCCAAGATGACGTCTGATCAAGTAGTTGTTATTTTATGAAATAATGTACGTGACATGAACTAAACATGTGCAAAATATGGGGATGATAGGGGGTGTTTTTCTTGAGTTGTTGCAGAGAAAGTTGCAGAAAGAAAGAAATATCTCAATACATCGAAGATAAGTTTGATTTCAACCAAGTTTTTTGACGTAATCTCGGCGTCGTATGAAAAAATAGAGAAACCTTGACGACAGCTCAAAGTCTCAGCTACAACATACTAAAATCTGGGAGAAATTCACCGAAGAGTAAGTGAGCTAGTGCTCGATAAAGACCGTCATGTCAATTTTCATTTCCAGAAAAATTCCCTCCCATAGAGATAACACGTAAACTGGTTAAATTTGACAAGGTTACATTATATCCATTTTCACGAGGTGAAGACATCATCCGATTAAAACTTTGATTGAACAAAACTTAAAGAGTATTAAATTGGCTACAACATACTAAAATCTGGAGAAATTCACCGAAGGGTAAGTGAGCTAGTCGTCGATAAAGACAATCAGGTCAATTTTCACATCTAGAAAAATTTACCTCCCATAAAGATAACACGTCATAACGAAGATACAGGAAGAAGTACGTATATGACCTTTGACCCCACTTTGCACAGACAAGATGACCTCTAAGCCAAAAATGGTTATTTTGTGAAATGATCCTTGTAACATGGTCTTTACGTGTGCAAAATATGGGAAAGATAGGACATGTATTCACCAAGATACAGGATAAAACATCTATGACCTTTGACCCTAATATACATACCCAAGATGGTGTCTGATCAAGTAGTTGTCATTTTGTGAAATAATGTACGTGACATGAACTAAACATGTGCAAAATATGGTGGTGATAGGGTATGTTTTTCTTGAGTTATTGCAAAGAAAGTTGCAGAAAGGAAGAAATATTTCAATACATCGAAGATAAGCTTTAATTTCAACCAAGTTTTTTGACGTGATGCCGACTCCGTATGAAAAAACGAAGGGCACACTAACGATAGCCCAAAGTCTCAGCTACAACATACTAAAATATGGGAGAAATTCACCGAAGCATAAGTGAGCTAGTGCTCGATAAAGATAGTCATGTCAGTTTTCATTTCCAGAAAAACTGCACTCCCATAGAGATAACACGTAAACTGGTCAAATTTGACAATGTTACTTTCAATCCCTTTTTACGAGGTGATGCCGTCATCCAATCAAAATGTTGTTATTATATGACTGAAAGACCATTTAATAAGCTACAACATATTGAAATTTGGATGAAAATCAACAAAAGAATAAGTGAGATATGCTTGAGTGAACTTAAAATTCGATGACGTCATTTTGAAAATTTACTTTTTTTATTTTATTAAGAAATTTGATATCTTTTCATCATTTTTCCAGCATCGCCAACCCATGAAATGACATGTACAACTCATCAGCTTTCAGAATATGTAAAAAAAATGGGGGGTCACCGTCCATCCTGACGAGTAAAATCGGATTCAAAATTGGCGGTTTTTTTGCATTGTTGCACTGTATATCACCATTGACGCGCGCGCGGAATTTCAACTTTGACGGGCCCGTGTGACGTCATATTGAGTCGGATCGACTTGAAACTTGGTAGAAATATTCCTTGACATTATAGGCATCCGATAAATGTGAAAAAATGGGAAATTTCTATTGCATAAGAGCTGTGCGTGCGTATATGTGCGCGCGCGTACGCGTCCGTCCAATTTTTTCAATTTTTCAAAAAATGCTCCGATTGGTCTGAAACGTGTGCAAAAAAAAATTAAGCTCGATTTGAGCATACAAATATTTCAACGCGCGCGTACGCGCACGTTTTAAGAGAAAATATGAATTTTGATTATATGAGTAGAATGCGCTTGACTTGAACTATATGTGACGTAAATTTCATTGAAAAATTCCATTCCATTAATGAGATAGGAGTGAAAACGTGTTTTCATATAATGACGTCATAGTGACGTCACGGTCGACTGATCACTTTGATTTTATAAAATTTGTCGTCTTTGGGACATGATACGTATATGGTATGAGTTTGAAGTTGATACTCTGAGTACTTTCTGAGTACGTAGATACACAACTTTTGTCCAGAAATAAAGAAGAAGAACAAAGAATCCGTACAGATACAGAAGGTGATCCGAGAGGATACTCGGATCACCTAAAAACAATGAAAATGTCTTCTATTCCTTTCCTATCTGGCTTTTTGCTAAACTCGACTATCACAAAAAAAAGAACAAGAAAAAGAAAAAAAGTGCCACTGCCTATCACTCATTGACCGTCAAAAGAAGGTGATATAAGGATCACAACTGAATTATAGTGCTCTAAACATATCAAAAATTGCAATCTGACACAGACGTGGCAGTGTCGTCGGGTGAGAATGAGAAGGGCATTAAGTTCCCACTTAAGCCATAGTGTTCGAGGCACCTTAACGCCCTTTTCATTCTCACCTGACATCTTTAGGACCCATGGTGTAAACCCCTGTGTGCCACCATTATTCTGAAATAACCACGTAGTCATACCTTGGAAAAAAAGTTATCTTTTTAAAATTAATGAAACTTGAATAGACTTCTGTTACCTAGACCTATAATGAGCAAAGTCGTAGAGAAAATGTTAAGCTATGCTCTGATGTAAATTGTACCACAAATCTATGATTGTTTTTCTTTCTTATGACCAGTAGCTACATTATTGTATAGGAGGCATGACTTTTGCGCACAAAACATTGTCAGAAACTGAGAATGTACTGGCAATTCCAGTAAGGAACACCCCTTGATAGTTAATCACCACATAAAATGCAAGCTACATGTAACAGGAACGGAATCGCAAGAAACGCTTTCATTGTACTGCAGCCTTTATGATTTATCAATCATTTTGGGTGGGTTTGAGCAGAATATGTGAAGATGGCACATAGTAGGCCGAGTCAGGCATGCAAATGTGGCAAACAAAGAGTTAATGGGAACCTAAACCCAAAGAGCAATGTGGATTGAGTGAAACCAGCAACATTAGTAGAACACATCAGTGAAAGTTTGAGGAAAATCAGACAATCGGTGCAAAAGTTATGAATTGTTAAAGTTTTGGTGTTGGAACTGCTGGATGAGGAGACTACTAGAGGTTATGACGTATGAGTTGACAACAATATAAAGAAAATACAAAGAAAATTCCACAACTTTAAAAATTCATAACTTTTGCATCGATTGTCTGATTTTCCTAAAACTTTCACTGATGTGTTCTACTAATGTTGTTTATCAACAAATGCTTATTAAAAAAAATGCATGATTGAGCAGTGCACGAACGCAGGGGCAAGCATCACCATTTCACTAAATTTCCGGGCATGCTCAGTATGGTTGACAAATTATCAGAATCACCAATTCACAGGATATTTCTATCTATCTGAACAGGTGGAAAAAATCTTAGAATTTGGATCGCCATCGGTGTCCCACTATATTGTCTGTGTGAATGTGACTAATGGGGGCTGCCAATGGTGGATTCCAATCAATGTAACCACTTTCTGAAGGTCATCCAAGTTAACTCTTTATGTGCCATGGTCAAAACCCCTGTGTGCCACATTATTCTGAGACACCAACGAAGTCATGCTTCGAAAAAACATTCTGTTTTGCAACTTCTATAGATTTCTGTTAAACTGGACATGTACTGAGCAAAGCTGTAGAGAAAATGCTACGCGTTGTTCTCATGAAAATTGTATAACAAATCGATTACTGTTTTTCTTTGAAATGACCAGTAGCTACATAACGGTAAAAGCATGACTTTTGCACACAAAACAGTGACAAAAACTTACGATTTACACGCAAATCTATTACAGAACACTGCTTGATAGTCAATTACCACATAAAATGCGAGCTTGATGTGAGACGAACAGAAGCGCAATAAAAGCTTTCATTGTACTCTGGCATTTGGCGATTTATCGATCGGTTTGGGCGGGATTGTGGGTTTGAGCAGAATATGCGAAGTTTGCGAGCCGTCGACCGAGTCGGTCGAGCGAACGTGGCACATAAAGAGTTAATAATAGTGCACTAAAGTGCTCTCTGTGGGAAAGCAGTCTCAACATGTTTCACGGTCATCATGATGTGAGAGATATCCCAGCAATTGACAGTCATTCAAAAGGTCATGGGTCAAACCACACAGCAGGTGCACACAATCTGGCCATCGCAGAGTAACTCAATGCAAGGAGCATGCCTGACATATTCCCATGTGGAAATCTTGCAGTTCAATTTGCTGCTACAATATGAGGGGAAAAAAAAAAAAAGGTTTCTGTGCACATCATACTGATTGTACAAACTTTGGACAATGTGACTATTAAAAATTTTCAATATAAAATTGGTCATTTTTGTGAACTCACAGCGATTCTAGTTTTAGATTTTAATCCACAGAGTTTGTACAGCACTTTGGCATGTGTATTTTCATACCCAGAAAACTTTTGCTTAGCCATGTTTCCTCTGCATATTTTGAAAATTGGGACTAATAAGAACAATTAATCAGGTGGTTGATTTCACATTAAAACTCACAATGCAATAAAATGAGAAATACATCTCATCCCTTTTAAAGAAAGAAACTAAATATTTTTCCACCTTGTACACAAAATACATATTTGCTGTTAAAAGAGGCAATATTTTGGTGTGTCATAGATTTCATGAATGTCACTCAACTTGCAATAAACTAAAACACCATCAAAATCCATGGTGCATTACAGGATCATTCATGTGTCTAGTTACAATGTACTGTAAAACAAGGAATGTTCGCAAGCATCTTAATTTCTCAAATTTCGCGAGAGCCAAGATTCGCAAAATTAAAATGTATGCGAAAGTTCGTGTCTACACCATACGCATAGAATGTTAGAGGCGACTAACAAAAATTTCATGCCGTGAAAAAGGCCGTCGGCCCCAATTCACGAAAATTTCATGCCACGAAAATATCGTGTTTTACAGTATAACCTCATTCGGATGGGAAAGTAGGTGAATACCGAAGCTTACCCAATT